>NW_015090843.1:35069-50670 GCF_001431845.1 Calidris pugnax | reverse complement strand
TTTTGTCTGTACTCAGAAAGAAGGCTCACTGACTGGTACCACTGCCAGATGCTTCCACACAGGTAGATAAATATTCACCTGTCTCCAGATCACCAATAACAAAGCAGAAATTTAAATAAACAGTGCTGAACAGAAACACTTGGAAAATCAAGAAACTTGGAAGAGGGCTAGAAGTTGGCCAAGAAGGTTTTTAATTTCACTGATGTCAATTTTTTTTATAAACCTTAAGCATAACGTCCAGGAGACTAGAAACTCATTATATTCATGCCAACGCTCAAACGATCTGACCTAGTTATAGGTACAAAAAATAAATGCAAGGCAGGAAGAATGCAAAGATTGTTCAGACAGATAGAGAATTGGAATATCAATAAGCTACTTAGCACGGTTTATGCAAAATAGCTGTTACTCTGTTAATGAGATTACAAGTTTTTTTGATAAAGGCCACCACAGCTTCAATAAACTCAGATGTCCTCAGGTGCTGCAATGAGTAACAGCCTTGTCCATCTGCTGCCTCACCTTGGGGAAGGGGCTCCTTCCTAAAGGGCTGCTTGTCCCCACCTCTGTAAAACTTACGGGCTCTGCCACATCCCCCTGAGGATGCCCACACAATCCACTCAGTCAGAAAACACGTCTGGTTCAAAAATAATCGAGTTAATACCTTTCCCTCAAAGCCCAGAAACAGCTTATGCGGTTTTCAGCTGGATCAATAAGTTGAACCAATTTACTGTGTGAAGAGACAAATTCTTCTACTAGGAAAAGCAACAAAGAAGAAAAAAGGCAAAGTAGGAGAAAAAAAACAACCCAAAGTAGAAAATGATATAAAATCAGCACTGCAAAATAGTGCAGATGATCAAAGGCTTGATGGTAAGTAATAAGGAAAACGGAGCAGCTCAGCTGTGTGATCGGTGAAAAGGAGGCTGAGGGGAGACCTTCTGGCTCTCTACAACTCCCTGAAAGGAGAGTGTAGCCAGGGGGGTCGGTCTCTGCTCCCAAGGAACAGGCCATGGGACAAGAGGAGATGGCCTCAAGTTGCACCAGGGGAGGTTCAGATTGGAGATTGGGAGCAATTATGACACTGAAAAGGTTATGAAGCCTTGGAATGTGCTGCCCAGGGCAGTGGTTGAGGCACCATCCCTGGAGGTATTTAAAAGTCGGGTTGACATAGTGCTTAGAGACATGGGTTAGTGATGGTTTTTATCAGAGTTAGGTTGATGGTTGGACTCGATGATCTGAAAGGTCCCTTCCAACCTCGACTATTCTATGATTTGAGAGGCTGGGTTTATGACAAGAAAAAGCATTTCTACCTTTCCAAAGCAAAGTTTTACATCTAAAAATGAGATTAACAGGTTGTTCTTCTCGTTAAATATTGTTCTGGGAAAACACAAACCCACAGAAGACTGAGACCCAGAGCAGCAGTTCAAGGCAGTGAGTGCCTCCAACAGTCCAGCAATCACAGCTGATCAGCCCTTCTGATGAGTGAACGGCAGAGAACCACAGAATGGTTTGGGTTGGAAGGGACATTTAAGATCATCCAGTTCCAACCCCCTGCCCTGGGCAGGGACACCTCCCACTAGAGCAGGTTGCTCCAAGCCCCATCCAGCCTGGCCTTGAACCCCTCCAGAGATGGGGCAGCCACAGCTCCTCAGGTAACCAGAGAATAATGGGAATAAAGACACAATTTTACCCTTAGGGGGGTCACAGGTGACACTATTATGAGATCGTAGCCTTGGGTATGGCCACACCTCAATAGGTATCTTTAAAAATTAGAGAATGCATAGAAAACCTGCACCTTCTTTTAAGGATGGGCAAAAAAGAAAAAGAGTATAAGGAATTAAAAGACCAGTGTGTGTAGTTTCACAGGAAAGAGATGAAGAAGTGACATTGCAAGGCATGAGTACTTTCACAGGGAAAAAATACTGGGTCCTCAAAGTCCCCCTGACCCTCTGAGGAAGGGGTGAGCAGAACCAGGGGCTGGGACCAGAATCTTGGCAAGCTCCAAACCAGGCACCAGGCGAGCGTTTTACATCATGGAGGAGCCACAGAGAGGAAGGGACAGATGATTCTCCATCTCCTCGTGTTTTCAAACCAAGGCTAAATGCTTTTTTGGGAAAACAGGCCTTAAGTAATCAATTTGTTGGATGTTACAAAGGACATGGAAGGAAATGAAATTGCCTGTAATAGAGATATCAAACTGCCTGATCTAAGAGCCTTTATCAAATTTAAGTTGAACAGGAAAATAACAGACTTTTTGTGTTCTAGCAGAACATCCAGGAGAAAGATGAGATCTAAAAGCACATTTAGCATTTAAATGTAATAAAATTAATACACTTTTCAGGAAGCCTTTTAGCTTGATAGCCCAGGAAACTAAAGCCTTTTTTTTTCCATTCAAAATGCATCTCCTGAGCAGTGGATGCAGGTTACCAATATCCCCCCCGGGCCAGGGGACATCCATAAGAATATCCAGCCCCACAGGGCCAGTTCCCACCCTGGCTCAGGAAAAACAGGAGTCTGTGCCCACCCCACTGGTCTGGGTGGAAGGCTCTGTCCTTACTGAGCCTGGACCAAACCCCTTCTTTCCACCATAATCACAGAAATATTGAGTTTTTAAAAAAGTTTCAGTTCATGCAGCAACCTTTTCAATGTTTTCCCTGAGAAAGAGCAACCTCAGATCTGCCAGTTCCTCTGCCTCGGTTACTGCCCAAAAGGATCTCAAAACTCCTGCAATAACTAGGGATTTTTTTCATTTGTTGTGGTTGAGCCTTCACAGGCAGATCTTACTTCTTCCCCTCAGCTCCAACAGATATTTCTTTGCCTTTTTGTATTCCTGAGTAAAGCCATCTAGAAATTTTAAGAGAAAGTTTTCTTTTGGAAGCTGTGATTGAATCAAAATATTCAATAAGAATGTGTTGTTTAACGCACGCACACACAAAGACGAGAATTTAAAGTAATTCTTTCCAACAAGGTAGGCGTGATGTTCTCCATTTCTAATGTTAGTTGGCAGGTTCTGGGAAGAAAAACTGTTTAAAGCTTGAATGAATTTATTTGCATTCATATTTTATGTAAATAATCAAAATGATACAGCTGAAATAAGAGTTTTAGTGGCTCTAAAATTAATGTTCCTTAAATTCCATTTCACAGGAAATTAAGTTTCTGATTCAAGCCAAAAGGGAAATTTTGAAAGGGCCAAATCTCCTGTGAGCCAGAGAGGGAGATTTCAGCAGGTCCATCCTGTACTGGCAGTGCCAGGGGGTGCTGGGCACCCGGTTGCTTCTTCCCAACTGGAGGGAAGTCGTTGGCATTTTCACAAATCTCGTGAATCCATCTGTTTTCCCCAAACACACCCAAGCTTCTTTGATCATCCAGGAAACCATATGTTCCGGTGTTACTAATCCGTGCCTGGCCCACATTTCCCAGTTTCCCTTTGGCTGTGGTGGAGGTGATGGCGCAGAGAAGGAAAGCCACAAAAGAAGGTGGCCACATACTCCATCACCTCCCCTGATGTCCATTTGGCAGAATGAACCAATATCTTTGGCACACAAGGAAAACCAATTAAAAAAGCCAAGTGACTGTTTTGTCCTTGTACAGAATCATAATGTCTGGGTTGGAAGGGACCTTTCAGATCATTTTGTTCAACCATCAAGCTAACTTTGATATGAACCATCACTAACCCATGTCTCTAAGCACTATGTCAACCTGGCTTTTCAATACCTCCAGGGATGGTGCCTCAACCACTGCCCTGGGCAGCCTCTTCCAATGTGCAACAACCCTTTCTGTGTCAAAATTTTTCCTCATATCCAATCTGAACCTCCCCTGGTGCAACTTGAGGCCATTTCCTCTTGTCCCATGGCCTGTTCCTTGGGAGAAGAGACCGACCCCCCCTGGCTACACCCTCCTTTCAGGGAGTTGGAGAGAGCCAGAAGGTCTCCCCTCAGCCTCCTTTTCGAGGTATGAAGGTATTTAGTTCCCATTGGGGAACATCACTGTGAGCCAGGCACACGTACCAAAGAGAAATAACACACACCCCCCTTCCCCGGCTCATTTCATAATGTCACAGCACTTGGAATTCTCTCACAGACTGAGCTCTCTCACTGCTTATTATTTTTTTAAGAACACCAGTTAGGAGGGAATTTTTAAAGAATCCAGAACAGGGTTCATCAAAGTATCGCTACTTTTTTGCAGATCAGAACACCAACATTCAGGATAGCCAAAAAACCCCACATCCGAATTAACTTTTTATGTGAAGAAAAGAAAAAAGTTTAAAGAATTTATTGATCACAGCTGTCAAGTATCCATGCAAGGAAGGAATTCTCTGGCAGCAGATGGGCCTATAATAATATTAATATCCTCACCACCTGGCTCTTAATCCATGCTTTTCATTATTAGATCATAAAGCACTTTACGAATGAGGTCAAGCATCTAGTGGGAAAAGGCAGAATACGATGCAATGGTGAGGCATGCTCCATTTGTTCTGTTATCAATCAATCACAGCAGCAGGTGATTAAGAAAGCCAGGAGTTTGCCTGGTGTTCTCCATCACTTCTTGTTGCAAAGGGAGGACCTCAAATGTGTTATAGTTTAAAAAAAACCAAAACACAACAAACTTAAAATAATTATAAGGTGAGGTTGTTTGGATGTTAAGAAAGCCAGGAGTTTGCCTGGTGTTCTTCATCACTTCTTGTCGCAAAGGGAGGATCTCAAATGTGTTACGCCAGAAGGTCTCCCCTCAGCCTCCTTTTCGAGGTATGAAGGTATTTAGTTCCCATTGGGGAACATCACTGTGAGCCAGGCACACGTACCAAAGAGAAATAACACACACCCCCCTTCCCCGACTCATTTCAAAATGTCACAGCACTTGGAATTCTGTCACAGGCTTCACTCTCACAGACTGAGCTCTCTCACTGCTTATTATTTTTTTAAGAACACCAGTTAGGAGGGAATTTTTAAAGAATCCAGAACAGGATTCGTCAAAGTATCACTACTTTTTTTGCAGACCAGAACACCAACATTCAGGATAGCCAAAAAACCCCACATCCGAATTAACTTTTTATGTGAAGAAAAGAAAAAAGTTTAAAGAATTTATTGATCACAGCTGTCAAGTATCCATGCAAGGAAGGAATTCTCTGGCAGCAGATGGGCCTATAATAATATTAATATCCTCACCACCTGGCTCTTAATCCATGCTTTTCATTATTAGATCATAAAGCACTTTACGAATGAGGTCAAGCATCTAGTGGGAAAAGGCAGAATACGATGCAATGGTGAGGCATGCTCCATTTGTTCTGTTATCAATCAATCACAGCAGCAGGTGATTAAGAAAGCCAGGAGTTTGCCTGGTGTTCTCCATCACTTCTTGTTGCAAAGGGAGGACCTCAAATGTGTTATAGTTTAAAAAAAACCAAAACACAACAAACTTAAAATAATTATAAGGTGAGGTTGTTTGGATGCAGTAGGTGCAGAAAACAAGGTGAACACACAAATGCCTCTTTTCCCTAAAAATCTACAATGTTTCCCATTGGCTCCAGCCTACCCACCTACCCAATTAGTCAAGCAAATCTTGTACATCCTTTCTGGATGCCTGGAGAGAACCCCTCTCCAAATGATTTTTTTCATCTTGAGCTCATGGTTCAATTTCCTATTTGGTAGGTATTAAACGAGTAAGATCCTTTCCATCTCTCCAAATGCATGTGAAAGGAGCCAGATTTTTTGTCCCTGTCATAACGAGCTGCTGAAGCTGCAAACCCACAGTGCTTAATGCTTCCTGATGCCTTCAGCAGACATCAGATTTGATGAGCCATAGACTCAATGTTCAGGGAGACCAACCTGATCTCCAACAGCCTGAAGGACATCTCGGCTGGAATTCAAGCACAGGGGCAGGTCAAGCAGCGAGATTCTGCACAGGTGAAGTCAACACAGCCTCTTGGGCAACAGCACTTCCAGATGTCAGGTCTACCAACCAGATGTTTTTAGAAACCTGAAGGTGGAGGGAAGGGCCATCAAATGAGTGATCATCTTTTTAAATGGATCAATGGACCTTAGTCATGGTTCTGCCACAGGCCGGTGACCAGATGGGAAAAACTCAACACACCAGACACCTCAAACCCAGTTACTTGAAGGTTTAACAGGTTCTTGAATTCTTCAGCATGTCTGCCTTCCCCCCACCTCAAAAAAATTAAAATCACATATTTTCAATTTTGCTAAAAAAGAAACCATCTGAGTGTTACTCTCCTGCAGCTGCTCCTTGGACAAAAAGCTGTTGGTAGAGCACCCACTTCAGGTTCTTGAATTCTTCAGCATGTCTGCCTCCCCCCCCATCTCAAAAAAATTAAAATCACATATTTCAATTTTGCTAAAAAAGAAACCATCCTGAGTGTCACTGTCCTTGGACAAAAAGCTGTTGGTACAGCATCCATTCGGGCACTTGCTGGTTGCATGAATGGTCTGGTCTAAAAACTCTCCAGAGGAGAGACCACATCTATCCCTCTGTGAAGTGCATAACAGGCTCTTCACCCTAAGTAAGCATTCGAGATCTATTGTAAAATTAATAATATATGTAGATAGAGGGTGCTTGTTATTCAGAACAGCCTGTGGCTACATCATTAGGAGGTGACAGAACCCATATTGCTCGAAAAGCAGCAGCCTGAGACACCGAGCCCTGCCCAGCCCAACACATCCAAAGGTTTCAAGGCCCTGCGTTGCTTCAACACACACTTTTAAAGTTAGTGGTTGAGTAACTTTGCAAGTGAACTCCAGTCCCATCGGGAATCACAGGCCTACACAAACAAACCAAAGTCCAAGAAGAGATAATGGCCTGGGCAAAGGGCAGAACGCGGAGGCAGGAAACTAAAAAAGGCAGAAAGCAGGATAAATAAGGTCCACGCTTGGAGATCTGAGGGATCTTACACGGTGGCCACGGAGGAAAATGAGCGCGAGTTACATATTCTCGGAGTTCATGAGGGAGCTGCCTGGCTACGTTCTCTTTGGTGGCATCTTTATGCCGGTGACTTTACTCCTGCTGCTGCTCATTGCCCATTTCAGGATCCAGCTTCCCCGACTCATTTCAAAATGTCACAGCACTTGGAATTCTGTCACAGGCTTCACTCTCACAGACTGAGCTCTCTCACTGCTTATTATTTTTTTAAGAACACCAGTTAGGAGGGAATTTTTAAAGAATCCAGAACAGGATTCGTCAAAGTATCACTACTTTTTTTGCAGACCAGAACACCAACATTCAGGATAGCCAAAAAACCCCACATCCGAATTAACTTTTTATGTGAAGAAAAGAAAAAAGTTTAAAGAATTTATTGATCACAGCTGTCAAGTATCCATGCAAGGAAGGAATTCTCTGGCAGCAGATGGGCCTATAATAATATTAATATCCTCACCACCTGGCTCTTAATCCATGCTTTTCATTATTAGATCATAAAGCACTTTACGAATGAGGTCAAGCATCTAGTGGGAAAAGGCAGAATACGATGCAATGGTGAGGCATGCTCCATTTGTTCTGTTATCAATCAATCACAGCAGCAGGTGATTAAGAAAGCCAGGAGTTTGCCTGGTGTTCTCCATCACTTCTTGTTGCAAAGGGAGGACCTCAAATGTGTTATAGTTTAAAAAAAACCAAAACACAACAAACTTAAAATAATTATAAGGTGAGGTTGTTTGGATGCAGTAGGTGCAGAAAACAAGGTGAACACACAAATGCCTCTTTTCCCTAAAAATCTACAATGTTTCCCATTGGCTCCAGCCTACCCACCTACCCAATTAGTCAAGCAAATCTTGTACATCCTTTCTGGATGCCTGGAGAGAACCCCTCTCCAAATGATTTTTTTCATCTTGAGCTCATGGTTCAATTTCCTATTTGGTAGGTATTAAACGAGTAAGATCCTTTCCATCTCTCCAAATGCATGTGAAAGGAGCCAGATTTTTTGTCCCTGTCATAACGAGCTGCTGAAGCTGCAAACCCACAGTGCTTAATGCTTCCTGATGCCTTCAGCAGACATCAGATTTGATGAGCCATAGACTCAATGTTCAGGGAGACCAACCTGATCTCCAACAGCCTGAAGGACGTCTCAGCTGGAATTCAAGCACAGGGGCAGGTCAAGCAGCGAGATTCTGCACTGCCCCCAGGTGAAGTCAATGCAGCCTGTTGGGCAACAGCACTTCCAGATGTCAGGTCTACCAACCAGATGTTTTTAGAAACCTGAAGGTGGAGGGAAGGGCCATCAAATGAGTGATCATCTTTTTAAATGGATCAATGGACCCTAGTCATGATTCTGCCACAGGCCGGTGACCGGATGGGAAAAACTCAACACACCGAACACCTCCAACCCAGTTACTTGAAGGTTTAACAGGTTCTTGAATTCTTCAGCATGTCTGCCTTCCCCCCACCTCAAAAAAATTAAAATCACATATTTTCAATTTTGCTAAAAAAGAAACCATCTGAGTGTTACTCTCCTGCAGCTGCTCCTTGGACAAAAAGCTGTTGGTAGAGCACCCACTTGGGCACTTGCTGGTTGCATGAATGGTCTGGTCTAAAAACTCTCCAGAGGAGAGACCACATCTATCCCTCTGTGAAGTGCATAACAGGCTCTTCACCCTAAGTAAGCATTCGAGATCTATTGTAAAATTAATAATATATGTAGATAGAGGGTGCTTGTTATTCAGAACAGCCTGTGGCTACATCATTAGGAGGTGACAGAACCCATATTGCTCGAAAAGCAGCAGCCTGAGACACCGAGCCCTGCCCAGCCCAACACATCCAAAGGTTTCAAGGCCCTGCGTTGCTTCAACACACACTTTTAAAGTTAGTGGTTGAGTAACTTTGCAAGTGAACTCCAGTCCCATCGGGAATCACAGGCCTACACAAACAAACCAAAGTCCAAGAAGAGATAATCACAGGGGCAGGTCAAGCAGCGAGATTCTGCACAGGTGAAGTCAACACAGCCTCTTGGGCAACAGCACTTACCTTTGGAGGTCCCTTCTGGCCTGGGCAATTCTATGATTCTATAAAGAATTTTATGAAGCTGTACTGCATTTTAGACGATTTTCCACCTAAAAAACGTGCCGGTGACTTTACTCCTGCTGCTGCTCATTGCCCATTTCAGGATCCAGCTGTCAGAAGGTGAGTCAGGCTTGGGGGTTGGCAAGCAAAGCTTCTCCTTCAATAGGCTACAGTTAGGCGTGTTCCCTTGACTGAGCTGAAGGGAACCATGATCATAAGTGACAGGACGAGGGGGTTTAGAAAGGCCTGAAGTGACAGGACGAGGGGCAATGGCTTCAAGCTGGAGGGGAACAGATTTAGACTGGAGATTAGGAGAGGGTTCTTCACTGTGAGGGTGGTGGAGCACTGGAACAGGTTGCCCAGGGAGGTGGTTGAGGCCCCATCCCTGGAGATATTCAAGGAGAGGCTCGATGAGGCCCTGGGCAACCTGGTCTAGTTGGGGGTGTCCCTGCTGACTGCGGGGAGGTCGGACTAGATGGCCTTTGGAGGTCCCTTCTGGCCTGGGCAATTCTATGATTCTATAAAGAATTTTATGAAGCTGTACTGCATTTTAGACGATTTTCCACCTAAAAAACGTGACAGGAGTTTGTTTAGAACTTGGATTGAACCCTCACTTAAGCCTCCATAGTTTCACATACTATACTGTAGAAGATTATACTATACTACTGTATAGAATGAAGAACATGGAGAAAAATGGAGGTGCTCCAAAATGGAGAAAAATAACAGGGTAATTAAAGTACAGACCATTTTCCTCTGTGCTTTCACCGTAAAAGTCTCCAGTGAGACAGGTAACAGCAGCTACACCCTGTGAGCAGTTGGTCATTGAGTGTTCTGTGTGTCCGTGTTTTTTCACAGGTACATATTTGCTTTTACTTCGTACCCGAAGGCAGGGAGCTCCTTTTAGAGGGGAAACCCCTGTAGGTCAGATTGTCCAGTTTTAAGGTGGGATCTTCACACCCTCCAGGTCTGGGTCCCGGACTCAGATTCACAAATTCTGCTCTTATTTTAGGCTTCCAGCTGCCAAGTTCAGCCCTGGCTCATGTTCAGATCAGAGTCCTCATCCTTTCTCTCCTTCAGCCCTTCCAAAATATGTTCCTCATGTTCCTAAGCTTGTTCCTTGGGTTAGGAGGAACCTTTGGAACCTCTTCTCCACAGGGGGATGTCGGAGGAGCTGTGATGACATCCTAGATTTCCTCTGTAAACTTCAGGTGCTTCTTGCTACAGCTTGCCCCTGCCTTGGAGAAGGGTCCGTGATGCAGGTGCTTCAGCCCTAGCAGCTCACCCATGATCTTAAAAGAGACATTTGGACAATCCTGACCACAGGGCTCTGCAGATAAGCAGAGACATTCCCCCTGAGGTGCATCAGCCCCACAGGAGAAGGCCAGATTTACCCACCACTGCCAGGCTAGGGAAGAACCTTTACCTAGATGCCACATCAAGAACTGTAACTTGGATGTTAATTAAGCTTGCCCTACCCTGCAGCTTTCTGAAATCCCAAAAATGAGGCAATTTGACACAATTCTATAATGTAAGGAAGATCACACTTACCCAGAAATGTGGAATGAATTCCCTTCCTACTTGGTATAAGATCTCCAGGCGTTTAGACCCGAGGCTTTAATGGAGAGGAAGGGGGTCTGTTTGCAGACAAGGGTACCCCACAAGTGGCCTTCAGGCTGCTAAAAATCAAATGTTTCCTGTTCAAGATGTGCTTTCTGATGCTGAATTAATCCACAAGGGAAGGGCATCCTGCACGCCTGAGCCAGCTCTGCCCTGGGTTATCAATTACCCTTCAAGCAAGGTGCTGACAGCTTGTCACACGCGAGCAAACAGCCACCCCAAAAATGGTGTGGGGACAAAACAGGGTACAGTTCAAAATCCGTGAGGGAATAGGAAGGTTAAGTATTGAGAGATCTTTCTTGGAAGAGGCTGAAATGGAAGCTAAGGAAATTATTGCATTGGAGTTTGGATAAAAGCAGGGATTCTCCCTTTCTGTTTCCATCAGTGATAGTTATTAATTACTACGAGATAATACTGAGATGCTGGAGATGCTACTGACTCATGGCTACCTGGTGATGCTCTTGTTTTTCTATTCATGCCAGGATCGAGCAAAACAGGTGTGTTACAGATTCTATCAGTTCAGGCATTTTGTTGAGGTTCAGCCAATACTTTCCTCAAGCCAAAAGAGTCCTCTGAAACCCCCCCCAGGTGTTGGCATTCATGCTGCTCCAGCAACTGCTGAACCTGACCAGCCTGCCCTACTTCACAGTCCCCAAATCCTCCTCAGCTGCACTTTCTGCAGGTCTGTAAAGAACCTGCAGGACCAGGTGACAGATCCTCCTCAGCTGCACTTTCTGCAGGTCTGCAAAGAACCTGCAGAACCAGATGTTGACAGGCTGAGAGAGTTGGGGGTGTTCAGCCTGGAGAAGAGAAGGTTCTGGGGAGACCTTAGAGCCCCTTCCAGTATCTGAAGGGAGATACAGGAGAGATGGGAGGGACTCTTGATCAGAGAGTGGAGCCATAGGATGAGGGGGAACGGTTTTAAACTGAAAGGAAGAAATTCTCTGCTGTGAGGGTGGTGAGAGCCTGGCCCAGGTTGTCCAGAGAAGCTGTGGCTGCCCCATCCCTGGAGGGGTTCAAGGCCAGGCTGGATGGGGCTTGGAGCAACCTGGTCTGGTGGGAGGTGTCCCTGCCCAGGGCAGGGGGTTGGAACTGGATGATCTTTAAGGTCCCTTCCAACCCAAACCAAAACATTCTATGTTTTTTTTTTAAATCTTCCCTTAAAGCACAGAATTTTTAGCTTTGGATTTGTAGTGAGTTTAAGTAAGCAACGATTTCCTAAGATTAGCAATCCAGGCTGTAAGAGAGAGAGGTGAATGGAGTACTTGACAGACTAATTTGCCAAAGGAACATTGCTCTCCCTTTCTGTAACCAAGAAGAATGCTGGAAAGGCCTCACCTGGCTGTTCAGTGCCTGAGGGAAGGAGATTCTCACAGATGCTCCAGCTCAGAGAATCTCCAGGATTCTCCAAAGGATGCGAGATGAATTCCCATCTGCTTGAAACGTTGGGCATCGTAGTCCCAGCTCTACCTCCAAGCCCTTCTTTGGCTTGTTCTGAGCCGGCCAGAGTCCAACCTCTCCCTCCAGGCTCCAGCCAACACACATGGATCATCCCCAGCAGCTCTCCCTGAACCAGCTTCAGCTGAAGACCATCAGGCAAAGCCAAACAACTCACCACAGACAAATACAACAGACTCCTTTCAATGCCAGCCCTCCCTCTACTGACAAAACTTCAGAAATTCTGCAGGCTTCAGGTGACTATTTCCTTAGACATCTTTTTTTTAAAAAAAAGAAAACCCCATTTGCATTACTAAAAGCAGGGCTGTCTTGTTTCATTGTCAAATAAGCATTTCATTTCCCTCTGTGTAGCTCCATGTAAGCATATTAAACCCCGCCTTAATGTCATCCCGTCAAGATTCATTAAAAATAAACCTAAAACTAACAAACCAACCAGCATTCCTGTCCCCTGAGCAGGTAGCCATGACAAAGGATTCCGTGACAAAGTGTTGGAAGGCTTTCTTCTAGAAGCATGATGCTCTGATACCAACCTCCTACTTGGGCACCTTCAGTTTCCTAAGATATGTTCTTACTAATCTGTGCCAGCTCCTTTTTCTTTATAAAAATTCACCACTGCAAATTAGTACGTTCTTACAGGATTTTGTGTTGTTTGGTGTATTTTTCAGTTAACGAGGAACTGGCCGCGGCACGGGACCCCGCAAAAGCCTTCCCGAATTACCAGAGACCCAGGAGACTTGGAGCAAAGGAGAAGAAATGCAAGAACTGAAGGACGTTCAAGGGAGTCTCACGTCTCGGGAAGCCAACTTAAACCCAGGACTCAGCTCTGCAGGGTTAAAAATAACCGGCTGTTGGTAAATACCACGGAGGACAACAAAAGGGAGCGGAGAGAAATGGCTGCTGCCATCCAAAAAGGTCTTAAAACAATTTGCTTTCTCGCACGGGGCCATGCAAGCAGTGATTTATGCGACTCCTTGGACACCAGAGACATCCTGCATCGTCCTGTATCAGCTCCTTCACAAGACACAGGATTTGGGGGGAGGGAAAGCACCTTTCTCATGAGCCCTTCCCCATCTGACTGAGAATAAAGCGATATAACAAGCTCCCGAGGGAGCCAGGTTCGCCTACATGAGGCAGCCAGTCATTTTAAATCAAAGATGCACAAACAGCAAGTTCACACCAAGCACTGGGATCCAGGAAATGGAGAGGGGTGATGAAGGGAAACTGCCTTTTTTTCTTTTTTTTTTTGTTACCTCATATACTTTGGGAAAGATTGTAGGGTGTGTAAAGGATGCTTTCCATAGAATTGGGAAGCGAAATACAACAGTGATGGGAAACAAGAGGACTTCTCTGTGCCGAAGTTTGAAACCATGAAAAGATTCAGCCAGTATTCTGTAAAGCAGTTATTATTCTAGTTTAAGGGCAAAGGGATTTCTCAAATAAATAAAAAAAAATAAAACAAAACCAAAACAATGTAAGTATGGAGATTTCTTTTTTTTTTGCGTGTCAGTTGTCACACACGTGGCCATGACCACAGGTTTAAGAAACACCATAATTTATCAAAGTCTATGAGAAGGAAACAGGAGTCAAACAGAAAGTACCTTTACTGTAACTAACAGTCCTCTATGAGGACTCTATGAGCGGCTGAAGGAGCTGGGACTGTTTAGTTTGAGGAAGAGGAGGCTGAGGGGAGACCTCATCACTCTCTACAACTACTTGAAAGGACACTGTAGAGAGGTTGGTGCTGGTCTCTTCTCACAGGTAATTAGTGACAGAACGAGAGGGACCGGCTTCAAGCTCCAACAGGGTGGGTTTAGACTGACCGCGCGGAGAGCGGCAGCGGTGAGTGCTGCGGCTTTAAATTTGACCTAGACTGAGACGGAGAGGGGGTTTCCCGGAGGCGGGAAGCCGAGGGAGAGCGGGGAGACCCGAAACCAGTCGGGAATCTCGCGGGGGAGCCGAGAGGCTGACGTAGCTGGGGGCGGCCATAGCCGCAACAGGCTCCGAGCGCGTGCCGGGGCGCGCGTGAGCAGAGCAAAAAAGACCGAAAGAAGACCACGCGGAGAGCGACAGCGGCAGCGGTGAGTGCTGCGGCTTTAAATTTGACCTAGACTGAGACGGAGAGGGGGTTTCCCGGAGGCGGGAAGCCGAGGGAGAGCGGGGAGACCCGAAACCAGTCGGGAATCTCGCGGGGGAGCCGAGAGGCTGACGTAGCTGGGGGCGGCCATAGCCGCAACAGGCTCCGAGCGCGTGCCGGGGCGCGCGTGAGCAGAGAGGCGGGGATATTAGCGCGCAGGCGCACGTGCGCAGAGCGTGAGGGAAGCGGCCCTCAGGTGTTGGACAGAGCGCGCGGAGGGAGGGGGCGGAGCGGGGACTCGTGCGCGGGACGGAAAGGGAGAGTCTGATGGGGGGAATAGTCCGGTCAGACTCAAGAGAGGAAATGGCGGCCAAACGCCCCAAAGGCCCTGTGAGGAAAAATGTAGGAACTCAGACCGAGCTCCCCCGCAAAGATGCAGCCGTGCAGGGCCCTGACTGCACCGAATGCCTGAGCCTGGCTGCAGTACCACAGGGACCCAGGGACACCTGTTGTGTGAGATGTGAGCAGATAAATGACCTGCTCAGACAGGTGGTAGAACTGCGTGAAGAGGTGGAAAGGTTAAGATGCATTAGAGAATACGAAAGCAAAATAGACTGGTGGAGCCATACCCTGGGACAAAGGCAGCATGATGAGGCTCTAATAAAAGTAGATGATCCCCTCCTGCCCTGTCACCAGGCAGAGAAAGGGGACTTAATGGAAAGGGGGGAATGGAGGCTGGTCCTCCCTCAGAGAGGCAAGCGGAACCCTCAACAGCCTCCCTCACACTCCCAGTTACAATTGCAAAATAGGTTTGGAGTCCTGGATTTTGGGGACGAGGCAAAGGAGACTGGAGAGGACGATCTCCCCAGTGAGGCACCCTGGATGGGTCACCCACCCAGGAGCCTCAAGACCTCATCAACAAAAAAAAAAGGAGGGTGATTGTAATAGGTGACTCCCTTCTCAGTGGAACAGAGGGCCCAATCTGTAGGCCAGACCCGTCCCACAGGGAGGTTACCTGCCTCCCTGGGGCCAGGACCAAGGATATACAAAGAAAAATCCACTCCCTGGTTCAGCCATCAGATGATTACCCTCTCCTGATATTTCAAGTGGGCAACGATGAGGTGACTACCAAAAGCCTCAAGGCAATGAAAAGGGATTTCAGAGCTCTGGGACAACTGGTCAAGGGGTCAGGAGCACAGGTGGTGTTCTCTTCTATCCCACCAGACATAGGGATGGACGAAGGGATAAGTAGGAAGAAACAACAAATCAACTCATGGTTAAAAGACTGGAGTAAACAGCAGGACTTTGGCTTCTTTGAACACAGAATGATCTACAGGTCACCAGGCATGCTTGCAGCAGATGGGGGAAGCCTAACCCAAAGGGGAAAAAGCATAATGGGACAGGAGTTAGCACGGCTTATTAAGAGAGCTTTAAACTAGATTTGAAGGGGGA
>NW_015090843.1:17170-32126 GCF_001431845.1 Calidris pugnax | reverse complement strand
TGAACATTAGGAAGGAATTTTTCACCGAAAGAGCGGTCGGGCATTGGAACAGGCTGCCCAGGGAGGGGGTGGAGTCCCCATCCCTGGCTGTGTTTAAGGGCCGTTTAGATGCAGTGCTGAGGGACATGGTGTAGGGGAGGACTTTGTAGAGTAGGGGAGATGGTTGGACTCGATGATCCCAAGGGTCTCTTCCAACCTCAATGATTCTATGATTCTGTGATTCTATGATTCTGTCCTCCCCAATTCCATGCACCCTTTCCCCCACCACCCAAGAAAAGATCAGCCTGGACCACGTGTGAAGATCGAGAACTGAAGTTCAGGCAGCGTTACCACAGCCTAAAATTGATTTTGTTGATTTAACACGTAGGTTTTCAACACTCAGTAACAGGCCATGAAAATCCTCAAGGCCTCGCTGTTTTCAGTTCTGTTACTGAATAGTGTCAGGAAATATCCCTCTTTTCATGGTACCAGCACGAAACACCTCATGGTATCTTATGTTATTCCTTTGAAAAGGAAATATACGTGTATATATTTAAATAATACCACTGAACTAAGCCTTTGCCCAGATAAATTATAAAAGCATTCTCTAAAAGAGTGATCGCAAGGAAAGAATTTGTCTTCCTTTATTGTTATGACTGAGGACTCCTCCATTCTCCCACCACGAGCAGTAACGAGAGTGATCGCAAGGAAAGAATTTGTCTTCCATTATTGTTATGACTGAGGACTCCTCCATCCTCCCACCACGAGCAGTAACAGAATCACAGCATCTTCATGGTTTGAAGGGAGCTTTGAGATCATCGAGTCCAACCAAAAAACCAAACCAGAATCACAGCATCTTCATGGTTTGAAGGGAGCTTTGAGATCATTGAGTCCAACCACAAAACCAAACCGAAACACCAAAAACCAGACACAACCCAACAATCTTGGGCACTAGAGCATGCCCTGAAGAGCCATGTCTATACGTTTCTTAAATCCCTCCAGGGATGGTGACTCCATCACCTCCCTGGGCAGGCTGTTCCAGTCCCTGAACACCCTCTTAGTAAAGTAATTCTTCCTAAAATCTAATCTAAACCTCCCCTGCCCCAACTTCAGACCATTAACATAAGACTCAGATTCCTCTCCACCCCCAACCCCTGCTGCCCATCTCCCATTGCTTCCCCTTCACCACCCAGAACAGAACTTAAAACCTCAGCATTTAAGCAGGAAAGGTAGAGACAAAGGTGCTAAGAATGATAAAAAATTAGGGAATGGCCTTTGGCTGGGGAATGACAGGTTCAAAAGAAATTAAAGGTTGTTTTGTTTTCCTTAAGACACATGGACTGGTCAAATTCCTGCCAGAGGAATTTTTTTAAAAAGCAAAGAGCCAAAAATCCACTGAGGAAGACAAAAATGAAAGATGGAGAGACCAGGAAGCCTTTGAAAATTGTTAAAAGCTGGAAGAATATTTAGGGAAGCACGACTTTCTAGCCCAGCACTTATTTTTATACACACCCACACCCCCCCAGCAGCCTCAGAGACAGGGCTCCGGAGCGTTAGTCCTTCAGCCTGGCCCAGTACAGCCAGTCGGGTTTACTTACCTCCAAAAACTCTTGTAAGATTTGCTTCAGGCCAAACAGAGTAATTAAATGCTACAGGTATTAATGACACATCTAATGCTTGTAATTTGTGCTAATATTACTAACACAAGTATCTTTTTTCAAGTGGCTCTGGCCGCTCCACGTGCCTAAAAGCCCAGAGGCTCCCACTGTGTCCTGGTCGAGGGCACGGTGAGTCGTCCTGCTGATCCCCACCCAAACTCTCTCCTCTCTCATGCTATTTCATTTATTTTATCCCATCTATTTGAGTTCTGTGCCCAATATAAAAGTTGCTATTCAGATGAGTCATTAAATAGAAGAATGCTTCAAGAAACACTCTATTGTAGTTGCTCATCGCTTTGAGCAATATACTTCAAGAAACACTCTATTGTAGTTGCTCATTGCTTTGAGCAATATATATATTTTTTTTAAAAAAAAACAGTCTAGCACTGGTTATTTTTTTCTTTCTTTTTTTTTAAAAAAAAACCAGTCTATCACCAGCTGCTTGTCCTTTATGAAACCTTAATGTAGAAAAAAAATCTGTAGAAAAATTCCAATATTTATTTATGACCCCTTAGGTGATCCCGATTGAAAAGACATATGAAGTACTTTTGTGTAGGACCACGTGACTTGCTTTTCTCAGTGCTTAAAGCAGAATTAATTACTGAAATACCTCCTCATTAAATGCCCTGTGATTGTGTTTGAAATTGCCTGTGTATTACAAAGGCAGCTTGTGAAGTGCCTGGGGAACTGCTTCTTTTGTTGCATGTTGCACTTTTTGCTACAGACATATTGTAGAGTAAAAAAGTAACAATGAAAAGCTCATCAGAATTCCACAATATTCTAGGGCATTTGAATAATTGCATACAACCAGAATCTGTAAAACTGGACTATTTTTAGGATTGATCCCACTCAGGGCTTAGGTTTTTCTGCGTGACAATGGTGGTTTCATTAGTGCATGTTTAACCACTGGAAGCCATCGCTACGCACAAGCTGGGCTGACCTCAAACAATATTCATTTTTCCCTGACAAAAGGTTTTAATAACTATTTGAAGAAATACAGCTCTCGGTGAAAGTGATTTCTTTTTTCCCCGAGAATATTATATTTGCAGTTTTAAGGATTAACACAATTGCAATAAAACCCAATATTGATCTAGTGTCTAACACATTGGGAAGATTAAAATCAATAAGGAAGTGGAAGGAATACACTTTCCGCCCAACAAATGAGTTCTGCAACTAATGCTACACCCTATCAAAAATACCTCAAAGAATTTATAAAGCTTTTCCTTACACTCTTTTGTAAGAAAAAGCCATTAAGACCCCCCCTTTAATGTACATATCTCCATTCTGACCTCCACTTACACGTCCCAAACGTGCCACTTGCTTGACAACCTCCCGACTGGCGCGGTGCTGCTGGTGGTGGTCATCTTCTGTTATTGGGCTGGGTGGGGTTCTCCACCCCTTTTTGAAAGGCAGAATATCTCTGTTTTTGAAGAAAAGCAGGTCAGAATTTGCTATTTTTCGGGGCAAGGTGGGATGTAATTGAGCAGACCTATACGCATACATAAATCAACACCGTGGTTACTGTTGTCTTACGTTATCCAGACTGTCTGAAGCCAAAACTGACAGGGATTTCTGCTGCTGACAGATGGCAGCGATCGAAACTGAGAATAGCACCAAAAATACATGGCTCAGAAGTGAAAAAGAAGCGTTACGATTTGGTTTGGTCCTTGAAGATCAGTGTCCAACCTCAGTGAACTCACCAGAACCACCTGCAGACTGAGGGGCACTTTAACTTGTACTGTGACGGTCCAAATCTCATCTTTTTTGGCATCTGAAGATTTTTTTTCCCTGAATCACAGAAACCAGGATGCTTATTGGAAGATGTCTGAAGAATATTGATACTTTAGTACCAGTATTAGGAGCCAGACAGTGATGCCACCCTTCTGGTACCACTGGACACTGCTCTTCAGTCCCTGCCCATAGAACTGCAGATCCCCTAACTCACTTTAAATAGCTCCCAGTGCCAAAAGCTGTACAGAGAATAAACAACTTTATTTTATAACAGAATTACAGAAAGCAAAATATCACTTAATACAACTCCAAGCTGCTATAAATCTAATTTGGCATTTTAACTATACACAGAGTCAACAGCAAAAAAAAAAAAAAAAAAAAAAAAACAAACCCAAACAAAATACCACCCCCCCCCCCCCCAAAGAACGAAATAAAAATAAAATCCAAAATAATTAACAGGTTTTCTCAATGGCAGTCTGAAATGATGGTACTGTCTTATTACTTTATGAACGGAGTCCATCGTACGCTTTTACTCAGTATCCTAAAAACCTGCATCAACCCTTAGACGAAGAGTCTGAAATTTATTCCTTCCCAGTAACAGAAATGTCAGTTCTAACGTGGAAAACAGTGAGGTTTAATAAAAAGCGAGCGTTTTCTACACATGTAACCAAATAATGGAAGTGTTGAAGTTCGGACACAGAAAAAAAAAAAAAAAAAAAAAAAAAAAGCACTACGGTTTTAAGCTGCCTAGATCATCTCTTGTTGGAAGAAGAGAAAGATATTTTGTTCTTCCTTCTTCCCTTCTCTGGAATGGCACAGGCAGTAAAAAAACGCCTGCAGGAAGTTGAGCATTGGCACCAAAGTGCAAAAAAAAGGAACACAGTGCTCAGTCAGAAGAAACGTGTCTGGGACTCCTCCTCCTCCTCCACGGGCCACCGCGCGGCTCTGCTCCGCAGAGGGGAGGGCCTCAGAGCAGGAGGGGTTACAGAGAGAGCAGTACAAAATTTATCCAAAGAAATAGATTTTTTTCAAATTTTAGGAAATGTCGTATCTTTATAAAAATCTTTGTTATGCGATACCATATATTTACCTGAATAATCTGCACAAAAAAAAAAGAAAAAAAAAATCTGTAAATTACTCCAGTAAGAGATTTCACTTGAAATATTTGGAAAAAAACTATATCTAAATTAGTTAAGATCCCCTTTTCTGCACAATTACCTCCGGCTCCAGTGAACAACACTTTCCAGATTTCTTTTTGTTCACTTTCATACAACTAAGAATCAGCTTCAAAAATACAAGTATTTGTGCAAAAGAAGATCATACCCTCTAAAACTTCATTTAAAAAAAAAAAAATACTCTAAGATTGTTAAGAAGTGGTTATAAAAAAATAAACAAGAAAGGTTGTAAGGGAATATATAGACCAAAGATGTTAAAATGGGAGTTTGGTATTGGCATTTAAGTCTTGAACATCTGGTCACCGCTGCTGGGCTCGGTGTGTTTGGTGGAGAAGTGATGACTTGGAATGATTACAGTTCTTCATGGTCATGGTCATGGTCAGTGTCAGTTGTATTTCTGGAAGAAAAAGGAGGAGGAAGATTACATCAACATTCATAAAGGGTACTACGTGAGTGTCACACCAGTAGAGCCAAAAAGTCATTTTTTTCCCATATAGATTATTTGGGGGGAAGGTTATTTCATGAAAAGTAGTTGCATTAACTAAAGCCCCCTTTGATCATGAGGTAAAGAGTAATCCAATTTCTACTGATGCTTTTCTTGCTTATTTTCCCCTCCCCTAAATTCTCATGGTATTCTAATAGTCATCATCTGCACAGTTTACTGGAAATTTTAATCCACAATCTAGTGCATAAATCCAAAATGAAGGTATTTGTTCAATTAATAATCCCTCAGAATCAGAGTGTGGTATCTCTTCTCTCATTTATTACAGAAAACAAGTCTACCCAAACAATTCTGCCACACTCATTAAGAGTTGTGGTGTTTTTCCAAGCTCTGAAACTCAAGTTTGCAATGTATTTACTTCCTTGCCGTGGAAAACGATAAAAGGTTAAATATTTTGGTGTGTTTAGGATTAAGGAATAGCTGACTCAATTAAAATGTCCAAGTACGCCCTTTCACAACTGGGAGGGAAGTGCCCAGTCTTCCCAGTAAACAAGCCAGATGTAAGACAAGGGCTGCAATTGTCCAGGGAAACAGAAAAATGTGACACATCCTTCATGTTTTGCAGAAATAGCTAAAATTCACTTCAACAGAAACGGCAACAACTTGGCCAAACATTGTAGGAAATGCCACCAGAGTAGTGTGACAGCACTGGGCGACACTACAGGAAAATTTGCAATTAAAATGAATGTCAGATTGGACTTAAGATCAAAATTTTGACACTAAGTCTACTATTACTGCCTGTTTCAACTCAGCCTTTTATTAGAGCACGCAACAGAAAACTGAAGCTACATTTTCCCTTGTTCCTTATATACCTTACCTAAAATATTTGCTTGAGGACATTTTTTTTGATCTTACTCTTCATCTTCCTCAGCCAGCTCTGTTTCTTTGTGCACCACCACCCTCGTGACAGACATGTCAGGGTGCTGCTCTTTGGCTTCTTTGATTGCCTGTGCCAGGGCCTGCAAATGCATTTCAAATATTAACTCAGCAGAAGCAAACGACATTCATTTGGGGCCAGAGAATGGGAGAACAGGATCAGAAATTTTGATTATAACTGCTCAGAACTCTAATTCCTGAAACTGAGAGCACTCTGGGTAAAAATACTGAACAACCAAAAGCCAAAACCATCCAACACCCCAAACACAAAACTCAACCAAAAAATCCCACAGCAAAACAGCTTGCTAAAAATTTACCAAAATTTCCAGGAAGTAACAAATAACCATAAAGTTATCCTGTAAATTTTACACCTCATTCCAGGAGACAAAAAGCATTCTTATACCCCCAGAAGTTTTTGAATTTCTGCAACAGATCTAGCAAATAAAGACTCAACAAGAATGTACACAGTACAGAAAAATAATAAGAGTTCCCTTCAGTTTCCTGAACAAAATGGAAAGATAATTTGGAATCTGTACTAAATACATACTGGAAATCTGGAAGATTTCAGAACAGAAATTTCTTTCTCAGCAGAAGAATCTCCTTTTTTAAATTTTACTAGTTTAAGAGAACTTCCTCTAGCTGAACTCAGAGAGGTGTAAATGTTAGTATTACTCAGTTTCTTATGATCCCTCCTCCACATTTTAAGAAATTTTACCCTTCTGAAGAAATGTACCAATATACACAGCTAGCAGTTGGACTACATCATCATTGTAGGTCCCTTCCAACTGAAATATTCTATATTCTAGGCTTTACAGTCAGTCACATAAGAGCACCCTCTGAGGCATGAGAAATGAAAAATTATAACAAGTAATAGCAGTAGTTGTATTGTGGAAATCCAAATTAATTTTTTTTTTTTTTCCTGTTGAAAACTGTTGTAGTGATGTGGGGAGCTAAAAACCAAAAGAATAAAAATCCAGCACGTAGTTTGTGCATTTAAAGAGCTTCGTACTGAAGGGAAAGTGGTGGAGATTTCTTAAATCTGTTTAAAGCTGGAGTTTGGTATTGGCATTTAAGTCTTGAACATCTGGTCACCGCTGCTGGGCTCGGTGTGTTTGGTGGAGAAGTGATGACTTGGAATGATTACAGTTCTTCATGGTCATGGTCATGGTCAGTGTCAGTTGTATTTCTGGAAGAAAAAGGAGGAGGAAGATTACATCAACATTCATAAAGGGTACTACGTGAGTGTCACACCAGTAGAGCCAAAAAGTCATTTTTTCCCATATAGATTATTTGGAGGGAAGGTTATTTCATGAAAAATAGTTGCATTAACTAAAGCCCCCTTTGATCATGAGGTAAAGAGTAATCCAATTTCTACTGATGCTTTTCTTGCTTATTTTCCCCTCCCCTAAATTCTCATGGTATTCTAATAGTCATCATCTGCACAGTTTACTGGAAATTTTAATCCACAATCTAGTGCATAAATCCAAAATGAAGGTATTTGTTCAATTAATAATCCCTCAGAATCAGAGTGTGGTATCTCTTCTCTCATTTATTACAGAAAACAAGTCTACCCAAACAATTCTGCCACACTCATTAAGAGTTGTGGTGTTTTTCCAAGCTCTGAAACTCAAGTTTGCAATGTATTTACTTCCTTGCCGTGGAAAACGATAAAAGGTTAAATATTTTGGTGTGTTTAGGATTAAGGAATAGCTGACTAAATTAAAATGTCCAAGTATGCCCTTTCACAACTGGGAGGGAAGTGCCCAGTCTTCCCAGTAAACAAGCCAGATGTAAGACAAGGGCTGCAATTGTCCAGGGAAACAGAAAAATGTGACACATCCTTCATGTTTTGCAGAAATAGCTAAAATTCACTTCAACAGAAACTGCAACAACTTGGCCAAACATTGTAGGAAATGCCACCAGAGTAGTGTGACAGCACTGGGCGACACTACAGGAAAATTTGCAATTAAAATGAATGTCAGATTGGACTTAAGATCAAAATTTTGACACTAAGTCTACTATTACTGCCTGTTTCAACTCAGCCTTTTATTAGAGCACGCAACAGAAAACTGAAGCTACATTTTCCCTTGTTCCTTATATACCTTACCTAAAATATTTGCTTGAGGACATTTTTTTTGATCTTACTCTTCATCTTCCTCAGCCAGCTCTGTTTCTTTGTGCACCACCACCCTCGTGACAGACATGTCAGGGTGCTGCTCTTTGGCTTCTTTGATTGCCTGTGCCAGGGCCTGCAAATGCATTTCAAATATTAACTCAGCAGAAGCAAACGACATTCATTTGGATTTGGGGCCAGAGAATGGGAGAACAGGATCAGAAATTTTGATTATAATTGCTCAGAACTCTAATTCCTGAAATTGAGAGCACTCAGAGTAAAAATACTGAACAACCAAAAGCCAAAACCATCCAACACCCCAAACACAAAACTCAACCAAAAAACCCCCCAGCAAAACAGCTTGCTAAAAATTTACCAAAATTTCCAGGAAGTAACAAATAACCATAAAGTTATCCTGTAACTTTTACACCTCATTCCAGGAGACAAAAAGCATTCTTATACCCCAGAAGTTTTTGAATTTCTGCAACAGATCTAACAAATAAAGACTCAACAAGAATATACACAGTACAGAAAAATAATAAGAGTTTCCTGAACAAAATGGAAAGATAATTTGGAATCTGTACTAAATACATACTGGAAATCTGGAAGATTTCAGAACAGAAATTTCTTTCTCAGCAGAAGAATCTCCTTTTTTAAATTTTACTAGTTTAAGAGAACTTCCTCCAGCTGAACTCAGGGAGGTGTAAATGTTAGTATTACTCAGTTTCTTATGATCCCTCCTCCACATTTTAAGAAATTTTACCCTTCTGAAGAAATGTACCAATATACACAGCTAGCAGTTGGACTACATCATCATTGTAGGTCCCTTCCAACTGAAATATTCTATATTCTAGGCTTTACAGTCAGTCACATAAGAGCACCCTCTGAGGCATGAGAAATGAAAAATTATAACAAGTAATAGCAGTAGTTGTATTGTGGAAATCCAAATTAATTTTTTTTTTTTTTCCTGTTGAAAACTGTTGTAGTGATGTGGGGAGCTAAAAACCAAAAGAATAAAAATCCAGCACGTAGTTTGTGCATTTAAATAGCTTGGTACTGAAGGGAAAGTGGTGGAGATTTCTTAAATCTGTTTAAAGCTGCTTTCTGCTGCTTTAAACTTCAGTGATTAAACTAATATTTTGTACTTCCTTGTTTATAATTTCACTTTTTTGCTTTGTTTCATTATCCACTTCTCTCAGGGAGAGCCCTGCCTGACGCTGAACAGCCCCCTCATTTAATTACCAGTCTCAAGAAGAGATTCCACTTGTCAAGAGCCACCTTCTGGAGGCAAATCAAAACGTGGAATTAAATTCCCTGCGAGCTCTCAGTATATTACAATTAAGAAGTTAAATTAAATCCTGTTTTGTTGATTCGTGTACCTTTTATAAAGTTAGAATTGGATTCACTGCAACCTTATGTAGAGAGGAGGCTTTGCCACTTCTATTATCCAGGGACTGTTGATCTACTTTATTACTATAGTTTCTTAGATTAAAAATAAATAAAAATTGTCTAATCATTATCACAAAGAATAGATAATTGCACTTTCTCAATTATTTTCCTGTGTACTGTTAAATTTAGTCTTTTTAATTGGGCAGGTAGAAGTGATTTGGACCTTAGTTTCTAAGACATTGTAAAATACTGCTTTGGTACTGCCAGAGATGAAAGGCACTTACATAAGATTCTAGCAGATCAACAATTGCTTTTTTTATACGGAATTCTATAAATGCAAGTCAAAAACTATTTTTTAAAATCCAGCAGTTTATGCTTTAATGTATTTCAAAGCTTTCAGTCAAAATGAGCGCTGCATTCAGACGCTGCTGCCACACGGCAGCACAGACTCCATCTCTCCAGATTAACGCATCCAAACAAGATTATTTCAGTAATGTTTCTCCTCCCAAATGGCAAAAGCAGCACTAAACAAATTGGGTCTCTTCCAAAAAAAGAAAAAAAGCAATCAGTTTAAAAATAGTAAGAAATCCGTTCACGTGATCTATGACGCAAAGTTACAAATGCTGGGGTTTTTTCTATCTCCGTTCACGT
Organism: Calidris pugnax; assembly: GCF_001431845.1. Taxonomy (NCBI): domain Eukaryota; kingdom Metazoa; phylum Chordata; class Aves; order Charadriiformes; family Scolopacidae; genus Calidris; species Calidris pugnax. The sequence continues at coordinate 22,052 of NW_015090843.1, read as the reverse complement.
GATCTATGACGCAAAGTTACAAATGCTGGGGTTTTTCTGTTGTGTCTTAGGGGCCTGGAGCATGAAGTGAAGTACTAAAAAATCTAAACATATTTGTCTCCCTTTTTCCTGTCCTGTTCCCAGATATTCCTGTTCATTCATTAGAGCTTCTCTGTTCAAAATCCATGTCCAGAAACATTAACTCTCACACATGCCTGGAATGAATCCAATTCATTTCCAGTCAGCTTTCTTCAATAAATTAGCAGATATAAGAGAAAATTCACATAAGACTTGACTTGAAGGGCTTGGGGTTAATTTTAGTTCAGAGAAACATCACTATATTTTTATTTTACCTTTGTGATGTGTGTAGTTGTGGTAGTAGAAATGGACTCTGATGTAATTGTCTGCGCGCTCAGCAGCACACCAGTGTTGCCACCAGCACTCCAGAGGTCCCTTCCAACCCCGTATCATTTTCTGATTCTGTAAAGGTTCCTTATTCAGCAAACATGATCGTTTTACAACTTTGCCATAATTAACAGCCTCAGAATACTTCTCTGTCCTCTTATTCAACTTCTCCACCTTTCTCTCATTCCAGGTTTCTGAAATACCATCTCACAGGACATTGTACGTGTTGACAGCTCACGTGCTCACCTCGTCATGGTCAATATCTGCATCTCCAGTGATGACGATGCGCTTCTCAATTCTTGTTTCTGATACCCCACCTTTTACCATCTACAGATGGCACCAAAAAAAAGAAGAAAACATCTTTGTAATCATTCTATATCCCACAAAGCACTCCCTTCTGTTGCACTAAAACATTTCTGTGACTGAGTTGCAATAGCAGTAAATATTCTTGGTGCTAAGTCATCCTTTCCTTTTTCAGTTCCACAGTCTGTGAATTCCAGCAATTGCTAAAATTGATAAAAACCAAGCAACAGGGAATTCCTTCTATTCCTGAAGCCCAAGTCTGAACAGACCTAGATACTCAGACAAACTGAAATTCCAGCTTATTCCACCATATAAATACAGTAATAAGGAAATTCCAGGACTCTTTTCTCTGATTTCAACCCATCTACCATGGGGCTCTTCTCGTTTTCTGAAGAACCCTATGCCATTAAAGACAAATAAAGATCTGTTTTTCAGTTCTGCCACTTGACAACAGACTTTAGCGAAGTATTTGCAAGGTATTTTATATTGCTGATGGAAATAACTTTGTGCTTTGTTTCTTCTTTTCTTACTCTAATGATTAAAACATTTTAGCTTTTAAAAAAAATTTTCACAGAAAAAATATATATTTTTAAAATCATCCTTTATAAGAGACAAGAATAAACTACCACTTAAGATCGTGTCAGTTTATTAGAAAAGATCCAAGATAATTCCTTTAAGAACACTATTAGAATATCAAAACTATTTTGGCAGGTGACTCTATCTATCATGAACAGTTTGGGATGTAAAACAGAAAGTTAGTTTAGGAAGGTCAAACAGTTTTTGAATCGACAATAAGATAAGGATCTGCTGCATTAGGGTAATCCCAGTGATTTTTTAAGTAGAAGACAAGACCAAAACCATTTTCTCTAATGGTTCCTTCCAAAAAGCAGCATTATTTGACAACTAATCTTGACAAGTAAATGCACACTTTTTTTCACCCTTTCTAGCTGTGGCAGAACAATTTATTGGATATAAGCTTTTCCCTAAAATGGTGGTGGCTAAATGATTCCTAAAGGGAGCAGGAGACTGAAAATGACCTGCTGACCAGTCTGTAAAACAAAACATACACATTTTAAAATCTAATCTTAGTTTATTTCATGTGACTTATCTGAAAACTTTCTAACATCATCCTTCCACTGTCATTCTGTGAATACAACTTTCAATCCTTAGAATACTACCATCTTTAGGATATATGTATTGAATATATATCCAGTGAGCAGTGAATTATTGTTGTATTCTGTGATGATGTGAAACTTGCCTTGGGGGCAAAAAATCCCAAACTCTCACCTTACATTTCCCTCTTCCCTTTTGCTTCACCCTAAATAATGGTTTCTGTAATTTTCTTGGAAGACTAATTTAAGAGTTCGAAGACAACTGTTTAAACTTACGTTGCTGGGGCACACCTAAGATTTGATAAATATGTAAATAAATCAATAATAAAAATAATCATCACCACACTTTGGTAGTTCTAACATATTTTGGCAATGTATATCCTTGCAAAGCAACCTAGTGGTATGGTCTGTTTTTAAATATGCTCTAAAGCAACAGCACAAAGATCATCAACACAAAACACTGCTCAGACAAATCAGTTCCATCAACAAAGATCCTGTGAGGTATCAGTGAGTGACAACAGGACTGAAACTGTAAAAATTTAGGTGCACACTCATTTGTCAAACACAGAAATAAGACCTAAGTGAAGTACTAAAAAACCTAAACATATTTGTCTCCCTTTCTCCTGTCCTGTTCCCAGATATTCCTGTTCATTCATTAGAGCTTCTCTGTTCAAAATCCATGTACAGAAAGATTAACTCTCACACATGCCTGGAATGAATCCAATTCATTTCCAGTCAGTTTTCTTCAATAAATTAGCAGATATAAGAGAAAATTCACGTAAAACTCGACTTGGAGGGTTTGGGGTTAATTTTAGTTCAGAGAGACATCACTATATTTTACTTTACCTTTGTGATGTGTGTAGTTGTGGTAGTAGAAATGGACTCTGATGTAATTGTCTGCGCGCTCAGCAGCACACCGGTGTTGCCACCAGCACTGCCATCAAACTGTAAGGAACAAAAAAATTCAGTATTTTTGTATTTTGGTATTTAAAAGCTTTGTTTTCATAGGAGAAAAGGCTGGCTTTCTTCTTAAACACGTTCTTTAATTCAATTAGAACTGCAATCTAAAGAGAGGCCATCCAAGTTTAGCGAGTCCTCTAAGACTGTTGTTATGGGATTGTAGTGGAAAATTTATGATCAAAATTCCATGATACAAAAATGAGTTATACATTTGCAGACAGCAAGGAAGCCCTTAAACTAAAAACAAACAAACAAACTTAGAACTTCAGCAGTAACACTGCTTTGTCTACAAACATTTCAGTCACCTAATTCACAGCCAAAGCATAAGCTCAGCTGCTAGAAAATGGTATAGGCTTTTGAAAAAGCATTTTTTGGACATTATCTATTTTGCAATGGGAATAAAAACTGGCTACCATACCTGTGGAGATTCGTATGTGATGGTTTTAGTTTCTGTTTGAACAATTGGAACTTCTTTAGTGGAGATTTCAGTTCTCTGTGTGGCATCTGAAATGGTCACCATCTCTGTCTTCACTACTGGAGGCTGCGGTGCAAGAAACAACCCGTCAATTCCAAAGACAGAAGAAGGTTTGGAAAGTGGACCAAGAAAACACAACCAAATCATAACTGTCAGGTAAATATTTGAGTGCCTTCCCAATTGCAAAGCAGGCAATAAATAAGTGAAATGAAGACTAATAATGCACCAGCCCTCTATTGTCTACAGGAAAATTTAAACTCCTAATAACCTCGCCAAAGGTCTGTGTTTCAGCCAACACTCCTCATCACAGAAAGCAATGGCTAAAACCAAGCTGCAACACAGGTTTTGAAAACATTTAAAAGAGCAACACTAGGGAAAAAAAAATAAAAATCTTAGTTTGCATAAAGAAACTGAGAGCTAGCTCTGATGGCTAAGCTTCATATTAGACCTGATCTGGGAAAATATCTACCATTGCTCCGTCAAAATTACATAAATATTTAAATTTCTTAAAATGTACTACTTCTGGAACAGAAAAACAACTTTGACAATTGGATTTTAAGCCGTCTACGTTCAACGTATTAATTGTGGAAATCAATGACTTCTTTTGACAATCCTAGAAAGCCATTTTACCCATTTGGAGTGAGTTAGTCGTGTTCTCTGCCATATCACAAAGCAAAGAACCAGGGGTCTGTAAGCCATGGAACTCGTGATATCTTATTGGAGCAGATTTTCAATATATTTAAGAAATTAAAACACACAAAAAAAGATCTAGTAAAGCCTTTTGATATTTTTCTAGATGACCAGTTGCTGTCTCCCACTGAATTTGGATGCACACGGGGGAAACCCCAGGGGAAAAATAAATTCCTTCTACAGTTGGTTTTTTTTTTTAGAATTCCTTTTCCACGACAAGAAGAAGCAGGTGGATAACTAGGAAAAAACCCATCCGATTGCTGAAAAACTCAGCAGACGATCACACCAACTTTACAAAGAGGTGCATCCCTGTGCTTTATTTTTTTTCCCTTTCTGCTTCTTTATAAAAAGTCTGCCCAGTAATGAACCCTTTAACCTTGCTTGGCTTAAATTAACTGGTTGTGACTGGAACCCATGTGTGCCTCCCTAAATATCTACTGCACCTACTTCAAGATCCTGTTATATACTTCATCCCTTTACTCTCGATCCCTTTATTCTAGACTATAATTACATAACATTTTTTAAAAGTAAAAAAAACCAAAAAAACAAAAAACCAAGAAAATCAGTGAGTAATGGGGGGGGGAAGGAAAAAAATTTTGTGATGGATGTTTTCTAATTTCAGTTGCCAATAGTGTTCCAATCACAGTGACATGTCATGGACGTGTCAAAAACAATTGACAAATAGACAAGACGAGACTTAAAACATTGGAGACACGTAAATAATCAATATACATTATGTATGTGCATATATAATAAGGGGGAGACAAAAAGAAGATGTCAGTCTTCGGAAGGTTTGCCTTACTGGTGATTTTCTAGCAAAAACCGTCAGAAACCATAAGCAAAGGAGACAGAATTTCACTGCTCATCAATGGTTTCCCCTTCCAAATGATCTGAATCTTGTTGGACGCCTGAAGAGTTGGAGGAATAGGAGAAGAAGAAAGGCAGGCCCGTTTTCACC
>NW_015090843.1:0-15021 GCF_001431845.1 Calidris pugnax | reverse complement strand
AGGCTTTGCCACTTCTATTATCCAGGGACTGTTGATCTACTTTATTACTATAGTTTCTTAGATTAAAAATAAATAAAAATTGTCTAATCATTATCACAAAGAATAGATAATTGCACTTTCTCAATTATTTTCCTGTGTACTGTTAAATTTAGTCTTTTTAATTGGGCAGGTAGAAGTGATTTGGACCTTAGTTTCTAAGACATTGTAAAATACTGCTTTGGTACTGCCAGAGATGAAAGGCACTTACATAAGATTCTAGCAGATCAACAATTGCTTTTTTTATACGGAATTCTATAAATGCAAGTCAAAAACTATTTTTTAAAATCCAGCAGTTTATGCTTTAATGTATTTCAAAGCTTTCAGTCAAAATGAGCGCTGCATTCAGACGCTGCTGCCACACAGCAGCACAGACTCCATCTCTCCAGATTAACGCATCCAAACAAGATTATTTCAGTAATGTTTCTCCTCCCAAATGGCAAAAGCAGCACTAAACAAATTGGGTCTCTTCCAAAAAAAGAAAAAAAGCAATCAGTTTAAAAATAGTAAGAAATCCGTTCACGTGATCTATGACGCAAAGTTACAAATGCTGGGGTTTTTCTGTTGTGTCTTAGGGGCCTGGAGCATGTCTCTGGTGAGGAAAGGCTGAGGGACTTGAGGCTTTTTAGTCTGGAGAAGAGAAGGCTGAGGGGGGATCTGATCAACACCTATAAATACTGAAAGGGTGGGTGTCAGGGGGATGGGGCCAGGCTTTTCTCAGTGGTGCCCAGGGACAGGACAAGAGGGAACAGGCACAAACTTGAACATAGGAAGTTCCATCTCACCATGAGGAGGAACTTCTTTCCTGTGAGGGTGGCAGAGCCCTGGAAGGGGCTGCCCAGAGAGGTGGTGGAGTCTCCTTCTCTGGAGACATTCAAACCCACCTGGACACGTTCCTGTGGGACCTGCTCTGGGTGACCCTGCTCTGGCAGGGGGTTGGACTAGATGATCTCCAGAGGTCCCTTCCAACCCCGTATCATTTTCTGATTCTGTAAAGGTTCCTTATTCAGCAAACATGATCGTTTTACAACTTTGCCATAATTAACAGCCTCAGAATACTTCTCTGTCCTCTTATTCAACTTCTCCACCTTTCTCTCATTCCAGGTTTCTGAAATACCATCTCACAGGACATTGTACGTGTTGACAGCTCACGTGCTCACCTCGTCATGGTCAATATCTGCATCTCCAGTGATGACGATGCGCTTCTCAATTCTTGTTTCTGATACCCCACCTTTTACCATCTACAGATGGCACCAAAAAAAAGAAGAAAACATCTTTGTAATCATTCTATATCCCACAAAGCACTCCCTTCTGTTGCACTAAAACATTTCTGTGACTGAGTTGCAATAGCAGTAAATATTCTTGGTGCTAAGTCATCCTTTCCTTTTTCAGTTCCACAGTCTGTGAATTCCAGCAATTGCTAAAATTGATAAAAACCAAGCAACAGGGAATTCCTTCTATTACTGAAGCCCAAGTCTGAACAGACCTAGATACTCAGACAAACTGAAATTCCAGCTTATTCCACCATATAAATACAGTAATAAGGAAATTCCAGGACTCTTTTCTCTGATTTCAACCCATCTACCATGGGGCTCTTCTCGTTTTCTGAAGAACCCTATGCCATTAAAGACAAATAAAGATCTGTTTTTCAGTTCTGCCACTTGACAACAGACTTTAGCGAAGTATTTGCAAGGTATTTTATATTGCTGATGGAAATAACTTTGTGCTTTGTTTCTTCTTTTCTTACTCTAATGATTAAAACATTTTAGCTTTTAAAAAAAATTTTCACAGAAAAAATATATATTTTTAAAATCATCCTTTATAAGAGACAAGAATAAACTACCACTTAAGATCGTGTCAGTTTATTAGAAAAGATCCAAGATAATTCCTTTAAGAACACTATTAGAATATCAAAACTATTTTGGCAGGTGACTCTATCTATCATGAACAGTTTGGGATGTAAAACAGAAAGTTAGTTTAGGAAGGTCAAACAGTTTTTGAATCGACAATAAGATAAGGATCTGCTGCATTAGGGTAATCCCAGTAATTTTTTAAGTAGAAGACGAGACCAAAACCATTTTCTCTAATGGTTCCTTCCAAAAAGCAGCATTATTTGACAACTAATCTTGACAAGTAAATGCACACTTTTTTTCACCCTTTCTAGCTATGGCAGCACAATTTATTGGATATAAGCTTTTCCCTAAAATGGTGGTGGCTAAATGATTCCTAAAGGGAGCAGGAGACTGAAAATGACCTGCTGACCAGTCTGTAAAACAAAACATACACATTTTAAAATCTAATCTTAGTTTATTTCATGTGACTTATCTGAAAACTTTCTAACATCATCCTTCCACTGTCATTCTGTGAATACAACTTTCAATCCTTAGAATACTACCATCTTTAGGATATATGTATTGAATATATATCCAGTGAGCAGTGAATTATTGTTGTATTCTGTGATGATGTGAAACTTGCCTTGGGGGCAAAAAATCCCAAACTCTCACCTTACATTTCCCTCTTCCCTTTTGCTTCACCCTAAATAATGGTTTCTGTAATTTTCTTGGAAGACTAATTTAAGAGTTCGAAGACAACTGTTTAAACTTACGTTGCTGGGGCACACCTAAGATTTGATAAATATGTAAATAAATCAATAATAAAAATAATCATCACCACACTTTGGTAGTTCTAACATATTTTGGCAATGTATATCCTTGCAAAGCAACCTAGTGGTATGGTCTGTTTTTAAATATGCTCTAAAGCAACAGCACAAAGATCATCAACACAAAACACTGCTCAGACAAATCAGTTCCATCAACAAAGATCCTGTGAGGTATCAGTGAGTGACAACAGGACTGAAACTGTAAAAATTTAGGTGCACACTCATTTGTCAAACACAGAAATAAGACCTAAGTGAAGTACTAAAAAACCTAAACATATTTGTCTCCCTTTCTCCTGTCCTGTTCCCAGATATTCCTGTTCATTCATTAGAGCTTCTCTGTTCAAAATCCATGTACAGAAAGATTAACTCTCACACATGCCTGGAATGAATCCAATTCATTTCCAGTCAGTTTTCTTCAATAAATTAGCAGATATAAGAGAAAATTCACGTAAAACTCGACTTGGAGGGTTTGGGGTTAATTTTAGTTCAGAGAGACATCACTATATTTTACTTTACCTTTGTGATGTGTGTAGTTGTGGTAGTAGAAATGGACTCTGATGTAATTGTCTGCGCGCTCAGCAGCACACCGGTGTTGCCACCAGCACTGCCATCAAACTGTAAGGAACAAAAAAATTTGGTATTTTTGTATTTTGGCATTTAAAAGCTTTGTTTTCATAGCAGAAAAGGCTGGCTTTCTTACTAAACATGTTCTTTTAATTCAGTTAGAACTGCAATCTAAAGAGAGGCCATCCAAGTTTAGCGAGTCCTCTAAGACTGTTGTTATGGGATTGTAGTGGAAAATTTATGATCAAAATTCCATGATACAAAAATGAGTTATACATTTGCAGACAGCAAGGAAGCCCTTAAACTAAAAACAAACAAACAAACTTAGAACTTCAGCAGTAACACTGCTTTGTCTACAAACATTTCAGTCACCTAATTCACAGCCAAAGCATAAGCTCAGCTGCTAGAAAATGGTATAGGCTTTTGAAAAAGCATTTTTTGGACATTATCTATTTTGCAATGGGAATAAAAACTGGCTACCATACCTGTGGAGATTCGTATGTGATGGTTTTAGTTTCTGTTTGAACAATTGGAACTTCTTTAGTGGAGATTTCAGTTCTCTGTGTGGCATCTGAAATGGTCACCATCTCTGTCTTCACTACTGGAGGCTGCGGTGCAAGAAACAACCCATCAGTTCCAAAGACAGAAGAAGGTTTGGAAAGTGGACCAAGAAAACACAACCAAATCATAACTGTCAGGTAAATATTTGAGTGCCTTCCCAATTGCAAAGCAGGCAATAAATAAGTGAAATGAAGACTAATAATGCACCAGCCCTCTATTGTCTACAGGAAAATTTAAACTCCTAATAACCTCGCCAAAGGTCTGTGTTTCAGCCAACACTCCTCATCACAGAAAGCAATGGCTAAAACCAAGCTGCAACACAGGTTTTGAAAACATTTAAAAGAGCAACACTAGGGAAAAAAAAATAAAAATCTTAGTTTGCATAAAGAAACTGAGAGCTAGCTCTGATGGCTAAGCTTCATATTAGACCTGATCTGGGAAAATATCTACCATTGCTCCGTCAAAATTACATAAATATTTAAATTTCTTAAAATGTACTACTTCTGGAACAGAAAAACAACTTTGACAATTGGATTTTAAGCCGTCTACGTTCAACGTATTAATTGTGGAAATCAATGACTTCTTTTGACAATCCTAGAAAGCCATTTTACCCATTTGGAGTGAGTTAGTCGTGTTCTCTGCCATATCACAAAGCAAAGAACCAGGGGTCTGTAAGCCATGGAACTCGTGATATCTTATTGGAGCAGATTTTCAATATATTTAAGAAATTAAAACACACAAAAAAAGATCTAGTAAAGCCTTTTGATATTTTTCTAGATGACCAGTTGCTGTCTCCCACTGAATTTGGATGCACACGGGGGAAACCCCAGGGGAAAAATAAATTCCTTCTACAGTTGGTTTTTTTTTTTAGAATTCCTTTTCCACGACAAGAAGAAGCAGGTGGATAACTAGGAAAAAACCCATCCGATTGCTGAAAAACTCAGCAGACGATCACACCAACTTTACAAAGAGGTGCATCCCTGTGCTTTATTTTTTTTCCCTTTCTGCTTCTTTATAAAAAGTCTGCCCAGTAATGAACCCTTTAACCTTGCTTGGCTTAAATTAACTGGTTGTGACTGGAACCCATGTGTGCCTCCCTAAATATCTACTGCACCTACTTCATAGTAAGATCCTGTTATATACTTCATCCCTTTACTCTAGATCCCTTTATTCTAGACTATAATTACATAACATTTTTTAAAAGTAAAAAAAACCAAAAAAACAAAAAACCAAGAAAATCAGTGAGTAATGGGGGGGGGAAGGAAAAAAATTTTGTGATGGATGTTTTCTAATTTCAGTTGCCAATAGTGTTCCAATCACAGTGACATGTCATGGACGTGTCAAAAACAATTGACAAATAGACAAGACGAGACTTAAAACATTGGAGACACGTAAATAATCAATATACATTATGTATGTGCATATAAAATAAGGGGGGAGACAAAAAGAAGATGTCAGTCTTCGGAAGGTTTGCCTTACTGGTGATTTTCTAGCAAAAACCGTCAGAAACCATAAGCGAAGGAGACAGAATTTCACTGCTCATCAATGGTTTCCCCTTCCAAATGATCTGAATCTTGTTGGACGCCTGAAGAGTTGGAGGAATAGGAGAAGAAGAAAGGCAGGCCCGTTTTCACCCCAAGAAATACCTCTGCTTAATCTAGTCGTCAAACTGTTCTACCATTTACCTCAGAACAACAAATTATTTGTGGCGCAACATCAATGTCAACATGAGACACATCTCCATTGAGTTTGAGCTGCTCTTCCTCTTTCTCTTCACCTAAATCTTGCTTAACTTCCTCTGACAAATTCTTGTCTTCTGTAGCTATGGTCACTGCATTTTCCTGGACCAGATCTTCAGCTGTAACTTGCGTGTGCTCCACCGACACGTTTAATTTACCGCCTTCTGCCGTGGCTTCCACGTGCTGTAGTTTTTCTTCATGTTCTTGCCTTTTCACGTCTTCCTCTTCCTCCTGTTCTTCCCTGATGACCTCCTCAATCGCCCTAGGATGTGGCTGGTATTCTCCCACCTCTTCATCCTCACTCTCACTACTACTGCTGCTGCTGCTGCTACTATCTGATGGCAACGATGAAGAGTCCTTTTTTGAGAGATGCTCCACCTTACATGTCTCCCCAGTGGCAACTTGCATTTTCCCTTTGGTGGTCTCCTCTACGACTAGTGTTTCTTCTATCCCAACCTCTGCCTGCTTCTTCTCCTCCACTATGGCCAGAGTCTCATGTGAACTCTGCACAAAAAAACACGGATGAGGAAAAACAAAAAAAGTAGAGCATGTGAATAAAATAAAACGACGGAAACAAAATTAGCTGATGGCTGGTTCGTGTCATGTGGAAGACAAAAGATGGTTGTGATGGTTAACTGAAAAAAGGAAGGGAAGAAATGAATGAAGATGGATTGGAAGAGTTAGAGCCAAATTTAGCGATGGAAAAAAATCAGTAGAACCTTATCAGCATCGCTGACTCCAGTACAAGGCCCTTCTGCTCTGGAAGCATGTCTCTGTGAAACAAAAAGCAATCAGAGGACAAAAAATCAATGCATAACCCTTGCCAACAGTGCAAATCCTCCAAGCAAGCTTCTAAGAACATACATACATGATGCTAAACAGAGTCACATAGAACTACGCTCCTTTCCTTCCACTTCACTGAAATATTCCAGTCAAAAGTAGGTAAGAATTATGCACATTGTTAATTAGGATAAGAATTTCATTACGAAAGACTGAAAATAAAAGCATGAATGCACTGGCCGGTGATGCTAATGCAGTTATTTCTCTTAGTTAAAACAGGAATTAATAATAAATAATATTAAGAAAAAAAACTATTTAGCATTCTATTATCAGTTTATCATCATGGAAAATAAAAAAAAGACTTTAAGATTTTATTAGTTGTTCATCTCTGGTCTGTTACTTTATAAAACTTAAAGAGATAAGAAGAGGGAGCTTGTTTAGGGTGGTATGTCAGAATAACAATACACCATTACCAAGATGATCCCATTAGGATTCAGTTTGGAGGCAAAATGATGACATTAAAGCAGTTATATTAGTATTTGTTCCGTAACGAAATAAATCTGCGATGGATATCCCAGAAAGCCCACCGTGAATTATGCATTAGGGAGGTTTTTTTGATCTAAAGGAGTTTTTTAGCAACCAGCTTGCAGCAAGATTTGAGCGCAAACGCTAAGAATACGAAAAAATCAACACATCATCTGTGACTTAATACTAGCTTTTATGGCTGTTTACTCAGCAAAGCACCTACAAGAGGGCGAGCCAGAGTTCCTGGGGCAGCTTAAATGAGCATTGATTAATGTTTCTGGGGTAGCTTAAATGAGCACTTTTTAATGTTTCTGGGGAAGCCTAAATGAGCGCTGATTAATATTTCTGGAGCGTTGCAGACCCACAGCTCGGCTCCCCAACTGCCTATCTCCCTCTCCCCCCTAATCTAAGCCCCACCGAGTAGGCTGAGGCCACCTTTTTGGGGAGTTTAAGGCATGGGGGGTGGCTGAGACCCCCGACCCCTCGGTCCCCGTCCCCCCTCCCGGCCCCTACCTGGGGGGGCGGTGGCGCGGCCCGGGCGGCGGCCTCTTCCCCCGCAGCGCCCCCTGCCGGCCGCGGGGCGGCGGCGCAGAAGCCCGCCTGGCTAAAGAGAATGGACGTTATCTCCTCTTCTAGGCTCTAAACGAGTCAGGAAAAGGGAAAGGAAAGAATTAAAAAGAGCAGCCACCTACGAAGGAAAGGTTTGGAGAGAGAGACAAGGTGAGAAAGAGGCGGATCGGAGAAGGCAGGAGGACACTGGACGGGACACAGAGCTGCTGTCATCGAGACACACGGTCGCGCTCCGATACGGCACCACGCACATCACGGGGTAAAAATCACCAACACCCACATCTCCACGCAGTTTCCAAACACAACAGTGCACTCAGGCAGCAATTCTCTATTTCTCAAGATCCTGTTATATACTTCATCCCTTTACTCTCGATCCCTTTATTCTAGACTATAATTACATAACATTTTTTAAAAGTAAAAAAAACCAAAAAAACAAAAAACCAAGAAAATCAGTGAGTAATGGGGGGGGGAAGGAAAAAAATTTTGTGATGGATGTTTTCTAATTTCAGTTGCCAATAGTGTTCCAATCACAGTGACATGTCATGGACGTGTCAAAAACAATTGACAAATAGACAAGACGAGACTTAAAACATTGGAGACACGTAAATAATCAATATACATTATGTATGTGCATATATAATAAGGGGGAGACAAAAAGAAGATGTCAGTCTTCGGAAGGTTTGCCTTACTGGTGATTTTCTAGCAAAAACCGTCAGAAACCATAAGCAAAGGAGACAGAATTTCACTGCTCATCAATGGTTTCCCCTTCCAAATGATCTGAATCTTGTTGGACGCCTGAAGAGTTGGAGGAATAGGAGAAGAAGAAAGGCAGGCCCGTTTTCACCCCAAGAAATACCTCTGCTTAATCTAGTCGTCAAACTGTTCTACCATTTACCTCAGAACAACAAATTATTTGTGGCGCAACATCAATGTCAACATGAGACACATCTCCATTGAGTTTGAGCTGCTCTTCCTCTTTCTCTTCACCTAAATCTTGCTTAACTTCCTCTGACAAATTCTTGTCTTCTGTAGCTATGGTCACTGCATTTTCCTGGACCAGATCTTCAGCTGTAACTTGCGTGTGCTCCACCGACACGTTTAATTTACCGCCTTCTGCCGTGGCTTCCACGTGCTGTAGTTTTTCTTCATGTTCTTGCCTTTTCACGTCTTCCTCTTCCTCCTGTTCTTCCCTGATGACCTCCTCAATCGCCCTAGGATGTGGCTGGTATTCTCCCACCTCTTCATCCTCACTCTCACTACTACTGCTGCTGCTGCTGCTACTATCTGATGGCAACGATGAAGAGTCCTTTTTTGAGAGATGCTCCACCTTACATGTCTCCCCAGTGGCAACTTGCATTTTCCCTTTGGTGGTCTCCTCTACGACTAGTGTTTCTTCTATCCCAACCTCTGCCTGCTTCTTCTCCTCCACTATGGCCAGAGTCTCATGTGAACTCTGCACAAAAAAACACGGATGAGGAAAAACAAAAAAAGTAGAGCATGTGAATAAAATAAAACGACGGAAACAAAATTAGCTGATGGCTGGTTCGTGTCATGTGGAAGACAAAAGATGGTTGTGATGGTTAACTGAAAAAAGGAAGGGAAGAAATGAATGAAGATGGATTGGAAGAGTTAGAGCCAAATTTAGCGATGGAAAAAAATCAGTAGAACCTTATCAGCATCGCTGACTCCAGTACAAGGCCCTTCTGCTCTGGAAGCATGTCTCTGTGAAACAAAAAGCAATCAGAGGACAAAAAATCAATGCATAACCCTTGCCAACAGTGCAAATCCTCCAAGCAAGCTTCTAAGAACATACATACATGATGCTAAACAGAGTCACATAGAACTACGCTCCTTTCCTTCCACTTCACTGAAATATTCCAGTCAAAAGTAGGTAAGAATTATGCACATTGTTAATTAGGATAAGAATTTCATTACGAAAGACTGAAAATAAAAGCATGAATGCACTGGCCGGTGATGCTAATGCAGTTATTTCTCTTAGTTAAAACAGGAATTAATAATAAATAATATTGAGAAAAAAAACTATTTAGCATTCTATTATCAGTTTATCATCATGGAAAATAAAAAAAAGACTTTAAGATTTTATTAGTTGTTCATCTCTGGTCTGTTACTTTATAAAACTTAAAGAGATAAGAAGAGGGAGATTGTTTAGGGTGCTATGTCAGAATAACAATACACCATTACCAAGATGATCCCATTAGGATTCAGTTTGGAGGCAAAATGATGACATTAAAGCAGTTATATTAGTATTTGTTCCGTAACGAAATAAATCTGCGATGGATATCCCAGAAAGCCCACCGTGAATTATGCATTAGGGAGGTTTTTTTGATCTAAAGGAGTTTTTTAGCAACCAGCTTGCAGCAAGATTTGAGCGCAAACGCTAAGAATACGAAAAAATCAACACATCATCTGTGACTTAATACTAGCTTTTATGGCTGTTTACTCAGCAAAGCACCTACAAGAGGGCGAGCCAGAGTTCCTGGGGCAGCTTAAATGAGCATTGATTAATGTTTCTGGGGTAGCTTAAATGAGCACTTTTTAATGTTTCTGGGGAAGCCTAAATGAGCGCTGATTAATATTTCTGGAGCGTTGCAGACCCACAGCTCGGCTCCCCAACTGCCTATCTCCCTCTCCCCCCTAATCTAAGCCCCACCGAGTAGGCTGAGGCCACCTTTTTGGGGAGTTTAAGGCATGGGGGGTGGCTGAGACCCCCGACCCCTCGGTCCCCGTCCCCCCTCCCGGCCCCTACCTGGGGGGGCGGTGGCGCGGCCCGGGCGGCGGCCTCTTCCCCCGCAGCGCCCCCTGCCGGCCGCGGGGCGGCGGCGCAGAAGCCCGCCTGGCTAAAGAGAATGGACGTTATCTCCTCTTCTAGGCTCTAAACGAGTCAGGAAAAGGGAAAGGAAAGAATTAAAAAGAGCAGCCACCTACGAAGGAAAGGTTTGGAGAGAGAGACAAGGTGAGAGAGGCGGATCGGAGAAGGCAGGAGGACACTGGACGGGACACAGAGCTGCTGTCATCGAGACACACGGTCGCGCTCCGATACGGCACCACGCACATCACGGGGTAAAAATCACCAACACCCACATCTCCACGCAGTTTCCAAACACAACAGTGCACTCAGGCAGCAATTCTCTATTTCCTACTGGGATTTTTCCCATTTAAACATCCATTTTTAACACTTTCTATCGCCTAATTGGCTCAGAGTTTCAGGGCAGTCAGACAGTTTGCTTGGAATCATAAAATCATAGAATCATAGAATTGTTTAGGTTGGAAAAGACCTTAAAGATCATCCAATAACTTTGCTGTCTTTTTTCAGTTATCTTTAATACAGTTTTGAATAGGAGCATGAAGGAAATCTTGCTTCTAAATCTGTAACTATTAGGCCTTTAAGTTCCTTTTGATTAACTTCAAGCTTATACAAAATTTTGGCATTTATAAAGGTGAGACTGGAGCTACCCCATCACTAGTGGATGCTGGTTTTATAAATGAAGAGATGTTCTGATATGACTATATTCAGATAGGATATCTCAAGTACTTTTTGGTCACTTATTTTCACTCTTCTTTTGCACTTGCTTACATGTTGGATGGTTGATAGCTGAGCTGAGAAAAAAATCTTAAATCAGTTGGTGGCATGGATTCCGCTAATTAGCAAAAGTCAATTTAGCTTTTTTCAACATCTGAACATCTCAGTTAGTTATGGACCAGCTGTTGCTTTGTCCATGAACTCAAGATATAGCTGCGGTCATCTTTTCCCTCATAAAGAAAACAGATTAATAATTAGAATCATAGAATCATAGAATGGTTAGAGTTGGAAAAGACCTTAAAGATCATCCAGTTCCAACCCCCTGCCCTGGGCAGGGACACCTCCCACCAGACCAGGTTGCTCCAAGCCCCATCCAGCCTGGCCTTGAACCCCTCCAGGGATGGGGCAGCCACAGCTTCTCTGGGCAACCTGTTCCAGTGAACAATCCATACCCACAATGCTGAAATGAGATATCCTTCATAATATATGGGTTTTTTTTATATATATATATGTTTTTCAAATGCTTAAGTAACCAAAGGAAATTAATTTCTATTAAAGACTCTCTTATCCAAAAGTCTTTCCCATTCTACTGGGAGAAGCTGTTTTATTCAAACACACATAAAAGAATACGTTGCTTTAAAGCATAAATGAGGTTCATAGTCTGGTCTATTTTCTGTTGGGCTATAAATCTGTGTGGTAAAACAAACCTGCACAGTAAAACAAACTTTTAACATTCACGTGGGTACAGAAGCCTCTGAAAAGGCCTGAAGTCTTTATTCCAGTTTTCCTTCCAGGAGCTCTTGTATAAAGTTAGAAGTAAAAGCAGTTAAAATAAAAAGTGAAGAAAGTCACAAATAGCGGTTTTTTTGATCTAAAGGAGTTTTTTAGCAACCAGCTTGCAGCAAGATTTGAGCGCAAACGCTAAGAATACGAAAAAATCAACACATCATCTGTGACTTAATACTAGCTTTTATGGCTGTTTACTCAGCAAAGCACCTACAAGAGGGCGAGCCAGAGTTCCTGGGGCAGCTTAAATGAGCACTGATTAATGTTTGTGGGGAAGCTTAAATGAGCGCTGATTAATGTTTCTGGAGCGTTGCAGACCCACAACTCGGCTCCCCAACTGCCTGTCTCTCTCTCCCCCCTAAGCTAAACCCCCACCGAGTAGGCTGAGGCCACCTTTTTGGGGAGTTTAAGGCAGGGGGGGTGGCTGAGACCCCCGACCCCTCGGTCCCCGTCCCCCCTCCCGGCCCCTACCTGGGGGGGCGGCGGCGCGGCCCGGGCGGCGGCCTCTTCCCCCGCAGCGCCCCCTGCCGGCCGCGGGGCGGCGGCGCAGAAGCCCGCCTGGCTAAAGAGAATGGACGTTATCTCCTCTTCTAGGCTCTAAACGAGTCAGGAAAAGGGAAAGGAAAGAATTAAAAAGAGCAGCCAGCTACGAAGGAAAGGTTTGGAGAGAGAGACAAGGTGAGAAAGAGGCGGATCGGAGAAGGCAGGAGGACACCGGACGGGACACAGAGCTGCTGTCATTGAGACACACGGTCGCGCTCCGATACGGCACCACACACATCACGGGGTAAAAATCACCAACACCAACATCTCCACGCATTTTCCAAACACAACAGCAATTCTCTATTTACTACTGGGATTTTTCCCATTTAAACATCCATTTTTAACACTTTCTATCGCCTAATTGGCTCAGAGTTTCAGGGCAGTCAGACAGTTTGCTTGGAATCATAAAATCATAGAATCATAGAATTGTTTAGGTTGGAAAAGACCTTAAAGATCATCCAATAACTTTGCTGTCTTTTTTCAGTTATCTTTAATACAGTTTTGAATAGGAGCATGAAGGAAATCTTGCTTCTAAATCTGTAACTATTAGGCCTTTAAGTTCCTTTTGATTAACTTCAAGCTTATACAAAATTTTGGCATTTATAAAGGTGAGACTGGAGCTACCCCATCACTAGTGGATGCTGGTTTTATAAATGAAGAGATGTTCTGATATGACTATATTCAGATAGGATATCTCAAGTACTTTTTGGTCACTTATTTTCACTCTTCTTTTGCACTTGCTTACATGTTGGATGGTTGATAGCTGAGCTGAGAAAAAAATCTTAAATCAGTTGGTGGCATGGATTCCGCTAATTAGCAAAAGTCAATTTAGCTTTTTTCAACATCTGAACATCTCAGTTAGTTATGGACCAGCTGTTGCTTTGTCCATGAACTCAAGATATAGCTGCGGTCATCTTTTCCCTCATAAAGAAAACAGATTAATAATTAGAATCATAGAATCATAGAATGGTTAGAGTTGGAAAAGACCTTAAAGATCATCCAGTTCCAACCCCCTGCCCTGGGCAGGGACACCTCCCACCAGACCAGGTTGCTCCAAGCCCCATCCAGCCTGGCCTTGAACCCCTCCAGGGATGGGGCAGCCACAGCTTCTCTGGGCAACCTGTTCCAGTGAACAATCCATACCCACAATGCTGAAATGAGATATCCTTCATAATATATGGGTTTTTTTTATATATATATATGTTTTTCAAATGCTTAAGTAACCAAAGGAAATTAATTTCTATTAAAGACTCTCTTATCCAAAAGTCTTTCCCATTCTACTGGGAGAAGCTGTTTTATTCAAACACACATAAAAGAATACGTTGCTTTAAAGCATAAATGAGGTTCATAGTCTGGTCTATTTTCTGTTGGGCTATAAATCTGTGTGGTAAAACAAACCTGCACAGTAAAACAAACTTTTAACATTCACGTGGGTACAGAAGCCTCTGAAAAGGCCTGAAGTCTTTATTCCAGTTTTCCTTCCAGGAGCTCTTGTATAAAGTTAGAAGTAAAAGCAGTTAAAATAAAAAGTGAAGAAAGTCACAAATAGCTAAGAGGGACATAACACACATTTTGACAACATTCAAGAAGATTCATTTCCACATGGACTCTCCGTAGAATCCGAAGAGACAGAAGCTGCGCAGACACTACACCACACGCATACAGCATGCAAAGAACAGAAAAGGGAGAGAAAAAGAACCCCTATATTTTTTTTCCCTGCAGTAAAATATTTCAAAGGTGGCACAGAACATTTAATGCACCCCTAAATATCCATCGGGGCGATGTGTCCCTCACCCCCACTTCCCTGCGCCCAATAAATGCTCATGATTCTACTTCTATCAAACTCTGGCACCATGTTTTCCAAACACTAAAAGCCATAAAAAAAAAAAAGATGGTGAAAATAAAAAAAAAAATCTTTATGTGGTCAGACTGTCTGCACCTCTCTCTGTCTCTCCCCACAGAAGTATATAATTAAAGACAGGCACCTACCACCCATCTCTCTGTATTTTACCACTTTCAAATTTTGGGGTCTTCCAATCTTTTAGAAGGAAAATCCAAATCACACAATTTGTTTGATAATGTAACCCCTGTTCCCTGAGGAGGCATTTACTAAAAATGATTATATGTATAGATAGAATTGGCACTTTGCATCAAATTACTGTAGTTAAAATAACGTATCAACCTGCGAAGATGCTAAAATTCCTGGTAAATTCCTTCTGGCACAGAGTCACACACACTAACATGAGATATTGTTTACAGGCAGCAGGGGGTGGGAGGAATGGATTAAAAAAAATAAATATTGCAGGTGTGCAGAACATAACAGCATTTCACATTTTCATTTGTGACATACACATCAAAGTGTCACCATTTCTGTTGTAATTAAGTCACAGATGCTGTGCATTTGTGGGAGTGAGGTCATACACACACACAGTGGCACAAATGGGATGGACCCAAAATAACACTTCTCATACGCAGAAAAAGGACTTATTTGCAAGTATTTTCGCTGGAGCAAAAGAAGGAAGAAAAGAAAGAATATTAGCAGCGGCGTCTTGCTTTGTTCTCCTCTCTTCTGCAACTACCCTAAAAAACAGGCAAGGAAACACCCAGCCCAGGAACAGGACTGAGCAACCTGTCAGTCTAAATAATACCAGCAAGTTTATAAATTGGGGGTAACAAAACACTCGAGCCCAAAATTCTCTACATCCATCAGTAAATAA
>NW_015090842.1:20310348-20362364 GCF_001431845.1 Calidris pugnax | reverse complement strand
CCCGCCTCCACACACACACTCCAGGCACCTCCTCCTTCTAGGAGGAGTGATCTCCTGTGCGCCCGGTGCCGCAATGAAGAGTGCCTCCTTTCTAAAACTCCAAATTGAGCCTCAGAGAGTTGTTATCTTGCTGGTTTATGGTATCACTTGAGGCACATCTCCCTGTTGGAGTGGCCTCACCAGCCCATTGGCCATCTCCCTTGGCTCTTCGCAGTGTACCTCACCAGGGCACCACTGAAAAGTGTTTGGGCCTCATCCTCTTGACACCCACCCTTTAGATATTGAACCAGGATACAGACTCAGTCGGAAGAGAGAACAGTTCATGTTATTGTGGATATGTTATGGGGTCCAGGAGTCATGGAATCATAAAATCATTAAGGTTGGAAGGGCCCTTTAGTATCCTTGAGTCCAATTGTTAACCTATCACTGCCCAAACCACCACTAAACATGTGGTGGAAAAGACAATTCCAAAATAGCACTTCAGATGTCTTCACAAACCTGGCATTGCTGTCCCCAGGCATCCCACAGGCGCTCTCAGGTGGGCTCACCCCGGTGACTCACTGAGTGGCCAGCAGAAGGTGCGCAACACGTGTCCCCTTTGCATGACAAGTGTTTGGGCCTCATCCTCTTGACACCCACCCTTTAGATATTGAACCAGGATACAGACTCAGTCGGAAGAGAGAACAGTTCATGTTATTGTGGACATTGACTATGGGGTCCAGGAGTCATAGAATCATAAAATCATTTAGGTTGGAAGGGACCTCCTTGAGTCCAATTGTTAACCTATCACTGCCCAAACCACCACTAAACATGTGGTGGAAAAGACAATTCCAAAATAGCACTTCAGATGTCTTCACAAACCTGGCATTGCTGTCCCCAGGCATCCCACAGGCGCTCTCAGGTGGGCTCACCCCGGTGACTCACTGAGTGGCCAGCAGAAGGTGCACAGCACGTGTCCCCTTTGCATGATGCTGCAGATTTATTCAGGGCTCTGTGAGATCGGGCTGCAGTGCAGTTTCATTCTGTGTATTGTTCTGCGGGGGCTGATGATGCCATCGCTTTGTGCTGAGTTTTTAAGAGTGCGAGCAGCAGCACTGCTGATGTGACTCCCCGGTAGCCTAATTTCCACTGGCCTGGGATAAAATTGAGTGGTTCGTTCTCTGTCGGCCGCAGGCACGTGCAGGGAGGCAGGCACACCGAGAGCCATGGGGCTAGTGTAGCCGTGGCACTCAAAGACTATGCAGGATTCCCCCAGCTCTCTGGTGATGGATGGATACTCCAGCAATGTCCTAACCCTCTGGTGATGGATGGATACTCCAGCAATGTGCCAGCCTTCCTAACAAAACTCTGGACACTGGTAGAAGACCCTGAAACGAACCACCTCATCTGCTGGAGCAGTGTAAGTACAGCAAATATTGGGTGGCACTGAGTGCCTGCAACACGGGGAGAAACCCAGGTGTGAAGCCCAAACGGTATCACATCATCTTTTCTTTGCTTTACAAGTGCTGGCTCTCCTTACAGCTGGGACAGTGAAAGGACTGGCAGTTCCTTAGGGGACCTTTTGGATATACTTCATTTTACTTATTTGTAATATTGTGGCTTTGCTCTTTCAAAGGGACAACTGGTTTGAGAGCATTTTGATATCTACACATTTCACTTAAAGCATCTTAAGTGGTGTCTAATATTGAATCTTCTAAAAATCCAGACTCTTTGAGAGATGTTTTTTACCTTGCTTCAATCTGCAGTTCCCTTAAATATTCTAGAAAAGGTGCAAAGCCCTTAAATAATTCCACTACTGTTTGTGTTATTGCACATGTGTTTGTTATCAGCCTTTCACAAATGTCTTGGGAGAAGGCAGCAGACAAACAGCATTCAGACCTGAGGCTGAAACCTGTAGTTTACGCAGATCTCAGACTGGCACCCTAAATCCCTCACTATTTCGGAAGAGCTTTTACTTGATATTTCAACTAGTCTGTGTGATGATCATGGTGATGTGCGTACGTGCTGTCTGTACAGGTTCATTGGGATAGATTGCTTTGCTTTGGCTTATTTGTCACTGAGGCATTAATATACTGAGTGCAATCAGGGAATTAAGATGATTTATTTGTCCCCCTAGTACAGTATTGTGATACCATGCTGTGCTTTTGACCTGATTAAGACTTGCTGCAAATAATGTTGTCATTTGTTATCATCAGTTATCAGTTGTTTGCATAAACTTCTTCTCTGAAATTGAGAATCTATAACAAAAGTGGATTTAAAGGAAAAAAAAAAGTCTAAAGCAGCCTTTCTGTCATGTGTTTGTGTCCATCAGAGTTTTCATTCAAAACCTGAGACAGGTTTGAGCTGCACTGTTACCTGAAGCAATCGTTCCTTTCTGATTCTGGTATTACATGGATATACCTCTTCCAGCCACTGAGTTTTGGAATCGTGTGCCTTAAAGAAGGACTTTCAAACCAAGAAGGGGGGATTTTTCTAACATGTATAAATAGTCCCTCCTCTGTTACACTTGCTTGACTCACCACCCTCACCACGCTTTGCTTCCCTGCAACCTAACAGAGGCTACAGCAATATTCTCAGGAGCTTTTGGTAAGACTTTTAGATGTCTAAGTTTCCCATGTTGCATCCTTCTCTTCTACCCATCAGTGTTGTTGGAGCCGAGAAATTGTGTGCATGCCTAAGACTTGTGGACATAATCGGAACTCTTAGAAAATAGGACCTATAAGGACCTATGTACTGTTTCTTAGCATGAAGGAGAAGAGATGGGGAGGAAGCCTGGTAATGGCTTATATATACACTAAATGCTGTTGTAAAGTGGAGAAGAAAAGTTGACTGTCTGTGTCTGCTGTCTGTGGAAGATTGGACCAGAAGTAATTAAATGCATTTTTGAAATGGAAGTTGTAGCCACAGAATCACAGAATGATACAGAGTTGGAAGGGACCTCTGGAGACCATCTAATCCAATCCCCCTGCCAGAGCAGATCCACCTAAAGCAGGTTGCACAGGAACGTGTCCAGGTGGGTTTTCAATGTCTCCAGAGAAGGAGACTCCACCACCTCCCTGGGCAGCCTCTTCCAGGGCTTTGCCACCCTCAAGGTAAAGAAGTTCCTCCTCATGTTTAGGTGGAACTTCTTATGTTCAAGTTTGTGCCTGTTACCACTTGTCCTGTCACTGGGCACCACTGAAAAAAGACTGGCCCCATCCTCTTGACACCCACCCTTTAAGTATTTATAGCTGTTGACCAGATCCCCCCTCAATCTTCTCCAGACTAAGAAGACCCAAATCCCTCAGCCTTTCCTCATAAGGTGCTCCAGGCCCCTAGTCATCTCTGTAGTCCTCTTCTGTACTCTCCCCAGCAGTTCCCTGTCCTTCTGGAACTGGGAAGCCCAGAACTGGACACAGTGCTGCAGATGGGTTCTCACCAGGGCAGAACATAGGGGCAGGATGACCTCCCTCCACCTGCTGGTCACACTCTTCCTGATGCACCCCAGGATGCCGTTGGCCTTCTTGGCCACAAAGGCACGTTGTTGGCTCATGGTCATCCCATTGTCCCTCAGGACTCCTAGGTCTGTTTCCTCAGAGGTGCTCTCCAGCAGGTCAGCCCCCAACTTGTACTGGTGCAGGGGGTTATTCCTCCCCAGGTGCAGCACCCTACACTTGCCTTTGTTGAATTTCATCACGTTTCTCTCTGCCCAACTCTCCAGCCTGTCCAGGTCTCGCTGGATGACAGCACAGCCCTCCGGTGTGTCAACCACCCCTCCCAGTTTTGTATCGTCAGCAAACTTGCTGAGGCCACATTCCATCCCTTCATCCTGGTCATTGATGAATATATTGAAAAGGACTGGACCTAGTACTGAACCCTGAGGAACACCACTTGTTACAGACCTCCAACTAGATTCTGTGTCCCTAATCACGACCCTCTGAGCTCTGTCTTTCAGCCAGTTTTCAATCCACTTAACTGTCCATTCATCTAACCCCCACTTCCTAAGCTCACCTATGAGGATGCTGTGGGAGACTGTGTCAAAAGCCTTGCTGAAGTCAAGATAGACAACATCCACAGCCTTCCCCTCATCTATCCATCCAGTCATGCCATCATAGAAGGCTATCAGGTTAGTCAGACATGACTTTCCCTTGGTGAATCTGCGTTGACTACTTCTGATAGCTTTCTTTTCCTCCATATGCTTTGAGATGATGACCAGAACAAGTCATTCCATCATCTTTTCAGGGATGGAGGTGAGGCTGACCAGCCTGTAGTTTCCCAGGTTCTCCTTCTTGCTCTTTTTGAAGGCTGGAGTGACACTGGCTTCCCTCCAGTCCTTGGGCACCTCGCCTGTTCTCCAGGACCTTTCAAAGATGATGGAGAGCGGCCCACCAATGACTTCTGCCAGCTCCCTCAGCACTCATGGGTGCATCCCATGAGGACCCATGGACTTGCGGGTATCCAGTTTACTTAACTGTTCCCTAACTTGGTCTTCCTCAACCAAGGGGAAGTCTTCCTTCATCCAGACTTTCTCTGTTACCTCCAAAGTCTGGGACTCCTGAGCAGTAAAGAATGAAGCAAAGAAGACATTCAGCAATTCTGCTTTCTCTGCATCCTCTGTCACCAGGGCACCCCGTCTCATTCAACAGGGAGGCCACATTTTGTCTAGTTCTCCTTTTACCTCCAATGTACTTGAAAAACCCCTTCCTGTTGACCTTGACATCCCTTGCCAGGTTTCATTCCAAGGCTTTCCTCGTTTCATCCCTGCATACTCCAATGGCATTCCTGTAATCTTCCCAAGTGGTCAGTCCCTTCTTCCACACACTGTAAACTTCCTTCTTCCACTGGAGCTTTTTCAGGAGCTTCCTGCTCAACCACGCAGGTCTCCTGCTTCCCTTGCTTGATTTCTTGCTCTTAGGGATGCACCGATCCTGAGCTTGGAGAGAGCAATATTTGAATACCAGCCAGTCCTCTTGAGCCCCCCGACCTTCCAGAGCCCTAACCCATGGCATTTCTCCAAGCAGTTTCTTGAAGAGGTCAAAGTTAGCCCTACTTGTTGTTTTGCACACACTACCCACAATCCTGAACTCTATCTTTCCATGGTCACTGCAGCCAAGGCTGCCCCCAACCTTAATGTCCTCCACCAGTGCCTCTTTGTTTGTCAGAAGTAGGTCCAGTAGTGCTTCTCTCCTTGTTGGCTCCTCCACCACCTGAGTCAAGAAATTATCTTCAGTACACTGGAGGAACCTCCTGGCCTGTGCAGCCTTCCCAGCAGATCTCAGGGTGATTGAAGTCCCCCATGAGAACCAAGGCCTGTGATTGCAAGGCTACTTTCAGCTGACTGTAAAAGGCCTCATCAGCTTGCCCATCCTGATCAGGTGGCCTGTAATAAACACCCACAACAATGTCCCTCATATTGGCCTGCCCCTTAATCCTCACCCACAAGCTCTCAACTCTCTCTTCATCTAACCACAGGGAGGGCTTTAGGGACATCTTCTCATTCTCTATCCATTTCTTAACATAGAGGGCAACACCTCCACCCCTCCTTCCTCACCTGTCTCTTCTGAACAGCTTGTAGCCCTCAATAGCCACACTCCAGTTGTAGGGTTCAATCCACCAGGTTTCAGTGATGGCCACTATGTCATATCTTTCCAGCAGTACAGTAGCTTCCAACTCCTCCTGTTTGTTGCCCATGCTGTCTGCATTCATGTAGAGGCACTTCAGCTGCGCTGTTGGCTGTGCTGTCTTCTTAGGGGAACACCCCTTGAAGTGTCTCACAGGTGTTTCCCTGATGACTTGATTACCTCAGGAGCTGCTGGCTCATCTCCATAAGACTGTGACTGCAGTGCAGTGCCACCACTGTGCCTCAGGGCTGAAGGCCCTTACTAGAACCCCGTCCTTCTAACCCTGATGTGATATCCCACAGCTTGCCACAGACAAGCCTGATGTTATTATCCCCCTCCCCCTTCACATCTAGTTTAAACCTCTGTCAATCAACCCCACAATCTCTTGGGCAAGAACCATCTTCCCCCTATGAGAGAGGTATCTCCTATTTGATATCAACAAGCCCAGTGCTCTATAGGCCAATCCATTTTCAAAGAAACCAAAGCTATGGCAGTGACACCAGCCATGGAGCCATGTATTAATCAACTGGATCCATCTGTTCCTCCCATTGCATACAACTGGAAGGAGTGAGGAAAAAATAACCTGTGCCCCAGTTTCACTTACCAGCCCTCCCAACTCCCTGTAGTCTCTTTTTATTGCTCATGAAGTGCAAGTTGCAGATTCCTCTGTTCCTACATGGAAAATCAATAATGGATAATAGTCCGAGGACCATAGTAAGCCAGGAAGTTTCCCGGTGACGTCATTAACCCAGACTCCAGGAAGACAGCCTCTGCTTCTGCTGCAAGGGGCAAGGAACAGTAGGAAATACTGTTGATGGTCAAACGACACTGTTGAAGGCAAACAGTTATGTTTGCAGGACAAGAGAACAAGGAGTGAGAAGCACAGCTGACCAAAGTTGTGTGTTTGTGGGCATGCAGTGTTAATTGTTAGAGCTGGCAAATGAGCCTGGGCACAGAGGGAATTGGCCTCATTTGGTGATGGAAGTGTAATGGCAATGAGCAGGGTTTGCCAGCTGTCTGTTTCCCAGAGACTGTGGGCTGGCTACAGGCACACACCGACCCCTCTTTAGTCACTGAGCTTTCTCATGGTCCTGATTATGCTCCCAGTTTTAGAAACTTCCAGGCAGCCCTGAGAGGACACCGTGCAGCTACAGACCCTGTGATGGGTGCATGGTGGGACCTGCACATCACTGGGTGCTCACTCTTATGAAACACGGTCCTTCTCTGTCAAAACCCAGTCCACTGCGAAGTAACACCCCCTCCAGGCTGACATGCCACTTGGTGCTGGTAATAATGCTGAACGCATCAGGAGGATGATGGTGGCTGTGCTGGTGTCAGAGCCCTCCCTGGTGTCTTTAGCTAGATGTCCCTTGAAACTCAGCTTCAGCTGAGGTGGTAGGTCCCTAATATCTGCTGATGTCTTTGCACTGGCATTGGTCTCTGCACCTTGCCTGTCCCTCCTTAAAGCTCTCTCTCTCTCCATGAGCAAAGTCAGTGTGAGCCCCTAGATATCATTCTCTGCAAGTTTACAAAAATGCCACTTGTGCCTCAAACTCCACAGCTGAAATCATGATTCTTCATTCCTCCAAATTCCCTGTGCTGCACCCCCTATCCAAGTAGAGATAGGATTTAAGGTGGTTCCTGTGTCTCCATATCCTGGAGACACACTGAGGCTGGGGATTTAGAAAACATTTTTCCTAAGTGTTGGTTACAGATGAAAATTAATTGCCAATTTTTCTGTCCCTTAAAATGGTTGCATGACTTGCTGTTTGCAGTTTGAAGGCAACTTCAGTGCATTGTGTTTTACAAGCCCTCTCCGTACCAGCTTAGCTGCCAGCAGGTGGAAGGCCAGGCTGGGAAAGCACGTGGCCTGCAGCCTGTCTGTCTCTGCCAGTCATCCCAGGCAGCTTTCATTGTTTTGCAGTCACCAATCCTGACACTGCAACCCCAGAAACGACGGTTTTATTTAGTTAACATGCATGTTGCTAGCTTGGGCTGTAAAGCAGGACTGTTAATCTTTCACGGGTTCCCTCATGGCTGTGTACTTTCAAAAATAATCAAGAGAAGGTACATGGGGCTTCTGGGTCAGTGTGGTGTCTCCAGAGATGATTTGTTTTCTTGCCTTGCTATGCTTCTTGTGCCAGCTCTCCTGGCAGCTCTCCCTCTGGGGCTGCTATGCTCTGGAGCAGGTGGGTTGGTGTTAGACCTATACAACTAAATCAAGAGGTTGTAATGGCAATTCCTGCTTTCCAGGACCTTCTTCAGACACCAGAGTCTTTCTGTGAGGTCCATGCAAGGGAGGATGATCACAAGCAGCCAACTATTTGTGTGTAAAAATCTGCAGTTTCTTTCTCACATTCAAGGCTCTGAATTAAGTAAATCTTAGTAGAAAAAGATCAAAACTGTGGTCACAGAGGTCTGAAAGGGCCAGAACTGAAAGGACCACATCCGTCATTGAAGGCTGTTATCACTCTTCTCAGCTTCAAGGTGGCAATTCAAAGAGCAGGACTTCCCTGGAAGTCACCTCTTATGGTCAGGGATGCTCCTCTGACTTCGCCTTTGTTCTTGTCTCCTTTGCAGAATGGCACCAGCTTCCATGTATTTGACCAAGGACGCTTTGCCAAAGAGGTGCTGCCCAAATATTTCAAACACAACAACATGGCCAGTTTCGTCCGGCAGCTGAACATGTGTAAGTTCCACCTCCAAAGCCTAGGCCATGTGAGCCCTAGAGAAACGGGGAGAGCAATGGAGGGTGCAGATGGGACAGGAGGTGTGAGGGACAACTGTGGATAGAAAAGTTGAGGTCTCACGTATCTCCGTTACTGTGGCATTACTGATTTTGCCAAAGGGGGCTTGCCTCTGGGATCCCAGGAGGGTGATTTCCTTGACCTTAGATTCCAGCATGAAATTTCTGTTAGATTACATTGCAAGACATGAGTTAAGAAATTTCAGCTAACAGGTTTTCTGCTTCTCTTGCATCGATTTGATGACCTATTATTATTTCTTTTGCATTTTTTTCTACATGGGGCTTTTTCCAGCAGCCTGATGCTGTGACACCTCCCTCAGAAACTGCTCTTTTGAGGGTAGAGCCCAGAGCTTATCCATTTTGCCAACCATATTGCTGAACTAATTACAGACAGTACTTCTCCCTGCAAACCTTGCCTTGCTTTTCAGATATTTTCACCTCTTTGTGGAGATTTAAGTATAGTTTTTAGCCACATCTAGACCATGACTCTATTAAGATATAGTAGGTTTTGGAAGTTTTTCAATGACTGATTCACAAAGCTCAAGAGTAAAGGAACTTTACTATTTAACTTTGCTATTTAACTATACAGTAGCTCTGTTGTAAACTTTAGGCCAATCTTTAGATATGGTTTAGAAACCCTTCTAAGACTTCGGAGAAGTGTGCTCCAAGTAGATTGCCAAATGTGCACGTGACCTTTTTCTTCCAAAAGTGGCACCTGATGCTGGTCTGTGCCTTTTGAAAAACCTTCCCCCAAATCCCTTTGGCTCCCAAATCAAACCAGAGATTTCCTAAAAGCAGGCGTTTCAGCTCCTGGCCAAGGGATTGCTGGTGAGGTTTTCATGGCATGGGCCATCGGCAGGGGTGGCCAGTGTGATGGCCCTCATGCTGGATTTCTTATAGATATTGGCCCAAAATCATGCCCAGCCGTGGGGAGGAGGCATAGCTGTGGCCTTGAGCACTGGCACAGCTCAAATAGCAGGGACAATAAACAGAAGTGTCCTCAAAAGTGAAGGGGGTGAAAGGTGAGGAGGAAGGCCTGGGTCTGTGGGCCCCTCACCCATGTCCTCTCCACGCAGATGGCTTCAGGAAGGTGGTGAACATCGAGCAGGGGGGTCTCGTCAAGCCTGAGCGGGACGACACCGAGTTCCAGCACCTCTGCTTCCTGCAGGGCCATGAGCACCTCCTGGAGCACATCAAGAGGAAGGTGAGGGGATCTGAGGGGGGCTATACATGGCAGCTGGGCCTCTGCGGAGCCCCTGGTGAGCCCTCCGTTCCAGAAGGTTCCACATGGCTGCTGTGAAGAGGCTGCCTGGTGCTTGTTCCAAACATCCCTCAACAATGTGCCCTACAGTTTAATGGTAGTGGAGCTCCCATGGTTTACTTTAGGCCTCTTGTCTCTTTATTTAATGCATTTCCCTCAGGCCTTCTGCTAGGAGAGAAGTAGTGAATATTTGTTTCCTGTCCCTCAGGTATCTCAAGCAGCAAATGCTTCATTTCTCCCCAAGCAGGAGACCCTCCTGGACATTTCTAACCCCTTTTTTGGGTTTGATTGACCAGGACAGCACTCCATGGTCATGGCATAACTGCTCAAAATGCTTGTTTGCTTTCAGACCACGGGCTGCCATACTATTGACCATTCCGTATAACCCTGATATCACCCTGTGGTTCTGATTTCTCTCCTCTCCATACACATGTATGGTTGGGGCAGGGGGACCTTGGCTTGCAGGGCTTGGCTTCCATCAGAGTTTTGTCTGTGGTTGTTTGCTCTGCTGCTTTTCTAGATGAGTACAGCATAACTCCTACAGGGTCCCCCAACAGTCATCTTCTGTTATTATAGTAGCAATAACCTACTCCTACCTTCTGTTTTCTATCTTTTAACCTGTTAGTGATGCCCCAAAAGGGCTGTTCTCTTTCTAAATTAGCACACTGACTTCAGAAAAGGGACTTCAGCAAAAACCTTCTGGAAATCCAAGTGTAATATATCAATTTAAAGCAGTTCCTCAGGCTCATTCCTGTAAAATATGAAGTTGGATTTGGTCTCTCTGTAGTTAAATTAGAAAGAATTACTCAAATAATCTAGTTCAATTCCGCCCTGTTCCTCAAAATACCTTTTTTTTTTCCACAAGCTGATTTGAAATAAGTTCCCACTCTAGTAGAGAATGTCTTGCTGCCTGTATGAAAGGATTTTTCCTGCTCTTTGCTCTATTTTATCCCTTTGACCCTTGCAGTAATAACGCTAAGGATAGTTTAAACTCTTGTACGTACATTGCCTGTCCCAGTATTTCTGCGTGTCAGAGTCCAGCACCTGAGCCACAGCAGTGACTCTGTCTGTCTATGCTCTTCTTGGGCATAGTTGGTAAAATCTATCTTTGATATTTCTTCCTCAGGTGTCAGTAGTGAAAAGTGAGGAGACCAAGATGCGCCAGGAGGACCTCAGCAGATTGCTATACGAGGTACAGATACTGAGGAGTCAACAGGAGAACATGGATTGTCAAGTGCAGGACATGAAGCAGTGAGTTGAATCCTACTCAGGCTGCTTCTTACGGGCATTTGCTTCTTGAGAGTTGTCGGTCTTGGGCAATGTTTCAAAGGAGGAACCTTACACACCTCCTTCCCAGGGAGCACAGGCTGAGCCAGGGACTAATCATAGGGACTAGATCTGTTGAGATGATAACATGTAGGATTTCCATATGGATTTCTATGCATACCTCATGAACTACAAAATTAATTAATACTCAGCCTCATCCCCTTTAGAGATGAGGAAAGAACAGCAGGGGCCATGCAGGAAGTAGGTGTATAACCTGGAGACTTAGCTCAGATAAGGGTATTTCTTCCAGTCAGAAATCATGATAAAAAAAGAGATGTAACTCTTTCTCACACCTAGAAAAGTTCTTGGCAGAAATGTGGGGGTGCCCATTCCAGCTATCAAAAAAAATTAAAAATATCTCTCTGTCTGTATAATGTGTTTTGGAGATTCCACCTCCAAAATACATGACTGGCCTAAAATACATGAGAACACAAGAACTTTGGTAGTGTTTAGTCCATTTCTCTGAAGACTGTGTCTTCTGACATGGCCAAAATTGTTGTATAAGAGCAAAACATGCAAATGCAATGCTGCTTGCCTGTGGCTGCCTGACCTCCAGCTGTCTGAGACTCTGGGATCTTATGAGTCAGACATGGTAACTACAAATTTAGTAAATGGATACAGTTTTATAAACTGTGTACTTGGAGAGGTTTTTATATGCCTCCAGAATTTTAATCCTTGCAGAGAACTTTGTTTAAAAAGCACTTGAATAATCAAAAAGACCCAAACCCCATCTTTTATAATGCCCTGAGAGAACACCATATACTGTGAAACATCATTCCAGTCCAGGACCCTACATGCAATGGATAAATATTTTTATTTTACCTCAATTTTTAATGACTCTCACACTTAGCACATGCATGAAATCACACCATGAAATCCAGGTGCAGTGGCAATGAAAGAGTTTCTAGTCTTGTATCTTTTTTAATTTTTGAGGAATACCAGTATTGATTATTTGGCCTGGCTTTTAGTTTATTCTCCCTTTTGATTTGCTTGCTCCCTTCCTCCATCTGACAAAAGGTTAAATTGCATCAAACTGGTGAAAGTAAAACAAGTTTTGGACACCTCAATACAAGAGAGATATTGAGGTGCTGGAGCGAGTGCAGAGGAGGGCAACGAAACTAGTGAAGGGCCTGGAAAACAAATCGTATGAGGAGCAATTGAAGGAGCTGGGACTGTTTAGTTTGAGGAAGAGGAGGCTGAGAGAAGACCTCATGACACTCTACAACTACTTGAAAGGACACTGCAGAGAGGTTGGTGCTGGTCTCTTCTCACAGGTAATTAATGACAGAACAAGAGGGAACGGCTTCAAGCTCCAACAGGGTAGGTTTAGACTGAACATTAGGAAAGAATTTTTCACAGAAAGAGTGGTCGGGCATTGGAATAGGCTGCCCAGGGAGGGGGTTGAGTCACCATCCCTGGATGTGTTTAAGAGCTGTTTAGATGTGGTGTTGGGGGATATGGTGTAGGGGAGAACTTTGTAGAGTAGGGTAGATGGTTGGACTCGATGATCCTAAGGGTCTCTTCCAACCTAGACAATTCTATGATTCTATGAAGTTTTATAAACTAAGACAGACAAGAAATCCCAGGCTGAAACCATGTTAAGAAATTTACACTGATGAAGAATGATTAGGACATAACACCAGCACAAGCTGTCAGACTAAGGAAAGCTGCTTTGCTGAAAATGCTGTCATTAGCAGTACAGAAAGTTCCCTGCAGAGATTCTTGCTGTACAAGTTGCTATACAAGGGCAGCTACTGTGTTCTTTCGAGCCCTGGACCTTATCTTCCCAGTTCTAGCATTGATCCACACTAGAAAGCCTAAAAAGCAAAAATAATTTATAAATTTCACCTGTATGGTAGGTTTTGCTGGCCTGTTGGTTTTGGTACATCCATATACTCTTGAGATAAATTGACTGGCAAAGACTTTGCAGCATGGACTTGGTTGGCGCTTGGGTTTGGAAGCAGCACAGTAAATGAACTCTGCATCTCCGCATCCCACTTTCTGGGGCTGGCTGTTCAAGGAAGCCTTTAAATTCCCCTGTGTGCTGCATTTGCAGACAGAAAATAGATACACTCTATGCAATTAGAACCTAGACACAGGATCTGTGCTGGAAGAAATCAATGACTCCCATTAACAAAATCATTACAGTCCTCCTAGTTCTCTCAGATCCTGTTAGCTGCTCCAGTCACTCCCAAACATGCTTTTGTACCACCATGTGTATGAGGTTGCAGCAGGCAAAATACATAAGATCTCTTGGTCTTTGTGGGTGGTTGTGGAGAGATTGGGCTTTCTTGGCTCCCAACAGTCTTGGTGATCCAAATCATTCAGTCATAAATCAGGGCTTGCTGTAATTCTGAGTTTGGCCCAAATGTTCCACAAAACCTAAATACATGTCCTCCTGTTACCCTCTCCTATAGATGTTGGCTTCTCTGTTTTTCCTCCGTGATTTGGTCTGTAGTTCTTTTGAGGTCAAGGAAAAATAAGGAAAGCAATTGTGTGACCTGGTTTGGGACACCTGAAAAGAACCAAGTACTGCAAGAGCCCCACCGTGAGACAGCCGTTGCTCAGTTGGGTCTGCTGTGCATCATGGCAGCACCATGAGCTGTTGGGATGTTTCTGTACTCACAGAAAGTTTCTGTTTCACTTGCAGGCAAAATGAAGTTCTTTGGCGGGAAGTTGTTTCTCTCCAGCAGAACCACTCACAGCAACAGAAAGTGATCAACAAGGTAGTGGACATCTAAACTCCAAACTCACTTGTACTGCATGGTGTATGTCCTCCGATTTTTTTTTCATGTCACATAATCTTCACACTCTGGTATCGCCATGTATTTATTTTCCCTCTCTTTCAAATTGCGTGATGTTCTTACGTGTCCTATGGAATGTGGTCATTAAGAAAGCATAGATTATGCCCTCAAACAAAAGGTTTAAATTTCCCTGTCAGTCCTTGCTGTGATGTTAGAAACAAGTTTTCTGTGGAAGTCTTGAGCCAGAGAGTGCAGCTCTCACTAATCGCCCTGTATTGACTGTGTTCTGGTTGTACCAATGCCTTTGGGCTTCCCAAATCTTTCCTTTTTTGTCTGTACAAGGGAGGAGCCTCCCCGTCCTGCCAGCACTGAAATTGAAGGCAGCAGAATTGGTTAGCCATTCGCCCTGATGGGGACCTCTGGTGACTGTTAACATTTTCTGGAGTTGCTGATATAGTTGAGGAATTACTGTCCAACCTTTTAGACTGAAGGAGCACTGCAGATCCATCTCCCTTAAAATCTAGCATGACCAGTACTAGAAAAGTCCTCCCCAGTGATTCCCAGATGGTGCTGACGTGACTGAGCATGTCACATTTCCCAGTCCCCCTCAGAGCCACATTCTGACCCTCACGTGGCATCACAGAGTCACAGGACTGGGTAGAAATGCACAGGGCTATCAAACCTCCCTTCAGCTCTGAGGCTGGACCAGCCACACCACTCATTGTAGAGGCATTTATGCAACTCAATTTTGTTCTATTGAGCAATGAGTAAGAGACAGCTGTGATATATGACAATAATGCTCTCTTTGTTTGGAGGCCAAAGCAGAGCATTAGGCTCAAGGTGACCTGGGGATATTTGCTAAAATGATTCCTCTCCAAAGCAATTCTGGATCTTTTTTAGTGTCCTGTTACATCAACACTGAACTTCACAGGGCTTAAAAACTTAACTGGAAGAGCTAAGACATCCACCCAGGGTCTCCCCTAGGGGGTTGTCTCTTTCACTTGCAAAGCCTTAAAGGTCTCTAAAGACTTTTAGGGAAGCCAAGTCTAACTTCAGGACTAGGAATGTTTGCCTGTGTAATTCACAGGAAAATTCCCATGTCTAATAGGGCTCGCTGGAGTTCTGCATGCACAGAAGCAGAGAGAGAAAGGGCTGAGCATGGGGGAGAAAGCAGCCTTCACACAAAGCAGGCACCTGGCTGTGTTTCTTGAAAGCTGGGCAGGTTGCTGGAGTTCTTGGAAAGCTTAGTTAGGTTTTGGGCTCCAAAGTCTAATGCAATTTGGCTCCTGTATTTCATGGCTGCTCTCAGCTTCGGGGTGGTATCAGGAGGGAGGAATGTGTGAGATGAGAATGGCTGCAAGAGCACGGAGTGCTGAATCACTCTGCTAATTAATGCTAGATTTTGATCTCTCTTGACAGCTGATTCAGTTTCTGTTTGGCCAGCTCCAATCCAGCCCCAGCAGCACTGGGATAAAGAGGAAGCTGTAAGTACCCTTGTGTGGTGTGCGCACGTTGCAGGCATAATGCTGCCCCCTCACTAAAAGCACAAGCTCAGCTTGCCTGGGCGGGTGGTCACCAGACCAGGGCACCATGGTGATGGGAAATGAATGGCCTGAATTGCCGAGTCAGACCTGCTGATTTTCCCCATTCAGTGGCCTTTAGAGAAGCACCCTGTCAGCTCGTGACCTTTATTTGGGGAATATGGAGTGCGGTGGGAGATGGGAACACGAACTAGTGGGAGGGCAAAGGGCAGGACCCTGCTTCTGGTCCTAAAGGTCCCAATTTTGCTACTTGTCATCAGTGGGAGTGGGGCTGGGTCCAGCAAACCACAGACATCTTTAGTTTTGGCTATTAGTGTGTATCAGACACAGATTGGGTGGTGCAGGCCTTACAAAGAGGAAGGTGGAGACAGATATTAGCTAAGGGCTATCTTTAGAATCATAAATAAGCTCTTCAAGGCAAGTGAATAGAGGAGCTTGAATTAGGAATCTCAGTGCCTTCCAGCTGAGCAGCCTTGCATTTCTTGCTCTGTGGTGCTTGTGATCTAGAGGGAAGAAAGGCTCCTAAGAGGAATTTGCCTTTGTGGCTCAGGCTGAGGGCAAGGAACCACCTTTGCTTCCCGCATTTATTACCTTGTGGCATTTGGCAACTCAGAACCTTCTCCATGCCTCAGAGAAAGGAGGTAGGCTTCCCAAGAATGGCTGCTCAAGGGGGTTGATTTTCTTTACATCAGTGTCCGTGGTTTTCGCTGACTCTTGTGACGATTGTAAAGGAAACACAGGACTGAATGAAGGACAATCTGTACAAGCTGGGTACTTTTACCTTTGCCTACCCTCTCTACTGAGCCTCTTGGAAGGAATAAACACTGCATGGAGAATGGTAACAAAGAAGAGGGCTCAGGGGAAGGATATCAGCTGCTCTGAGTTGCTGAGTTTCAGGAGTGGGGAAATTTTCCTCCAGTGGAGTGGGGAAGCAGAGAAAGGAGATGACAGATCTGGTCTCTAATTTCTACAGTTAGGGCCATGCACTCCCTTTAGAAGCTTTGCAGCCCAAGAAGTGTTGTCTTAGACTACTGCTTTTTGAAAAAACAAAATCATTAGTGAGAAACTGTGCTGAAAGGAGCAGAAGAGCACAGAACTATCTGCACAGCCACTGTGGTGACCTCATTATGAAGAGGGATCACACTGGTACAGGCCACCTGCAGTTTGCACGGTATTGTGCATGTTAATTTGAGTTTCTGCTTCCTTGGAAACATGCGGGGCTGTGTTTGAGGAAGCTCTTGTGAGCTCCTATATCTGCCCTTCTGTCTTTCACAGTTTTGTTTACCTGCCTCTCTCTTAAATGACTGCAGGGAAGCCTAGTGTACAGCCTGGAGCAATTGTCAGCATGGACCCAAGTGCTGACTAGGGGCTCTGGGTAAGTTTGGACAGGTCTGTAGGTCCCACAGGCATGTCTGACCCGGGAGGCTGTAGATGAGTTAGATGCCAAAGTTACTTTGATAAGAAATGTTGGATGGGGAAGTTTGTTTGTGACTCCTGGAGCAGAGATCTGGGCACTTACGCATTTGTAATTGTTGCAGGGCTGGCTATGATATGATATCTTGGTGTGTACTGAAGGGTAGGTAGCACATGCCATAACAATGTGCATGTCAAGGGTGATTCAAATGTTCTTTTTTATTTTGTGTCTTTAGTTAATGTCACAGAATAGAAAAAGGTGTTTAAATGAGCTGTTAGACAACACTGAGATCTCAAGCACTGTGGTTACTGTGTGGTGATGCATAACGCCCTTTGCTGTGGGATCTAATTGGAGTCTGAGCAAACCCGTAATTTCTCCCAACACACCCAGCTGCAGTGTCTGTAAGATGAAGAGAGCGAGGAATTGTCTTCAGTCAAGCCTGTTAGACATTACTGTGCAATAAACTGTTGGCTTCCCCTGGTGCCCTCAGCCAAATCACTGTCTTCTAAATGAACACTGAAGATGCTTTTCTGGACTGTGGGACAGTGGGAGGAGAATAGGAATTTGCTAGGCAGTTTTACAGGATCATCACAGCATTAACAATAGTGGGTGTGTAGCAAAATATACCAGTACCCAGCTTCTCTGGGACTGTATCACAAATCCAAGGAAGTTTCATGATGGAAAGGCAGTGCCCTTTTGAGGGTCCTTCTCATTTTCTTTTGGTTTCAATCATTTACTGAATGTAAAGCACTCCCGCTAAAGGACCCAGCATGCAGACCCACGTCTTGCTGTCCATGGCCACTTGTAAAAGCCTGTCAGTCATTTTTTAAAAGCCGTGTGCAATGAGTTTAGGCTCTGCTTTGCATCTCCCCCTGTTTTATTATTTAGTGGGTGGCATGGGTTCCTTTTATGCAATGCTAGGTGTGAAAATATGCTTTGCCAAAGAGGCCCTGGGCGTGAGGGAGCTGGTATCAAGGCCAGATTCCCAGTATTTCACTAATAATTTCAGCATAGCTCTCTCCAGTTAAATGAGCCGAGGACCCAGCCTAGACCTTGAAACCACTAGCAATTAGAAGAAAGTATGAATTTAATTTGTTATTTTACTTGTATCTTTCAAATAAGATCTAGAAAACGCAGTTCATTCCTTCTCTATATGGCTAATGCCCTTTTTTAATGGTGACCTCATCCAAAACTGTTGTTTCCCTTCCTTGTCCATAACACTGGACAAGAGAGTACCTTACAGCTGAGAAAAAAAAGGAGCACCCAGAGGAGAACAGTTCTTGGCTAAGAGACATTCCTTGTATGAGCAACCAGGATCCAGTCAGCATGTGCTGGGGAAACAAACCTGTTTCTCTTCACAGACCTCTGATGCTTGACAATGGGATCTCAGCCCCACAAGTGTCCAAGGTCAGCCGGCATTTGTCTATGGACCCCCTCCATGACCCCTATTTCATACAGTCGGTAGGTTGACACCAGCCTTTGAGCTTTGCGGGATTTCTTTGGCCAGGGTGGAAAAATGTTTGAAGCAGTAATACAGAGTCGGCAGTTTGGCAAGAGTTTGGCAGCGAAGAAGAAGTTTGCAAAGCTGAGTGACATCATTATTTCTTCTGCTCCCCTGTTGCAGGGAGGGGCGCATGCTTGTATACGCTCATGCTGTCGTGTTCATGTGGGAAGCTGAGGGTTGTGGGAGGGAAAGGCAGACTCTAAACACCAAACTCTCCATGATCTTACCCCAGGCTGGCTTACCTCAAGGGCAGAGAGGAAGAAGTATGTTCTAGAAGTGATCTTTCTGACCCAAGCCAGATTTTTGCAGTTGCTGAAGGATCCCCACCACCCTAATCCACCAAAGCAGACACCAGACATATGACATTTATGCAGTTAAGATACTTGATCTGGCACAAGAGACACAACTCCCCTGTTGGGCTGTGTCAGAGCTTTCCCTCCAGAGGTAGCTAAGCAGCCTAAGCAAAATGTCAGACATGGTAAAGCCTCTCAGTAGCTGACACTTCAGTCACAGTGCTTATTTTACACGTGCACCTCTGTGTGGTTGGAGAAAAGACCAGAGGAAATTATAATATTGCACAGTAGATAAAAGCTTTCTTGGTTTCCATACAAGGAGGACTCACGGGCACAGTGAATAAATGGTAACTATCTCAGGTAGGAGATTGGGCTTGTTCTGGTCCTCAGAAGAATAAACCTATATGGTTTTTACTTTCCTCTTAGCCATCAACAGAACCTGCCTCTTGCTTAAACAGCCCTGCAATTTCTGGTGGACCCATCATATCTGATATTACTGAAGCATCACCTTCCAACATAATAAATATGCAATCCCCTCCTGAAAATGACAGGTAAACATGGTTGTGATTAAAAACAAAGTGAGTTGAGTATGGACATGCATAACTTGAAAAGAGTTTTTACTGGCTGTAATTTTACCAAAGTTCCTGGCTGATTCGCAAACCTCTATAGAGGTGGTGTGCTGGAATATTTTTTCCAGTTTGAAATGTGGGTGAGACTTTCAGAATTAGGGAGGGATAATAACAGCAGATAATAACTTTCAAAACAAAGTAATGAATTTCATGCTAAGAACTTCCACTCATCTTTTTTGAGAAGTATTTGATGTTTCTTTGTATTTTGTTCTCAAGACAGGGCCTGTCTCAGACTTTATCAAATAATGAGGTACTAACACTTGTTGAGTTTCTTGAGAGAAGGGAAGTTTCCTTTCGGCTTTGACAGGACAAAGGAAGATTTTGTAGTGTCACACACCATCCCATATGTGTGAAATGCTCGTATGCTGTCTTGCAGCAAAGCTAGTCAAAGGAAGTGTTGTAAGATAGTATTTTTTCAGTATGGTTTTCCATGCTCTGTGCCTGTTGATCTATGTACTCTCGTCACTTTGGCTCCACTTGTGCAGTTTCAGAGAGAGCTGTAAACTCTCCTATAAGTGGTACAGAATAGATTTTTACATAGAAAGTGCCACTATTCAAAACTTCAATGTCGTATGTCTGTCTAGGAATCATAGAATGGTTTGGGTTGGAAAGGGACTTTAAAGACCATCCAGCGCCACCCCCCTGCCCTGGTCAGGGACACCTCCCACCAGACCAGGTTGCTCAAAGCCCTGTCCAACCTGGCCTTGAACCCCTCCAGGCATGGGGCAGCCACAGCTTCTCTGGGCAATAACGTGGAATGTCTCTTCCATTGGAAAAAGGCAAACATCTGCTTCCAAACAAGTGAAACATCTGACGGGACTGTCAGCTTCTGCTCCAAATCCTGCAGGGCCACAAGATCCCACCTGTGTCACTGGGATCTCTTGAGCACTTTCTGGTCCAGTCCTAACTTCAGTTCTTACTGATCCCATTTCTATCTCTAGGGTGGAGACTTTTCTTTTTCAGAGGAACCTCTCCAGCCTAGAGACAGCCTAACCTGTCTCAAGCTCACAGTCATCTGAGGAATGATGAACACATGGAAGTGTATTTCCCATATTTGCAAAAAAAAAAAATGAATGGAGCAAATTCACTATAGCTATGACTAATGAAGTTACTGAAGATATTCCAGCTAAGCACATTTCTGGAGCTTGCTGGAAAGACAACAAGGTTGCTGGTTTATTTCTAGGAGAATGGAAAGACTCAGTGGGGCAGTCTGATGGGAAGCGGAAGAAAGCCCTTGTGCTATTGCCCTTCCCAGTAGCATTGATGCCTTTGTGGAGCAGATGTGTGTGTGGTGCTAACTCTTGCCTCTGATACAGAGAGAAGTGCCTCATGCTGATCAAGGAAGAGCCAGTCAGCCCTGGAGTTAAAGCCCCTGCTGAGCCTGATGTCCCCCTTCCAGGCTGCCGGGCTTGCTCCGAGCCCCCTGTGCTCCCAGTTGCCATGGTTCAGTCTGTTTTGGAAGGCAAAGGGAGCTGCGGTGCAACCCCACCAGGGACCTCACAACCACCTGAGAGAAGAGGCAGAAGGACCTTGCTGGACAGGTGAGGGGAGCTGTGGTCCTGTGTGTTTCCCATTAGCTGGCAGGAAAGGGAGGTTGGCTTTAAGTCACCTAATGCAGCCTGGTGAGCTCCATCCTGTACCTGCAGCACCTGTTTAGAGGACCCTTGAAGCCCAGGGTACAGTTCACAGGTGTAGAGGGTTCTGTTTGAGGGTCTGTTTGAAGGACCCATTAGAGAAAGAGCTGTCAGAAAGAGCTGCACGTGCATCAGAGCCATGGGAGTAGGAGGAGGTTTTTTGCAGTGAGAGGGATTTGCCCAAGGTCCAAGTGAAAGCTGGAGCCCAGACCAGCATCCACATCTGTGGACTTGCAGGCCACTGGATGACACTAGACCTCCAGCAGCTTCTGCGCCCTCTGTCATTTGTTTTGTTGAGTCTTCAGTTACATAAAGTCAGAAGGAAATATTTGTCACTGGTCTCTCTGGACAGTGAATAAGGGTGTCACTTGTGTGCCAATACGCAGTGATGGAAGATGACAGTCCAGCATCATCGTAACCTCTGTGCCTCTGATGGTACAATCTCTGTAGGGGAATGTGGTAAAGCAGCAAAGCATTTATCAGGCCCAGGCTTGGGCTTGAGAGGGAAATAATTTGCCCTCTTTTCTTTTCTTCTTCTGTGCTGTGAAGTCAAATAGACTTTTCTCTTTGGTTCTGTTTTGCTTCAGTTCTCTGTAGTCTCTTCTCCCTTTGCATCTCCTCCTACTAGCTTTCCAAGGTGACTTTTCCTGAGTCAGTGCTAGGTCTGTCTTCAGGAGGCAGCCAGTCCCTTTGGGCCACACCTTTCTGGGGAGGTACCAGGACACTGCAAGACAGCTCGGCTTCCCCATCTTGACTGAGAGTGAAAACCCACAAAACTCAGCTGCACCACTGTGCTTGTCTCCTTTAACTGGAGGGGCTCAGTAAAGTGCTGTGCAGTCCAAAGCAAGGCCTTATAAAAGCCTATAAAAGATAAAAATACCACCTTAAAATCCTGAAATAGTGAGGTCGCTCACAGGATGTAGAGCTGGGAGTTTGTGTTCACTGAGTGCAAAAGTTTCACACAAAGGGATGGAGGGTTCATTATTTTGAAGCCAGGGCTTGCAAGTGTCCTGTGTGTGACAGTCACCCAGAGAATGATGTCCTCTTGGAAGGGGGTGTTAGCACAGTGTCACTTTTGGAGCTGGTCTGTCATGGTCTGAGACAGGCATCCCAACAGCACCAGATCGACGGTGAGAATACAGCAGACTTCACCAGTAGCAGGAGAGGAGGGTTGCAGCTTGGTGGATGAAGTAGAAGTTAAATGCAAAATTCATTCTTTATGGCAACTGCACAATGTGAGGACAACTCAGGGGAACACCCCCCACGCACACCCACACACTCAATAGACTTAACAAAAAGGCTTCTATTTTTCTTTAGATCCTTTCAGAGAACTAAATTCCTCCTTCTTAACCACACTGGCTACTTAAAAACATTTTATTAGAAAAAAAACTTGACTGAAAAGTCTTTTAAAGACTCTGGATTTTAAGAGAAATTTTAGTAGCTTTTTGGGATGGTTAAATACAGCAGAGTCTCACAGCTGCTCATTTAGCTGAATGTCTCCAGTAAATGCAGCCTGCAGGCTGAATGCCTGCAGTGAAAGTCACTCCTCTAAAAGCCATTAGTTAATAGTAATTCAGGCATCTTGGACCCAGGAGGACGGGAATGCAGCCCATTCTAGATTCCAAGCCCCTCTCTAGAAGGATTTATTCAAAGGAAAGCTTTAATTTTCCCAGTCTTGAAGAGATGTGCACAGAATGTCCATCCCAAAACCACACATGTCACCAAAGAGGAGTAGTCTCAACTTGCTTTACCATCACGAAGTCCCCTCTGTGCTCTGCTGGGTTGTGCTTCTGAGATTAAATGAAGTTATATGGGATAAACCTGGACTGACAGCAGGCTCTTGGTTTCCTAAAAGAGATTTAAGCATAACCATCATGTTGGAGGGCTGCTCAGTCCTGTTTTCTGTATGTATGTATGCAAGTCTCATTTGTGGCGATGTTTTCCCCTTGTCTTTTCTCAGAACAGATATTCCAGACCCATTGGAGGGCATGGACTGGAGTTTGGAAGGGCTGCAGCTGCTGCTGAGGAGCCAGCAGTATGGGCTGGAGCCTGCCAGCCTCTTGGATGTGAGTGTCGGGCCATCCCTGGGCACAGCTGCGGGGAACAGTCGGGAAGCTCCCAGCGGTACCTTTGGGCTGTAGATCAGATGGACTATGCTGCTTGCTCTTGTGTGGCGCATCATCTGTCACATGTCGCCAGCAGAGTCACAGCTCTGATTTGGCCTGTTCCTATAAGCAGGATTTCAGACTTTATGATGCTTTTTTAATATTTCTTTTGAAAATATACATATTTGAACTTCTAAGTGCACAAAACATTTGGTAAAGATATCATCATGAGACCTAACACATGTACGTAAAATAGGTTTAATACAACTCTCTAGCTAGTTGGGTAAATTTTTTGGGTGGGTTAGTTTATTTTCTGCATAGTCTGCATCTTAGATAGTCCTAGATACTCTATTATCTTTCCCCTTTCCTCATGTTCTGGGAAGTGTAGATGATGTCAAATTCTCTCTCGGCTGAGATATTTATCTGTTCACAGTTTTCACGTCACCTTTCTTTAGAATACTGTTTTCTTAAGTATATATGAAGCAATATGAAGGTTTGTTTCTTTCTCTCTTTCACTCTCTCTCTCCTTGTATGTAGTTAGTATATGAAAGGATTTTGCCAATAATCAAATAACTACATAGCAAAGAATGTATATGTCAAAGATATGCTTCCTTAAGAACGTGCTTCAGATGCAGGCACATGGTAAACTTGCATGGATAAACAGGAATGAAAAATCATTAAAAATATATCAATCTTATTCTCTTAAAGCCACTTCCT
This sequence comes from Calidris pugnax, assembly GCF_001431845.1. Lineage (NCBI taxonomy): Eukaryota > Metazoa > Chordata > Aves > Charadriiformes > Scolopacidae > Calidris > Calidris pugnax. The sequence continues at coordinate 20,338,850 of NW_015090842.1, read as the reverse complement.
ATGTGGCTAGCAACTTGTTTGTTGCTAAGTGTCTATGATTGATTTTGACTTTATGGGAAGCTTTTCTAATGGCCTGTTCTATCTCTGGCTCCGTCGGCTTCTGTTTCTTATTTTTCATTAGGAGGTGTTTTCCTGTTACTGACACACTTTTCTCTCTCTGTGCAACTGAATATCACAAAAGTGAGAATGAATCATAAAACTGTACCCCAGATAACAGCTCTTTTTCCCACATTGCTCAGACTTCTCAAGAAATTGCCACTGGGGCATTGATACAGCAGTGATCTGCACTCTGCTACTGCCTTTTGGAAGGCTTTTAAAAACCCATATGGATCTGGAAGTGTCCTAGGATGCAAGAGCAGTGAAAAAGGGCTCTGACTTGCATGTGCAGTGACACAAAGAGCTGCCCTGGCTTATGGTGTGGCACTGGGTGCCTGTGCCACCCCTCCAATGGCAGGCAGCAAGGCTGGCAGATCAGCATGAGAGCTCCTGACTCAGTCCTTGCTGGTCTGGCTCTGCTACAAACCAGCATACACAAGCCTGTAGTTTTGGGTAATTAATGTGCCAGAGCTTTGGGTAGTGTGCCAGAGCAGCTGGGGCACAGCCTGGCATCTCCACAGACAGCTGAGGACACAAACATCTCCAACTATTACACCTTTCAGAGCTCTAATTTTATTCTTCCTCCCAGCAGGTCTTTAATCCCAATTTATCTTTGAGTGAGTGGAATTTGGCTGAAGTGGAAGCCAGTCTGTCCCCGGTAAGAGAGGTGTATTTCTGATACAATAATAATAACAACACAATTATTAAGTAGAGCTTGTGCATAACTGAAGATGTAGTTATTTTATAGCCAGAGGGGAGAGTGTGGTAAAGCCCAGCATGCCAGCATCTCCTGAGGGCAGGCTGGGAGCGTTACCTTATCTTACTCGTGACCTGTCTTTCCTCCTCAGCCAGAGCTTGTTTCAAGATGTGCTGGTGTCCTGGAGTCTCTGATTAAAAGTGGCCGCTCCAAACTTTCTCTTGGTGTGAATGTCGCTTCCTACTAATGCCATAGATCCATAAAGTGTCTTTGTGCCAAAGCCCTTTATAAAGTGCAGCCATCCCTGAAACCACACATAATGAGAACAGAGGTTCATGCACACACGTATGGAAGAAACAAGGAGAAATTCAGTTTGGCAGTGTTTGTTTGGAATTGACATTGACACAACATTTCTGAAGAGGATATGGCAATGTAGTAAACAGTGAAGGAAAAGTGAGTTTCATGACTGGGATTTTTTTTCCTTCCTGATAGAGGGTGAACTTTCAGACCCGACACTGCCAGCCAGATTGAAAAAAGACTCAAATAGTTCTGACATCTCCACTAATGTGCCAGCAAAGTATAATCTATTCTAATGAAGTGCAAAAGGTCTCTAAATCTTCTTCATGATATCACTATCCTCTTTAGGCTTTGATTTAATAATTTTGAATTTACTGGGTAACTTCACCTCCTGAGCATCAGGAAGGAGAGTCTCTGAAGAGACATAGTATTAGCAAGTCTTGGAAGCAAGGGATGGTCTCTTTTAAGAAGGATTGCATGAGACAAAAAGCCAAGAGGGAGCTGCAATGTTCAATAGCTCAGTCCTGGAGTCCTCTGAATTTCCCAGCAACTGGTACAACCCACCCTTAGGCTTGCTCATCCTCCAGAAAGCCATGAGCATAGAGAAGCTTGGAAGCAGCAATTCCACACCTAGCAGCAACTCCATGCAAGCAAAAGCAAGTTTTACTTTAAAGGAAGTCATAGGGAAACGGAAAGAAAATTCCTTTCTCATTTGTTGCCGGCTGCAGAGGGCTGTGGGTTTACTTTGATGGCAGCCAAGCAGGGACAGCCATAGTGACACTAGCCTGGCCTCCTCATGTGACAGGATCTTCATTAGCCAGTGCCAGTAGAGCATTACATCTCCCTTAGACCTCTCCTTCAGGCATATCTGCCCTTGAGCACATGCTTTTGAGTATTTTAACCAAATGCAGGTGCAACAGGGAGGAGAGTCAGGGACAGGACAGCTTGCGTTACTGGTGGATGTTGGGCAGCGTTGATGAGGCACTGATTTCTAGAAATGGCCTAGTTCTAACGAGCTCCCCTGTCTTTGTATAATTGCACATTGTAGTTTATATTTTTGCATCAAGATGCAGCGATTCACAGTGGACCTGGAGAAGAATGCAACTGAGCTGTCCTCAAAAGTGTTCAACCCACCGTTTAACAATGCCTGCCCAGGTAGGAGCACCAGCAGCTCTTGCGGACTGGGAAATGGGGATGTAATTAAGATGTTAAACATGTCAGCAGGTAGATGCAACGTCTGGCACCGACCATTTGCCACTTTGAGGGAGCAAAACACATTTATTATTTCACTTTCATGAGTGCCAGTCAGTCATGCTTCCACAACAACTGCTAAGCTAACCAGCAGCAGGAAACGCATGGGGCATAAACTGAGGTTTAAATGTAACTGAGCTGCTTCTGCTCCCGTTTGGGTCCACACCGTGTCTATCAGTGTCTCCACTGTTTCTCTGCCTTTTCATCACCACCTAAGAACAATGTGGTGATCTAAGTGAAGTAGGGGTGGCAAGAGCTGTATGGGTTCTGTGTTTCCTCTGTCTCCTGCTGCAGTGGAGGTGACCCAGTAGCCGCTACTAGCCAGAGGCAAAAGGTGTGTTATGGTTTCTCCTGACCTTTTACCAGACCTCAAGGGAACTGTCCAGTTGATATTTTCCCCCTCACTGACTCTGATAAAGTGTGTCATTGGCCATAGATATGAATCTAGAAGTGTTTTCCTGGTCTTGGAATAGTGATATATTATTATTATTTTCATGTGTATTCAACTGGGCGAGACCTGAAAGAGAAGCTTTTGTGAGCCTTAGTTTGGTGCTGTAGACATCTCATCCCACCTCAGAGTTTTGATGTATTGTGTGTAATTCAACCTTAAGCTCAGCATCTTGCATGAACATCGAAGGTTTTAAAAGCCCAGCCGCACTGGAGAGAATTCTACTGCATGCTGGGGCTGAACTGCGCAAGAGAAGCCTCTCCTGTTTGCAAAGCCTTTATGGTCCATGCATGATGCTGGAAAAATGGGACAGTTGGCAGATGTCTCCTTCTGCAAAGATGAGAAAAACCAAACTGTTCTTGAGTGAAGGAGAAGCTGCTCTTACTCGCTTCTCAGAGTCTCCAACTATTTGGTCATCCTTCTTTCATTCCTGTGAAGCATCTCAGCACTCAGGCAGGACCCATCTTGGCAGCCTGCAGAGATTCCCATTGATTGTAATGGGCTTCTGAGTGAGTCCAACTTTGACTCAAGAGTTTCCAAGCATTTTTTGCCTGGAGTGAAGCCCCTCTTCTCCTGTTGTAGTGGGAATTTGCCACTTTTCACTTCTACATATGTGAAGTCTGGTAACTTGCCTTCCAGAAACTGAGTTTTATGTTGTCCATTTGCATTCCTAGAGAAAGATGTCATTCTGGAAAGTGCCCAGCAGTTCGTCATTGATTGTCAGTCAATCTTTGGAAACGACCTCATCAGCTTGCCTGAAAGTTCATCGCTTTGTGTTCCATCTGAAAATATTACTTCCTACCTGTCCTCTGTGGGTGTCCAAGGGGACATCCCACTAAACCTGAGCTCTTCACCTGACACCAAGCAGTGATTTACCTTCCAAGAAACAACATCTCTCTCCCTCCCATCCAAGCATCCACAGGTCGGAATGTAAAGAAACAAACGTGACTCAGAAATCCACAGGAGAGTTTCTTTTTGTGTCCTTTCTTTTTTGAGAAGTCGGAAATGGTCAGTAACTGTTTCTCCCAGCACCTGGATTTCAGTGTTTGTCCAGGAAAATAGCTTTAAAAGAACATGCTGCTTCTGGCACTTGCTCCTATGGGGAGTGAGAACTTGGCAGGATTTTGTGTTTGTTTTGGTTTTTTTTCTTGAAAATGTTTTTAGAAATTTCAAATCTTCTAATAAAATGTAAGTGGAGAGTAGCTTGAAAGTACATCAGGGACTTCATAAAATAAAGAAAGTACATCAGGGACTTCATAAAATAAAGTGGTCCTGACTAGTGTCTGCAATGTCAAACTGTCAGATTTTTATTGGGGCAGCACAGATTAGCTAAGATGCATGATCCTTCTGGATGCTGTTTGTTAAATAGGAAAATAGTTGAATATGCCAGTACAATCTCTAAAAATATTCTATTACCCACCTTCTAGTTTTGTTGGGATGTGTGCAGAAGATCGTTTCCTGAGTGCCACTCCTAAGAATGTGTCTCTGGCTCCCAGAGGAGCTACAGACCATCACATACCCCAAAACATCTCCTGCTGAGAGGGTTTGTTGTTTGGTTGATTGTTTTTTTTCCCCAATTTATTTTCTCTAACATAAAGGCAGAGCACCCATACTTTAAAAAAAAGGAAAAAGAAAAAGAGATTGACTCTTCAGCACACATAATTTTCCATTTGCAGAGAGGACAGAGAGAGTACCCTCTGGGTTTTGGTGCTGGTAAAGTATTCTGTGTCCAGTCCTATGATTTTTTTCCTTGGCCTTCCTATCTCCCCTGAAGATTTTAAATGCAAGATGTTGGTTTATTGATGTATGAAATCTGATGAACCAGTTTAATTGATTGGATCCCCTTTTTCAGAAGGACTCTCAGCTGCTCAGTGAGGAGAGAGGCAGAAGTCCCACCAATTTTTCTTCTGTCCTTTGTGCATCTGAGAACTGCCTCCAAAGGTTGAATCTTCCTCTTCCATGTGGTTTCTGACAACTGAGTTTCTCAACAAAGCAGAGCTTTGGTTTTTTATGCTGTAGTTCTAATGAGAATGTATTATTTATCTCAGTATTCTCTAATTGAGTTCCTCTTCCTTAGGAAAGCTACCCAAATGCAGTAAGGCAGACCCAGGAAGTTCAACTCAGGCCTCCCGAGGACTTTGTGGGTATAATTTGAAGAAATGCTCTGCTCACTTTTATTACCATGACAATTCTTGGCTCTAAACTATATTTCTGAGCATCTTGAATGGTCAAGCAGCACCCACTCCAAAAGCAGAGGAATGCAGGCTCAAATTCTCCTTAGTAAGATGACCAAGTTTCAAATGGACTTTCCTGTCACTGTCCTTTCCTCCATCTCAGCATGTGAACAGACATTTTAGTTCAGAAACATTCACTTTTGAGCACCTTTTTCACCAGTTAACCACCATGTGCTGGGAGCTCTGTCACTGCCTTGGTGGTGCAGTCTTTGCAGAAGTTTCAGAATTAGTGCCAGCCACTGGTTTCGTGTTCAGCACCGAGGGAAAATTCTGGCAGCCCCCATTGGCCTGGTATTTAGATGATGTGACATACACTTCCATGTCCTCCTGGATTGTCTAGTTGGGGTTGAAAATGAGCCATCTCAGGAAAGCTGCATACAAGCAGACAAAGGTGCAGCTCAACCAACGATGATGCCCGGCACCTTCTTGGGCTGTGGCAGGTTTTCTTGTGCCGAGCGTGAGACTGCGGTTGCTGCTCACAGCTTCTGGGGGTGGTTCTTGGGTTTTTCTTTAGGTTTTTTGCTCTGCTGTAAACATGAGACTGGAGCTTGAGGGTGAGAGAGGAACCTGCAGGAACAGTATTGGAGAGCCACTCCTGTGAAGAAACAAGCTTGTGTTCCTTGGCTTTTAACCTCGTTAATTTTATTTGAAGGTGATGTGCTGAGACTGTTTTTGCACTATGCTGTACATTTGTAAAGTTTTACAGAAAACACTAATTAAATATGTTTCCTTTTTCTCATCTAGTCCTGCTCTGACATTTCTCTCACTACTTTCACCTACCCCTTACTCCTTTCCTCCTTCCCGGGCCCTCCTCAAGTGAAAAGAGCTTGCAGGAAGGCTCCCCAGTGAGATAACAGAATATTCATGGTTGGAAGGGACCTTTGAGATCATCGAGTCCATCCACAAAAAAAAATAAAAAAAAAAAAAAAAAAAAAAAAAACCACCAAACCCAAAACACAACCACAAACCAACACACACACACCACACTCACCCACAGACAAAAACCAACAACCTCGGGTACTAGAGCATGCCCTGAAGTGCCACGTCTACACGTTTCTTAGATACCTGCACAGTCAGTGACTCCACCACCTCCCTGGCCAGGCCGTTCCAGTGCCTGACCACTCTCTCAGTAAAGTCATTCTTCCTAATATCTAATCTAAACCTCCCCTGCTCCAACTTCAGACCATTTCCTCTGGTCCTGTCATTATTCCTTTGGGTGAAGAGGCCAACCCCCACCTCTCTACACCCTCCTTTCAGGGAGCTGTAGAGGGCAATGAGGTCTCCCCTCAGCCTCCTCTTCTCCAAACTCAACATGCCCAGTTCCCTCAGCCTCTCCTCGTAGGACTTGTTCTCCAGACCCCTCACCAGCTTGGTGGCTCTCCTCTGGACACGCTCCAGCACCTCAATGTCCTTCCTGTAGCAATGGGCCCAGAAATGAACACAGCACTCGAGGTGAGGCCTCACCAGTGCCCAGTACAGAGGGACCATCACTGCCCTACTCCTGCTGGCCACGCTGGTCCTGGCACAGGCCAGGATGGTGCTGGCCTTCTTGGCCACCTGGGCACACTGCTGGCTCATGTTCAGCTGGCTGTCCACCAACACCCCCAGGTCCTTTTCTGCTGGGCAGCTCCAGACACTCCAACCCCAGTGCTGCCTGGGGTTGTTGTGACCGAAATGCAGGACCCGGCACTGCCCTGGTGAACCTCATCCCATTGGCCTTGGGCCATTGAGCCATCCTGTCCAGGTCCCTCTGTAGAGCCTTCTGACCCTCAAGCAGACCAACACTCCCACCTAGTTTGGTGTCATCTGCAAACTTACTGAGGGTGCACTCAATCCCCTTATCTAGATCATCAATAAAAACATTAAACAAGACCGGCCCCAGAACCGAACCCTGAGGGACACCACTGGCTGCTAACCAGATAATGATGGGCTTTGGTTGGCTCCATTGAGCACGGGCTGGAGAGATCTGACGTGAAATGTGGTATAAACGCAGCTCCAAAAGCAGACGAGTTCTCCCAACTGGCTCGCGGGTCAATGTGGGTTATCAGGCAACGTCAGGGTCAGAGACAAAGAATCAATAGCTCTTGACTCACTTTTTTTTTAATCCTTTTTTTTTTTTCTTGCTTTCAGTGATAATAGAGATCAAACTTCACTCTTGAAATACTTTTTTGAAAAAGGGTTGGTTTTTTTTAAGTGTGATAATATGGTCCTTCCTACTTATTTGTCCCTAGTGCAATAAGGGACTAGGACAGGCCCCAAAACCCAGCACAGAGAAGGCAGAAGCCAAATCCTCAAAGCAGACTGTGCCCAGCTCTGTCAGAACAGGGAAGCAGATATTTTTAGGACCAAGCTCAGAAACGTTGTTGGCAGCTTTTGCAGCTTTCTCAGGAGAAGGTTCCTGCGCGGCTGCTTTCAGACAGGCCTGTTCCCCGCCAGCTCTTGCTCCTGCCCTCCCCTGGAGGCCAGTGGTTTAACCAGCGTGTTTTCACCCATGCAAAGTGGAAAACCGCTAAAATTTAAAGCAATTGTGTTGTCTTCCCTGAGGGCTGTTCTGTTGCCTTATGGTTAGGACAGGTTCTCTTACCACCAGAGGTCACCTAAACCCAGCTAATTGGAAATAGAGCTTTTCAACAAGTCCATGGTAAATTTTTTTTCTTTAAATTTTCACACCTACAAGACCAGTTCAATTTTATTTATTACAACTTATTAGAGATTTATAGAGGTATGAAAAAAGACACCCACCTAAACTTGAGTATGATTAGTGATGTCACCTAAAGCCTAGCTTCTACTCCCAGTGTTGCGATTGTTGGTTACACCATAAAAACCACATCAGCCCTCAAAGATGAGGTCAATGCTTTTATGTGGCATTTAAACTGTGTACAATACTTCTCTGGCTGCCACAGTTGCTTCTGTGTCAGGCAAATGAGAGCCATTAAAGCCTCAGCAGAATTGGCCAAGAGTTGTCTGTTCCCCCAACCCTTTTTGCAGTGGGGCAGAGGAAGCACTGCTCTTCAGCCATCTCCATCTCTTCCAGTTTTACTCTCTAGCTCCAAAAGGGGAGATGCGGCATGGGGAGGGCAGGGAAGCAGAGAGAACTGGGCTGAGGCATCACTGCTGGTACCGTCCATCTCACTTTGGCACGAGATACCGCTGTGATGTAACAGAGAAGGCAATGGAAGGATTCCTTTGGTCGGCTTGTTACACGAAACCTATCTTGCTGCCACTACTGACTGGCTGGTTATTTTTCTGTTATATTTGAATTCCAGATCCTGAGACACATCTCTCAAGGAAAAAGGATGAAAATGGGAGAGCTAAGTGTATGTTCCATCACAGACTGTCCTAAAAAGGTAAAAACAGACTTTCCATGCACAGACACTATTTCTGCATCTGGTTTTCCATAAATAGTCATAATGTTTATGAATATTAGATCCATAAAGTACCCTCTTAAGAAGCAATAAATCTGTTGCTCAAGTCTTTCTGGTATGACATAGTTGTAAGGAGATAAAACAAGGAAAAATATATTTGGTTACAGGTAGAATCTTTATTTAACTCATATGACAGAAACATTACATTATGGATTAAAACAACATATGTAATGAAACCCTAAGATATAAACATTTAACTAAGTAATTTTTAGAAGGAATCAGGGGGTAAAAATTACATAAGAGAGTGGAATTTAACCTTAAGACAGTAATGCCCTCACTTTCAGAGGCAGCAACCGCTGACAGCTGCCCTGGAGGGCTTGGAGCTGCGGAACCGCGGCAGGTTTGGCAGTGGGGACACAGACACTGGCTCCCTGTGGGTCACAGAGGATTATGAGCAATTTTCACGCTGACACAGCCACAAGTTCTGCCCTGAAGGTGGAATGCAGGAGGTCGCAGCAGCCTCAGACCGCTGGAAACACCAAGTCCTTCTGCTGAAAGTGGTGGGTTCTATGTCAAAATAAGCATTAGGTCAGCTTTAACTAACAGTTCCAGTGCTGAACTCTGCATTTTGAGAATAACCACAGGCACTGTGCTCCACATTTGGTCTGTTATTTTTTTCAAAGGGATTAATCTAATTTGCTCTCAGGGCTCATTGTCACCTTGTGCTTTGTGAAGACATCCTTTACCCTCAGCCAGGTACAGTACTTCTCCATTGCTGCTGTTCTCTGTTAGACCATGAGGGCAGAAGGCAAATGAAACCTACTGGTGGTCTTTAATACTGGAAAAAGAGCTGTAGAGCCCAATTTTTAAAAACCATTTAAATAAAATTCAGCAAGAACTTCTGTGTAGAAAAAGAGAAAATAGCATTTTAATTCCTAACTTATTAGAATTCACACATAAATAAAAGGAAGAAGTTAACTAACAGTGGATACAAAACTTTTTCCACAAGAGCTGAACAAATCCTTACTTTTAGTGCAAATGTGCCACCCACCTTTTCCTTTGTGTCACTTAATTATGTCACCATCATCTTACCAGAGCAAGTAACTGTAATCTTGCTGTCCCCTTCCCATGGGCTTGGGTCATCTGCTTGATTGCAGACTGGTGACAATAGCAAATTATTCTGGGGTTCAGTGACAACCTCTTGTATCAAGGGTTTCAAGGGAGTTGCTTGTTTATCTTTGATCTCTGGGTACCTTTCCAAATTAACAGGCTCTGTAACGAAGCTTTCAACAAGGGGTCTTAAGTGCTCCATTTCATGCTCTTTATGTATCTTACACATATTTGAAAAAATTGCTGTTGGAACTTCTTCTCCTACTGAATTCTCAAACATGCTTTTATTGTTTTCCTCTAATGCTGAATTGTTGTCATTTGTCATTTCAGAAATTATTTCAATCTTTGGGTGATATTCCTGCTGTAAAGGTAGAAAATGTAGTTAAAAATACATTACTCTAGATGTAAAAGCTAAAAGGTGGGTAAATACCTCTTGGATCCCCATAACGGCTGTGCTGTGCTCTTCTCCCAAGAGGTATGGGACATGTGCTTCATGCCCACAGCTCTGCTGCTTTGTGGGTGAATCTTGGGTTAATTATTTCTCAGGCTAGCAACGAACTGACCATAAACTATTACCAGTTCTTAAAAAGAAGACCCATTTCAGCAATGTGTGGGCTCAGTTCTATTACTTACCTCCAAACCCAGGGACCCAAATAACATCTGCATCTGGCTTCAGTTAAGAGCTGAACACCCTTTGGAACGTGAGAGTTGCTCAACTCTTACTCCTTCAATAATACTCTTTGTTCCCTTCCCTTATCTTAAGCGGAGGCTTTGTTGGCCAAGACATTTTGCAACACTGTTATGAGTCCGTGGCCAAAAAAGCAAATAAATGCCATGCCTTACACTGACTGTCAGGAAAGTTTGCATTATCTTGAAGGGACTTGCGAAAACATGTACTGCATCAGCCTCTCTATCCAGCAAAGCAAGTATGAGTCAACAGCAGCACTATAACCAGAGCTGGGCTTTTAATCCTTGCTGTTTTTTTTTTCCTCTTCTGTTTCTGTTTATAGGTTGTTGCCCAGATCAGTCTGAGCACAGCACAAAGCTCACGTGGGCTTCTATCTGAGTAGCCCCAAGTGGAGCAGAGTTTCACTCTCTGTGTTTTCAGTTGAAAAGTCTGATTTCATTCAGCAGTAGGTGATTTGTATTAACTGTTCAGTCCTTTGCAGCATATCAGTACCAGTAAAGTATATTTTAAGAGTAATCTACATTAAAACACTACATGCTACTAAGAAATTAATTTTATTTAACTGTTGCATTACTTGATCTTAGGTTTTAATTCTATTGTTGCAATGCAAAAATTTAAAAATTCAAATTTTTAAAAAAAGATTTACAAGTGGATAGAGAAGACCTGCTGAAACATCCATTATTTTAGTTCATAAATGCAAAACTGATTCAATTTCCCAAAACAGTGTTTCATAAATTATTGTATTTTTGAAAAACATTTGTAAATGTGTTTAGGGAAGCTTCATCGCTAGAATTAAGAAGAATCTTACCTTTTGAATAAAGATTTTCTCTTCTGGGGGAAATTCACTTATATCTGTATCTTCTAAATCAGGCAGTTCCTGAAGACAATAACAAGATCATTAATCTGTGGAAGAAGCTGTCAAAAAATGACATCTGTAGCTCACTGGGAATCTTCTTCAAAGCAAAGCTTTTTGGGTTAAAAGGCCACAGCCAGGAGCACTGCACTGTCGCCCTCTGAGATGACAGTCACCTCTGTTAAGCACATGTGGGAAAAGTAAAATTCATCTGTCTCCAGAAATAGCAGACAGGAACGCAATAACCTTAATGTCAAACTGAATGCAGTTTTCTACTATACTGTGTGACTATGGGGAAGAAAAAAAAAAGGAGATAAATGGATAAACAGCAAGGCATTAACAGGATTTTAAAAGCAAACATGGTGTTAAAGGAGAAGCTGTACATGTGGTTTATGTCTATAAGCTGTTTCTTATCTCTTCAATAGACTTAATCTCAACTGCAACCCATCTTTATGGGTAAGAAACAAGTAAGGATCTGAAACCAACTGTCAGTAAACTCTGTTAGCCTAAATATATCTAATAAAACAATGGTTTACTGTGAATGCCTCATCATTAAGGATATAGACCTGCAAACTTGCTGAGAACTGGTTTTCCTCAGAAAGGTCCAATCATTTCAGCTTTCTGTTAGAAAAAATTACCGAAGACAACTGTCGCTCACTGACAAAAAGCAAAATTAGAGAGTGGGAATACAAAATCACAGGTAGAAAGTAATACCCTTTTTGTCATTTTTTTAGTGTAGGCCAATAATGGTAGAAGCATCTCCTTTTGGTTTTAGAGCTTAATGATTTTGTAGCACACTGGTTGGTGCGGTAACATCGGGTACATCTAACCTGTACTGTCTTGTGTGGTGAAAATTATTACAGAATTAAAATGAACAAAGAACTTTCTGTTTCATGATGTGGTTGTAGCTAGTGAAGCATGTTCTGAAGTCCCATGGGTTTATAAGAGTTGCATTAAAAATGTACAAATGAAGATTTGAGACTAATGCCAGTGAGTGGAATCTGATGTCAATAGGAAAGTGAAATAACTGCTAGTCTTGTTCCAATTAGTAGGCTGCATTTCCAGCTTAAACCAAAATCACTAACTAAAATTCTCCTGGCTTAGGCACAGAGAATGTAGTTCAAACAACTGCCAGGGCATGTACAGCAACACAGGCTTGTTTCTGCTTGACAGAGAGATGTCACAACCACCATGTTACAAATCCTCCTCCACTTTTCTCCCTTATATTACTACTGAGACCATCTGCTGACTCTGGGATATGAATAAAGACGACGGTGCTGCTCCAGAGCTTCTCACCATTGGCACTGTCACAGCCATTCCCTGCTATGGCAGCACTAAGCCTCTTCGGAAAATCTGCAATAGCGTAAGTATTGGAGGGCACTGGGAGAAGCTCTTTCCATTAATAAATGTCTACTGGATAATGAAGTAGCACAGAACACTGAAATGTGTATTAGTGTGAGATCTGGGTTTCTTTTTTTCTTCTGTAGAATTAGAATAGTCACACTTTTTATGTGTCAAGAGAAACCCCATGCATGTATGTTGAAGACTTCCTTTTCCACTGTGTTAAAGTTTGATCAAGGGAGTGTGCTATGGTGCCATATAGCACCAAGGGAAAGACACTGAATCTATGAGATCTTCACCTGGGGGGTACCTACACTATCACTATTCATTTAATGCTTTTAGTTCAGACCCTGCTTATAAAAATAGTATTGTATATACTTGGAATTGCTGCCAGTCCTCTCTACTACCCTTGTTAAACCTGTAATTAAAACCAGCCACACAGGAGGATGAAGCAATAAACCCTCTACTCAAGCAGTGAGGTGAGCCCTTCGATAACAGCATGGAATTTTGACCTGGGAAATTAAAGAGCGCAGAAAAGATCTGAGACACTTTTCTAAAACATTCTAGTAAAAATTTAGTTAACAATGGCAGTATAAGGGATCAAAGAGTATATTAAGTGCTCTGGGAAAGCATATGCTCAGAAGTTTGTTATTGTTACTTATGTCATGATCTGACACTGTCAGTTTAGCAGCAGTGTTATAACTAGGACATACTGAATAGTTCTCCTTTGAAGTAAGACTGTGTTTGTCAGTGGTATCATCCATGTCCTCCTCATGGTTAAATGTGATTAAACATGTTCAAATGTTTGCATCATCAGACAGAAATCTTAGATAACGGATATTACAAATGTTATATACTCGAATAATGTCCATTCTGCTTTTCTTGGAAATATACCTAAAAGTTGTATTTTGAGAATTAATTTATAATATCTAATACTGCTAGCTAACATTTACAATGAGTGGGTGGCTATTTCTTCCTTATGCTTTTTCTGCAATAGTTCATGTTTTCAACTACGTATTTCATTTGAGTTTTGCCTAAGAGTATGTATGTATCCCTTACATTCCTTTTATTGTGATTTCTGTTTTTTAAATGAGAGCCTTCATTAACTTCTCCAGAGAAATCACTGAGGTACAAGGCCAACTTCAGGTGATCTATGGCCAAAGGACAAACTAAACCTTGGAAGCGGCAGTAAACTCTCTACACACACTACACTAGAGAGAATGAAGACACCCTACAACTTCACTTTGGTTCTTTTTTTGTTCTTTCCTTTTAATTTTACTAATGGTAGACCATTCTTAGAAACATGGCCATGTAGTTTTATTAGCCAGGATGTTACATGAATTAATTTGGGAGCAGACAATACTCAAATCTGAACTTCCCAAAATTGGAATCCAATACATACATCAAGATAAAGTTTCTCTGGTGTCTCCAGTTTGATCTCTTCAATTTCAGCATATTCATCCAGTTCAGCAAGCGTGGCCTTTTCAGTAGCTTCCTTCTCTCTTGGTAGATCTACAGAATAAATAATAGTGAGATGCAGAGAACTAACTGAATAAAATACTTTCTACACGGCAACAGCAAGCACTGCAAAACCAAATGACTGGGGACCTGACTAGCACTGCAGAACTCACAGCTGAATCCAGCTCTTTGTCTTTCCATCAGATTCTTGGTCTCCCTTATATTGCATAAATTAATATTTGCATTTTGCAGTAATGTATTCCACAAATCTACAAAAGCATTCTTCCATGTGTGAAGGCACAAAACCACCTCTAGAGCTCTCCTGCCCTGTCGCTAAACCTGGCATGAATGAGACATGGAATTCCACCTTTATGTAGCAGAAGCTGCAGGTTGAGCCATCAATTTTTTTAGTTTAAGGATATTTTATCCAGTATTACTTGATTTTCAAGTAGTCCCTGTGGAAATCTAATGGGATGTTCTTATCTATGAATTGGTTTGAATCATAGCAGAGGTGGTGCTACACTAAAACAGAGTTTGGCTCATTGTCTCTGCTTCCCCAGTTTGGTTTGACTCTTCACTGTGTACATTACCGTCTGTCGTCTTGTTGAAGTTTGAGTCTCTGTAAGAATCTGATTCTTGTGCATCCTCTTGAATCCTAGCATGAGTATTTCCAGATGGGAAATCTGTCTTATCTCCCTTATTTGGTAGAACTGTTGTCACTTCATCATGGGCATCAAAATTTTCATTTCTAAGTTTCTCATTCTTCTCTTGAGTTTCTTCCTCTTTTGAGGTCTCTGGTGCATTAGAATTTCCATCACTGTCATCTGTATTTGCAGGTGCTAATACAGAAGAGTTGAGTTAATCTAGCACTACTCATTCTAAATATCCAAACTCTACTACATGGTTCTTAATAGTTTGGCCTAAAATATGCATCAAAAGCTCCCACTGTGTTTCAGCAGCTATTTGTAGATCAGCAGTCCTCCGAAGATTGCAGCAATGTTGTGGGTTTTCCTATCTCAACTCCCCAGCAAATACACTTCCTGAGCAAAAAATTCACCTAGAGAAAACTCAAGAGTAAATAATTATCTGGTATCTACAGATGGGTGCCTGCCTCCACCCATGAACGCCTGCTGGAACCCTGACCAGCGCCTGGTTGTTCTGGTGAAGGGTACAAGAGCTTGAAATGCTGGGACAGAAAGTCGTTTGTTGTTTTTCTATTTCATCAGTAGTGAGAAAGGTGAAGATTGCTTAAAATCATTGTGGTTAATCTAAGAAGCACCAAGATCAATAAAGTATTTTGTATGGGAAAAGAAGATTTATGAACATATTCCAAAAATCGCATCAGCCTGCTTCTCAACATTTGGGAACTATTCATTTATTTTAAACATTCAAATCGAAGCAGACACAGGGATCTTTCAAAATAGCAACAACAAACCTTCTAAGATGTCTGTTGCACCTCCATTTCCACATTTTACACTTCTATCTCTTTCTTCCATATACTTTTGACTTTTCTTTTCCTCTGCTTTTTGTCTGATTGTTGCTAAA
Source organism: Calidris pugnax (assembly GCF_001431845.1). Taxonomy (NCBI): domain Eukaryota; kingdom Metazoa; phylum Chordata; class Aves; order Charadriiformes; family Scolopacidae; genus Calidris; species Calidris pugnax. The sequence goes on along the minus strand of NW_015090842.1, from coordinate 20,323,467 downwards.
GCATTGATGCTATCTTCAATTTTTTTTCTCTCCCTGGTTTCCCACTTTTCCCTTTCTGCTTTCTCAGCTTCAAGCCCTCCAACAGCCCAGGCTTCTGCACAGGCTCTAATAAAAACACAAAAGTTTGCTGTAATATAGCTAAAAAACTCCACCTTTATAATGAAAGAAAAACTTAAAATAGTTTGCAACAGTATAAAATAGCTGCAACAGGAAAGAAAAAAGAAAGCATACAGCAATGGCAATCCTTTACACAACAGAGATGCATATGTATCGTATCTTTTTTGTGAAACTGTAACAAAAGAAACAAAGATATCCAAATGCTGGTGATGACACCAGCAGAGATCTAAATGAGCGCTCAACTTGGCTCTTTTCCAGGCACTTGCTCAGTGGCTGTTTGCCTCTAGTCTACAGACTGCATAAAACAATTCTGTTCAAGAATTAATCCTCTTGTGAAAATACATGTTGGGTTTTTTTTCTAGGTGTGTTAGAAGTAGAACCCTGTAGTATAATAATCTTGTATTACAAGTCACCCACCTTCAATAAATTATACTGGTCTTCCACCCACAACAAAATTGACAAAACATGGATTATGCTCATTAGCATTTGAGTTTTAGTGCTGCGTAAAGATGGCTCTGTTTCTTACCTATCTTTTGGGAAAACTGGTCTGTCATCCAGGTATGTTAGTTGTTTTAACCGAACAATAAGTGTCTTTCTATAATTAGCAATTTTCTTTATCACTTGGTTTCCCATCAAATTCAGCACATGCTAGAGAAAAAAGGGAAACAATTTTTAAAGTTGAGCAGCAAAAGAACCCCCAATCTGGATATGCACTTTCCCTATCATTTCAAAAATAAGAAGTGAATAAAACATCCTGCGTGTTGCAGGTAATCTACAAAAACCCCAAATAACGTTTAATAACATGTCTTTTAGACTGATACCTATTATGCACTGTACTACTGAGAAAACCATTTAATGGGATTCCCCCATATACATGATACAAACCCTCATCTATATCCCACTTACCAAATTAGGCATGGTCTCCAGAACAGTTATAATGTTTGGATCACTTATGCTGTTGTGGGAAAGATCGAGGACAGAAATACTTGGGCATTCTTGCAAGTGCTGTATATCTTCCACTGTTTGTAACTTATTGTGAGCGATCTGCAGAGTCTGCAGGGCTTTCAGACAAGCTGTCAGACAATGAAAGGCAAGAGTCAGTGCTTCACAGAGGATTTTCTGGAGCAAGTAGAAAACTGCATTGTCAAAATAATTGTTGATATTGAATTGGGAGCTTTTTTCGTTATTCTAATATATGCGGGTTTTGACCAGGCCTCCAAAGCTGCCTTCTTCACCCCTGGAAAAATAGTTGTTTGGCTTTAGGATGGTGGATATTTTTAATTCATGTTTCAAACTAGTCACAAAAGCAAGAGCTTGTGTTTCAAATTGCTCCCAATGTTCACAAATGATAATGTAGAGGAATTTTTTTTTATTTTCTGCTGAAGATGGAATAAATCCTTCAACAGACATAAAAGATTTGGTAATTATGTCTGCAACTGCCAAAGCACACCTTAACTGTAAAGTGAATGGTGAAAACTGGATTGTCAGCCTGTCTGCAACACAGGTAAGTACTGAGATACTATTAAGAAGTGAGAAAAAAATGACTTAATTTTCCTAGGTATCTATGTGAAAGTAATTACTGTGTATTTCCTGTTTTCTCATCTATTTAAATAGCAAAATACATAGTTTTGACTCTTCGGTAGAAGCCTTGTATGGGATATTGTGCAAAATTTTAACATGAATGAAAAAAAACATTGAAACTAGTGCCTCTAATAATAACTTAACTTAGGCAAAGCTTAGGAATATGGGCTCGTTATAGGTTAAAACATGTTGCACCAGCAGTTCTTACAGAGATTCTCAATGGTCTTAATGTAGTTGTTACTGATATTGAGGGAATACAGCTTTTGTAAAGGTTCAAGGTTTTCAATTTTGCTAATTAAATTGAGTTGCAAGTAGAGGCAACGCAACTCCGTCAGAGCCTCCAAATTCTCAATTTTTGTTAAGCCGTTGCATTCCAGCCATAAACACTTCAATCCAGTATACTCTTCCAGGTTTTCCAGGCGGTCAAATCCTGCAGAAAAAGATGTTTTAAAATGAAATTGAATCAGTTGAAAACAAGTCTTTGGAAGAGTAAATGCCTTTAAACCAGCGCTGCTGAAATAGCCTGTGAGAACACTTGTAGTCAAGTTGCTGTCAATATTTTCACTGAATTACTGGTACAGTACCTGGCCCATAACAGGCCAAACCATAAAGGAACCTGTGCTGTTCTATATCTGGTGCAGGCCTTTAGATGCTCAAATAATACATATTAAGAAAATAGCAAAACCAAGGCCAAAGGTAGAAGGTAGATTTAGCACATTCTAATTATTTAACACAATTCTTATGCTAATCTGAAGCAGCTAACTGTATCATGCAAAAACCTACTGAAAGATCAGCACAGGATGATCCATGTTCATTCTAGCAACTTCTTTTACTTTTAGTAGTATTTGATAACATGCAGCTAGTCTTCACTGTTCATTTCCTTCCTGAACATTTTTATTTGGCAGTAAAAAAGTCCCCAAAGCTGGAAAGCAGCTTCTTTATACAAACACATTTAAGAAGAAATACATTTCTCAGAGGGAAAGACATTCTCAGAGGCTACTATTTTGGAAAAAAAAAAAAAAAAAAAGCGCCCTTTGATTGCTATTGATTCTTTGAATGACTCCACAAAGTGAATTAGGTCTATAATCAGTTCACTTTTCTGCCTTTCATATTGACTCATTTTGTTCCACAATTTCACTATTATATATACAATTAAATTATGTTTCTAATTTAAAAGAATTATTTGGTATCTTACTTCAGTGAGCCATAAAATACTCTGCTAAAATACAACTTAGAATGATAAACCTAAACAGTCATGTCCACATCTTACCTTTATAATGCAAGTAAAGCGTATCATTTAAGTATGGGGTCAAGTATAATTTTTGCTGTTTACAGATATCTCGCAGAATCTTTTTTGTCATTCTGAAATAATAATGGGAAGCGGAAGGAAAACAAAAAATGTATTTCAGTGCACATTCTAAACACCACTAATGGTTCTTTTATGCAAGAGAAATAGCTACAGCTTTCAAGACTATACTCCAAATAAAAAAGCAGTACTTTTTTTAGAGTGGCTTTCCATTTCTATCTGTTTCAAGTGAGTTCTCAGGCATTTCTGCTAAAAAACAGAGAGTACATAGGAAAGTGGGTAGGGAATTAGGGAGTCCGTTCTCTTGGAAAAGAGCAGCATGATTCTGTGTTAAATTCTGGTTCCTTCCTCTCTAGTTCTTTGCCCCAATCCTTGCTGCTTTGGTGCAGGACCTTTGGTGGCATAGCCAATGCACAACGTTTTTCTCAGACTAGAAAAATCAATAATTATCAGCCTAACATTTTAATGAAATGCCAACTCTGAAATAGCACTGAGACAGAGGACTTGGCAAGAGGCATTGGGCAGAAAGCTACAGTGTGGAAGAGCAGAAGTGCAGGGGCAAAGCACTTTGGCCAACGGTGGCCAAATGAGGCCAAAGCTGCACGCTGCAGTCGAAAGGGCAGCAACCCCCCAAAGTGGTGAGTAAGTTCATGGGGGAGCCTGAAAACTCTGCAAACAGAAATGGATGGCAACAAAGAGCAGCTGATGGGGTGAGTTACACCCTTATCTGGGATGCTGTGCTAGACAGCGCTGGGTCAACAGTTTCATGAATTTGGTAGTCCCTGAGTAGTGACTTTGCAAAGAATGACAGGACACTGGTTTTGGAGACAAAGTGTTCAGGGCTACATAAAATTTAGTAACACTATAGACAAGAAACTTGGGAACCCATCAGGAAAACATGCATCAAAACATTCCAAAGCAGAAAATATCTGTATCTTCCTGCTTAGAAAGATCAGATTCTGTAAAACAGAATTCCAGAATAAAACTTCTAATAGATATCCCTCACTTAAAGAAATACTGCAAAAGTACAATGTTAAATAATCCAAAATTATTTTCTACTTCTAAATTACATCTTAACAAATTGAACTTCGCATTTGTGGTCATATGTATTTGCAGGCCTAAGGTCTGTAACAGTAAGATTTTCTTGGCATTAAGATATTTTCAAAATAACTAAAAAACTTGAGTAACGGCAGTGAGGTTAAACCTTTCATAATTAATTTGCCTTTAGATTTATTTACTTACTAGACTAAAAATCTCAATATTGCTGAAGAACAAAACTGTAGTAGTCAATTAGTCAACAGATTTCTTGAGGCAATATAAAATATGATTGTCAGCCTGTAACTGTCCTGTAACCCAATGTGCCTGATGTAAATCTCCGAAGGAATGAAAAATTTGTAAACTGTGAGCAAAATCTTTAAATATAGACTGTTTTCTTGTACTCTCATCCCAGGTACATTATTGTATGCTAGCTATTTGCAGTATATCCCATTGTTTTCTATTGTGCTATCCCACGTGACCAGACTTTCAACCATGTTATTAAATAGTACCAAATAAGGGTTTAATTTTATTATTTGCTTGCAATGTGCTTAATCACAGATAACATGAGAATAATCCAATTTCAGAACTATTAATTAACAGCCATTGCAGCACATGCTGGTTTAGGCTGGACCAAAATCAGAGCCAGGTCATAGAAAGGAGATGTGTCTTGTTGCTAACCATCTGAAGTACCTCTGTATTTCCTCTGCTAAAAACTATCTTGACAACTGTAATATTTACATTGTGATGAATTAATACAATGTATTGTCTGAACCGATGCTGAGAAATGGTCAAATCTGCTGACAAGACTCCCACGAGAGTTTGCACAATTTTCTCCAGATCCATCATGTAATTAGAATGTAGTCTTCTACTTTAACATAAAAAAAAAAGCTGTACAGATGCTGGAAATATCACCAATTCCTGATTTATTGATTATTCTCAAGTTCACCTTCAAAATTATTCTCCTGAACTAACATGTCGAATAGTGAAACTCCCATTGACTTCAGTGATGCAATGGTTTAAACAAAAATCATCCACAAATCATGTGTTACCTTACACGACCACTCTTCTCTTCTGTCCTTTGACTGAATGAGCTTGTTACCGATTTGTGATCACGATCTGATCTTTGTCCATTCTGTTGATCTGCTCTGGACATACAGTTGATGGTTTTTTCTTGAGTTTTAACATCTTTGTAAGTAAGAAAACAAGTTGTAATTCAACAGCATGGGTGGGGAAAAAGTATCATGTTGGCAATTATTTAAAAGAAATATTAAAGAGCTTTTGAATATTAATTTTAAGAAATAAGTGTTGCTGACATTTTTAAGGAAAGGAAACAACTTTTTTAGAAGGCAAAGTAGTAAAATTAGTAGCAGAATAAATAAATTGTTGAAATTTGCATATTATTTTTTTTTAGATCTAGAAGTAAGGTAGTACCCATCAGTCTTAAGATCATTATAACGTAGAGTGACAATAAAGTACTGGCACCAATGTTTTTACGGTCTTAGACAGCTACTATATATTACATTTAATTAACAATAATTTGAATTTTAAAAGACTGCTAATTTGCATGTAAAGTGACTACAGTAATGGTGTATCTGAGACATCTAAAACACTGTTTGTCAGTCTAGCTCCCCTACAAGTTTACCCTTTTGCACTTGTTGGAAGGTGTCTCTGGTGCTATACTCCTTCAAGCTGTCTTTAGACTGCCTTTGATTAATTGCATTTTCAATAGCCTTCTCTTCAGATTCTTGCTCTGCACCTTCTAGTTGCGCTTCCAGTCTGTACACTTAAAAAAGATACAGTGCAAGCAAGCTGATTGTGCCGGCTTATTTAAATATGATTGTAATAAAAGCATTTAAAGGTCAGGCTAGCTGTATGATTGAAACACAGGGAAAGGTTTCTCTCCAGCAAGAAGAAAATGAAACAAATAAAAAAAGCACAAGAAGATAGCAATCGTGGAAGCCTCAATTATGGCAAGATTTTCCGTGACTTCAGTGGGAGAAAGAGTAAACTCATATTGTGTCCAGAAGAGTAATGGCAGACTTGATTTCTAGGCTTTATGTTCACTAAATTGCCCCAAATTCACCCTAGTGAGCCAGCTGGAAGGGCTCACCTTTGTTGATAGAATTACCTTCATTTTCTGTTTGGGTAGCTTTGTTACCGGTGTCACTCACAGAAACTTCTGGCACCTCCTGTGCAGTAACCTCCTCTCCAAGGTCTTTGTCAAAGTCTCCATTTTGTGACTGCATTTTAAGATATGTGATTTAGACAAACATCAGCCAAGTTGGTATTTGACTTACAATCCAACTTCCAGACAAAATGTGTAAAGGCCTTAGCAGGAGAACCTGTTACAGATAAAAAGACCACATGAGTAAATGACTGGAGCCAGCAATCTGGGGCTATTCATGCCACTGAAAGGCAGGGAGAGTTTATCTTAAATTGTGCCCACTGTGGATCTCACTCAGAACAGAGAGGCCCATGGCTGAGAACCCTCCCAGAACGAAAGCAAGTGACTTTTTTTCCTTTTGAAGCTGGTGCACTGAGGATGCATTGGTGGTGCTGAAGCACAGCCTGCCTCCTGCCCCACTGGAAGCTGGGCAGGCTCCAAGGGGAGCTGCAGTCTCCCCATGAGGATTGAGGAAAGTGCAGTTTCGGCCCTGCACTTTTCGCGGCTGTCGCCTGGGAGCTCTCTAGACAAGACTCATGTCCTACAGCACACCGTTGTAACCCAAACACACAAATACAGGCTGGGCAGAAAATGGCCTGAGAGCAACCCCGAGGAGAAGGGCTTGGGGGTGTTGGTGGGTGAGAAGCTCCACGCGCCCGTCAATGTGCGCCGGCAGCCCAGACAGCCCCCTGCAGGGGGGCTGTGAGCAACCTGCTCTAGCGGGAGGTGTCTCTGCCCAGGGCGGGGGGTCGGAACTCGATGATCTTTGAAGTTCCTTCCGATTCCAACCACTCTATGATACCTCCCGTTAAACCTCCAGCTCCCTTTACCTGACCCAAGACCGGGGCTGGACCAGGTGTTCCGGACCCAGGCTCCGGTGCACGGGGTGGACGGCCGCTCCTGGCCTCGCCGCGGTACGCCCCGGTCACCAGGAGACGCAAACCGCGGAGGACGGGAGGCAGCGGAGCGGAGGGACCCCGAGCCCGAGCCCGAGCCCGCTCCCGAGGCCGCCGGCCGCGCTCCCCAACAGCCGCCGTCACTATGGCGACGCCGCGCGCAGCCCCACAAGGCCCCGCGGCCGCTCCCGGCGGCCCCGCGCAGGGCACAGGCGGCGGCGGGCCGGGGGAGCGCCGAGCCGAGCTGCTGGAGAGCCCTGTCCCGCGGCCGGCAGTGAGGAGCGGCGAGCGGGTAACGGGGTGATTGGGGGGGGGTTTTCCTTTAGAGGCGGGGGGGAGGCGGCGGGCCGGTCCCGAGCGGCGCTGTCCGTCCCCGCAGGGTGAGGCCTGTGGCACGCAGCGGGGCTGGGCGAGCGGGCAGGGTGTGGGCGGCCCTAAAGGCAGCGGCGGTGAGGAGCCCGCTCCGGCGGTAGGCGAGGTGCTGCCGAGGAGTAGGCCGTTGGGTTTTGTGCTTGTTTTTAAAAAATTGCTCACTCGTAAAAACCTTGTGAGGAGGCACAGCAAGCTTTCTAGTGAAAGCTGGTGACATTAATGCGGGGCACCGTCCCGTGGCTCAAGGGTTTCCAAGACATAAGAACCTGCTCTAGCGGGAGGTGTCTCTGCCCAGGGCGGGGGGTCGGAACTCGATGATCTTTGAAGTTCCTTCCGATTCCAACCACTCTATGATACCTCCCGTTAAACCTCCAGCTCCCTTTACCTGACCCAAGACCGGGGCTGGACCAGGTGTTCCGGACCCAGGCTCCGGTGCACGGGGTGGACGGCCGCTCCTGGCCTCGCCGCGGTACGCCCCGGTCACCAGGAGACGCAAACCGCGGAGGACGGGAGGCAGCGGAGCGGAGGGACCCCGAGCCCGAGCCCGAGCCCGCTCCCGAGGCCGCCGGCCGCGCTCCCCAACAGCCGCCGTCACTATGGCGACGCCGCGCGCAGCCCCACAAGGCCCCGCGGCCGCTCCCGGCGGCCCCGCGCAGGGCACAGGCGGCGGCGGGCCGGGGTAGCGCCGAGCCGAGCTGCTGGAGAGCCCTGTCCCGCGGCCGGCAGTGAGGAGCGGCGAGCGGGTAACGGGGTGATTGGGGGGGTGTTTTCCTTTAGAGGCGGGGGTGAGGCGGCGGGCCGGTCCCGAGCGGCGCTGTCCGTCCCCGCAGGGTGAGGCCTGTGGCACGCAGCGGGGCTGGGCGAGCGGGCAGGGTGTGGGCGGCCCTAAAGGCAGCGGCGGTGAGGAGCCCGCTCCGGCGGTAGGCGAGGTGCTGCCGAGGAGTAGGCCGTTGGGTTTTGTGCTTGTTTTTAAAAAATTGCTCACTCGTAAAAACCTTGTGAGGAGGCACAGCAAGCTTTCTAGTGAAAGCTGGTGACATTAATGCGGGGCACCGTCCCGTGGCTCAAGGGTTTCCAAGACATAAGGACACGGCAGGTGCGGTGTGTGTGCTGGGAAATAGGCAGTGCTTCGGGATAGCACCGGGGACTTTATAAAGTTACGTGTCTGTCTCAGCTTGCTGTGTCTCTCCTGTAGCCATCTGTGCTTGGGAGAGTGTTATTTCTTGCGTGCTCAGCTTGTTGTCCTTGCCTCTTCTACGGGTGAATCTTAATCTTCCAAAACCTAATTTTTCAGTTGAGCTTCCCTTATCTGCTTGGACTCAAATTGCTTCATTTACAGCATCATTGATTTGTGTTATTGCAGTATAACTGATTAACAGCTAAGCCCTTGAACAGTAGCTTGAACTAAGGCTTGAACAGTAGCTAAAACAGTGAGGATGATGGTAGGCAATACCCACATTTTTGTGGCTTTTTCTGCATCAAAGTGGTGCTCAGGCTGCATGTGCTGACTCTCAGAACTTATCCGTTCAGTCTGAAGAGTTTATGTGGCCCAAGAGGCGATTGTCATTGCCTGTGTCTCTCTTATTTTTTTCCAGGCTTTTGATCACCATGGCTGCAGTGGATCGTTTCTACCTTCTGTACAGAGAGATCAGCCGTTCCTGCAGTTTTTACATAGAGGCCCTGGCTATAGTTGGAGCATGGTACACAGTCAGAAAGTGTGTGTCTCTTGCGTTTGACACTTACAGCATGTTGAGGTTGCATTTAATTCCAAAGCTGGGTGGCGAGATTGATCTTGTCAAGCGCTATGGAAAATGGGCTGTGGTCACAGGTAAGTGATATAAAATACTGTGCTGGTACTATAAAAATTACTAGCTTATATTGTTGGTCGAGCTTTATGTCACAAGCTGTGCCTGCATTATCGCAGGTTGCAAGTTTATCTTCTTGAGCAGTGACAGTTGTTCAGTGCCCTACTAAATTCACTTCCTCAGGAGATGGTTGAGCTCAGTGCATTGACTGACTGCTGGGAAAGAATCACAGAGCAATTTTTACCCATAATTGCAAGGTATAACCGGAACACATACAGGTGTAGACAGAGATGTAGACAAAATCCTTTTTTTGCTATGTGCTTTTCACATGTGCTCGAGTTGTTCAACGAGGTTTAAGTCATGTACTACTGACGTGCTTGCCTTTCATTAAGGTTCTACTCTAAGCTCTCTGTTGTCATAGAAAATATAAAACTTATATGAGGTGGGATTGCAGAAGGTTGCTACTGACAATCATGGAAACACGGTGGGATGACACACACAACTGGAGTGCTGCAAAGGATGGCTGTAAACTCTTCAGAAGGGATAGGCCAGGAAGGAGAGGTGGTGGGATGGCCCTGTATGTTAGGGAGTGTTTTGGTTAGAGCTGAAGGATGGGGAGAATAGGTATGTGTGGGGAGGAGAATGGGTGTTTATGGGTGAAATCAGGGGGGAAAGCCAGCAAGGTGGATACCATGTTGCGAATCTGTCTCTTCACCCAACCAGGATGAAAACACAGAAGTCTCACAATCGCTAGCCCTTGTTCTTGTGGGGGACTTCAACTTACCAGGCATCTGCTGGAAATACAGTACAGCAGAGAGGAAACAGTCTAAGAAGTTCCTGGAGTGTGTGTTGAGAAAAATTTCCTGACACAGCTGGTGAGGGAGCCAACTAGGGACAGTGCCCTGCTGAGCCTGCAGTTTATGACCAGAGAAGGACTTGTGGGGGATGTGATGGCTGGAGACCGTCTTGGGCATAGTTATCACAAAGTGACAGAGTTTTTGATTCTTGAAGAAGTACAGAGCAGGGGGGGATCAGGAGAATTGCTACCTTGGAGTTCTGGAGGGCATACTTTGGACTGTTTAGGAGCCTGGTTGAGAGAGTCCTTTGGGAGGCAGTCCTGAAGGGGAAAGGAGTCCAGAAAGGTTGGATGTTCTTCAAGAAGGAAATCTTAGAAGTGCAGGACCTGGCCGTCCCCATGTGACATAAGATAAGCCAGCGGGGAAGATGACTGGCCTGGCTGAATAGAGAGCTTTAGCTGGAACTGAGGAAAAAAAGAGTAGTTGCCCTCAGTAAGCCTGCAGACGGCACCAAGTTAGGTGGGAGTGTTGATCTGCCTGAGGGTAGGAAAGCTCTACAGGAGGATCTGGACAGGCTGGATTGATGGGCTGAGGCCAGTGGTATGAGGTTCAACAAGGCCAAGTGCTGGGTCCTGCACTTGGGTCACACCAATCCCATGAACACTACAGGCCTGGAGAAGAGTGCCTGAAGCTGCCCAGCGGAAAAGAACCTCAGCGTGTTGGTCGGCTGAATATGAGCCAGCAGTGTGCCCAGGTGGCCAAGAAGGCCAACAGCATCCTGGCCTGTATCAGAAAGTGTGGCCAGCAGGACTGGGGCAGTGATTGTCCCCCTGTACTTGGCACTGGTGAGGCCCCACCTCGAGGGCTGTGTCCAGTTTTGGGCTCCTCACTAGAAGAAAAAATTGAGGTGCTGGAGCGGGTCCAGAGAAGAGCAATGAAGCTGGTGAGGGGTCTGGAGCACAAGTCTTGTGAGAAGAGGCTGAGGGAGCTGGGGTTGTTCAGCCTGGAGAAAAGGAGGCTGAGGGGAGACCTCGCTCTCTACAACTCCCTGAAAGGAGGGAGTAGCCAGGGGGGTCGGTCTCTTCTCCCAAGGAACAGGTGATAGAACAAAAGGAAATAGCCTCAAGTTGTGCCAGGGGAGGTTTGGGATGGATATTAGGAAAAAATTCTACACCAGAAGGGTTATTAAGCATTGGAATAGGCTACCCAGGAAAATGTTAGAGTTACCATCCCTGGAGGTATTTCAGAGATGGGTAGATGTGGTGCTGAGGGACATGGTTTAGTGGTGGACTTGGCAGTGCTGGGTTAATGATTGGACTCGATCTTAAAGGTCTTTTCCAACCTAAATGATTCTGTGACGTTGTCTTTATTGTGGTTTTGAGATCACCATATTCAGTGCCACATGATCTTCAGATCTTCAAGCTATAATTGAAAGGACTGCCAAAAGACAAGGGTGAGGCTGTTCTGACTTTCACCTTGTTTTTCTATTTTCTATTACAGGTAGCACAGATGGTATTGGGAAGGCGTATGCTGAAGAACTGGCAAAGCGTGGTGTCAACATCATCTTAATCAGCCGAAACAAGGAGAAGTTGGAGTCTGTATCTAGAAGCATATCTGAAACCTATAAAGTGGAAACAGATTTCATAGTAGCTGACTTCAGCAAGGGGCGTGAGCCTTACCCAGCCATTAGGGAGGCTCTGAAAGACAGAGAAATTGGCATTTTGGTGAATAATGTAGGAATGTTTTATCCCTACCCGGACTATTTTACCAACCTGTCAGAGGATGTGCTGTGGGACATGATCAACATAAATATTGTTTCTGCTAACATGATGATGCATATTGTGCTGCCGCGCATGGTAGAGAAGATGAGAGGGGCAATTGTGAATGTTTCTTCTGCGTCCTGTTGTCAGCCGACACCAATGCTGACAATCTATGGAGCCTCTAAAGTAAGTTGGGGTGTTGTGTTTAATGGTATGCACTGAAAAGTAGATGCATTATAGATTGGTTGTAAACACATTCAGCAAGGATATCACAATGTACTTCAAAGTTTTTTAGGGGTTTGTTAAAGTATCAGAGGTGAATGCTACACATAATATGCAGTAAACTCTTTGTCTTCACCAATACTGGGCTTTGAACCAAATTCAGTGCTATTTGGATTATGTGTGAATGGTAGCATAACAGTAGTTTTAGGAGAAATGTTACCTTCCTCAGAGGAATGATGTGGAAAGCAAAGTGTCAGTTCTATGAGCCATTGAAAGGGTCAAGAATTTCAGCCGTCTTCTTCAGCTGAACTGTGCAGACATACCTCAAGCTACCTACATGGTCATATTTGGTAGTAAGAAAGGCTCTCTACTCATGCTTAGGCCACCGTTACAACAAGGGCTGTGGCCAAATCAAGCCACTGCTTCACCTAACACCAAGTGGCAGAAAGCTTCCGATGTCATTGTCTGTACCATATTTGGGGAGAAGTGAAAAGAACTTTCCCCCTCATAATTATTTTTCCTGGGGAGATCCAGTCAGTAATGAATAGGATGGGGCAGCTGGGTGATGCTGGAAGTATGAATGCAGGTAGGGATGTGGATTTACAATGGATGACTTGCTCCTGAATCCACAAAAGCAGCGGAGATTGTAGAAGGATCTTGTCTCCATCTGGAGTGTAAACAAGTGGTTGTTGCTCCCAGCTGTGGGTGTCTGCCCTCTGCTGTAGCCTAACCCCTGTGCAACTTTGCTCCTGGGATAGCTTTTGCCAGTACTTCCTTTTGCCTGGAGCAAACCCAGCTCTTATTACCCCAGGTATAAAACTCACTGTGGATTTTCTTCAGTGTTGAAACTGGCTTAACATTCCTGTTTCTGTTGCAGAGTATCTCTTCCCTTGGTTAAGTGTATGTAAAACTGCAACTAAATCAATTAAAAGGCCTGAATGAAAAAGAACAGAACAAAACCAGGTGTACCGAAGTTTCTTCCTTTAGCTGCCAGCATTAATCCAAATCCTAGATCAGCAATCTGGTTTAAAGCCTGGCCTCTACATCGGCACAGAAGCGGG
>NW_015090842.1:20266469-20305126 GCF_001431845.1 Calidris pugnax | reverse complement strand
GGCGGGGGTGAGGCGGCGGGCCGGTCCCGAGCGGCGCTGTCCGTCCCCGCAGGGTGAGGCCTGTGGCACGCAGCGGGGCTGGGCGAGCGGGCAGGGTGTGGGCGGCCCTAAAGGCAGCGGCGGTGAGGAGCCCGCTCCGGCGGTAGGCGAGGTGCTGCCGAGGAGTAGGCCGTTGGGTTTTGTGCTTGTTTTTAAAAAATTGCTCACTCGTAAAAACCTTGTGAGGAGGCACAGCAAGCTTTCTAGTGAAAGCTGGTGACATTAATGCGGGGCACCGTCCCGTGGCTCAAGGGTTTCCAAGACATAAGGACACGGCAGGTGCGGTGTGTGTGCTGGGAAATAGGCAGTGCTTCGGGATAGCACCGGGGACTTTATAAAGTTACGTGTCTGTCTCAGCTTGCTGTGTCTCTCCTGTAGCCATCTGTGCTTGGGAGAGTGTTATTTCTTGCGTGCTCAGCTTGTTGTCCTTGCCTCTTCTACGGGTGAATCTTAATCTTCCAAAACCTAATTTTTCAGTTGAGCTTCCCTTATCTGCTTGGACTCAAATTGCTTCATTTACAGCATCATTGATTTGTGTTATTGCAGTATAACTGATTAACAGCTAAGCCCTTGAACAGTAGCTTGAACTAAGGCTTGAACAGTAGCTAAAACAGTGAGGATGATGGTAGGCAATACCCACATTTTTGTGGCTTTTTCTGCATCAAAGTGGTGCTCAGGCTGCATGTGCTGACTCTCAGAACTTATCCGTTCAGTCTGAAGAGTTTATGTGGCCCAAGAGGCGATTGTCATTGCCTGTGTCTCTCTTATTTTTTTCCAGGCTTTTGATCACCATGGCTGCAGTGGATCGTTTCTACCTTCTGTACAGAGAGATCAGCCGTTCCTGCAGTTTTTACATAGAGGCCCTGGCTATAGTTGGAGCATGGTACACAGTCAGAAAGTGTGTGTCTCTTGCGTTTGACACTTACAGCATGTTGAGGTTGCATTTAATTCCAAAGCTGGGTGGCGAGATTGATCTTGTCAAGCGCTATGGAAAATGGGCTGTGGTCACAGGTAAGTGATATAAAATACTGTGCTGGTACTATAAAAATTACTAGCTTATATTGTTGGTCGAGCTTTATGTCACAAGCTGTGCCTGCATTATCGCAGGTTGCAAGTTTATCTTCTTGAGCAGTGACAGTTGTTCAGTGCCCTACTAAATTCACTTCCTCAGGAGATGGTTGAGCTCAGTGCATTGACTGACTGCTGGGAAAGAATCACAGAGCAATTTTTACCCATAATTGCAAGGTATAACCGGAACACATACAGGTGTAGACAGAGATGTAGACAAAATCCTTTTTTTGCTATGTGCTTTTCACATGTGCTCGAGTTGTTCAACGAGGTTTAAGTCATGTACTACTGACGTGCTTGCCTTTCATTAAGGTTCTACTCTAAGCTCTCTGTTGTCATAGAAAATATAAAACTTATATGAGGTGGGATTGCAGAAGGTTGCTACTGACAATCATGGAAACACGGTGGGATGACACACACAACTGGAGTGCTGCAAAGGATGGCTGTAAACTCTTCAGAAGGGATAGGCCAGGAAGGAGAGGTGGTGGGATGGCCCTGTATGTTAGGGAGTGTTTTGGTTAGAGCTGAAGGATGGGGAGAATAGGTATGTGTGGGGAGGAGAATGGGTGTTTATGGGTGAAATCAGGGGGGAAAGCCAGCAAGGTGGATACCATGTTGCGAATCTGTCTCTTCACCCAACCAGGATGAAAACACAGAAGTCTCACAATCGCTAGCCCTTGTTCTTGTGGGGGACTTCAACTTACCAGGCATCTGCTGGAAATACAGTACAGCAGAGAGGAAACAGTCTAAGAAGTTCCTGGAGTGTGTGTTGAGAAAAATTTCCTGACACAGCTGGTGAGGGAGCCAACTAGGGACAGTGCCCTGCTGAGCCTGCAGTTTAAGAGGAAACAGTCTAAGAAGTTCCTGGAGTGTGTGTTGAGAAAAATTTCCTGACACAGCTGGTGAGGGAGCCAACTAGGGACAGTGCCCTGCTGAGCCTGCAGTTTATGACCAGAGAAGGACTTGTGGGGGATGTGATGGCTGGAGACCGTCTTGGGCATAGTTATCACAAAGTGACAGAGTTTTTGATTCTTGAAGAAGTACAGAGCAGGGGGGGATCAGGAGAATTGCTACCTTGGAGTTCTGGAGGGCATACTTTGGACTGTTTAGGAGCCTGGTTGAGAGAGTCCTTTGGGAGGCAGTCCTGAAGGGGAAAGGAGTCCAGAAAGGTTGGATGTTCTTCAAGAAGGAAATCTTAGAAGTGCAGGACCTGGCCGTCCCCATGTGACATAAGATAAGCCAGCGGGGAAGATGACTGGCCTGGCTGAATAGAGAGCTTTAGCTGGAACTGAGGAAAAAAAGAGTAGTTGCCCTCAGTAAGCCTGCAGACGGCACCAAGTTAGGTGGGAGTGTTGATCTGCCTGAGGGTAGGAAAGCTCTACAGGAGGATCTGACAGGCTGGATTGATGGGCTGAGGCCAGTGGTATGAGGTTCAACAAGGCCAAGTGCTGGGTCCTGCACTTGGGTCACACCAATCCCATGAACACTACAGGCCTGGAGAAGAGTGCCTGAAGCTGCCCAGCGGAAAAGAACCTCAGCGTGTTGGTCGGCTGAATATGAGCCAGCAGTGTGCCCAGGTGGCCAAGAAGGCCAACAGCATCCTGGCCTGTATCAGAAAGTGTGGCCAGCAGGACTGGGGCAGTGATTGTCCCCCTGTACTTGGCACTGGTGAGGCCCCACCTCGAGGGCTGTGTCCAGTTTTGGGCTCCTCACTAGAAGAAAAAATTGAGGTGCTGGAGCGGGTCCAGAGAAGAGCAATGAAGCTGGTGAGGGGTCTGGAGCACAAGTCTTGTGAGAAGAGGCTGAGGGAGCTGGGGTTGTTCAGCCTGGAGAAAAGGAGGCTGAGGGGAGACCTCGCTCTCTACAACTCCCTGAAAGGAGCGAGTAGCCAGGGGGGTCGGTCTCTTCTCACAAGGAAATGGTGATAGAACAAAAGTAAATAGCCTCAAGTTGTGCCAGGGGAGGTTTGGGATGGATATTAGGAAAAAATTCTACACCAGAAGGGTTATTAAGCATTGGAATAGGCTACCCAGGAAAATGTTAGAGTTACCATCCCTGGAGGTATTTCAGAGATGGGTAGATGTGGTGCTGAGGGACATGGTTTAGTGGTGGACTTGGCAGTGCTGGGTTAATGATTGGACTCGATCTTAAAGGTCTTTTCCAACCTAAATGATTCTGTGACGTTGTCTTTATTGTGGTTTTGAGATCACCATATTCAGTGCCACATGATCTTCAGATCTTCAAGCTATAATTGAAAGGACTGCCAAAAGACAAGGGTGAGGCTGTTCTGACTTTCACCTTGTTTTTCTATTTTCTATTACAGGTAGCACAGATGGTATTGGGAAGGCGTATGCTGAAGAACTGGCAAAGCGTGGTGTCAACATCATCTTAATCAGCCGAAACAAGGAGAAGTTGGAGTCTGTATCTAGAAGCATATCTGAAACCTATAAAGTGGAAACAGATTTCATAGTAGCTGACTTCAGCAAGGGGCGTGAGCCTTACCCAGCCATTAGGGAGGCTCTGAAAGACAGAGAAATTGGCATTTTGGTGAATAATGTAGGAATGTTTTATCCCTACCCGGACTATTTTACCAACCTGTCAGAGGATGTGCTGTGGGACATGATCAACATAAATATTGTTTCTGCTAACATGATGATGCATATTGTGCTGCCGCGCATGGTAGAGAAGATGAGAGGGGCAATTGTGAATGTTTCTTCTGCGTCCTGTTGTCAGCCGACACCAATGCTGACAATCTATGGAGCCTCTAAAGTAAGTTGGGGTGTTGTGTTTAATGGTATGCACTGAAAAGTAGATGCATTATAGATTGGTTGTAAACACATTCAGCAAGGATATCACAATGTACTTCAAAGTTTTTTAGGGGTTTGTTAAAGTATCAGAGGTGAATGCTACACATAATATGCAGTAAACTCTTTGTCTTCACCAATACTGGGCTTTGAACCAAATTCAGTGCTATTTGGATTATGTGTGAATGGTAGCATAACAGTAGTTTTAGGAGAAATGTTACCTTCCTCAGAGGAATGATGTGGAAAGCAAAGTGTCAGTTCTATGAGCCATTGAAAGGGTCAAGAATTTCAGCCGTCTTCTTCAGCTGAACTGTGCAGACATACCTCAAGCTACCTACATGGTCATATTTGGTAGTAAGAAAGGCTCTCTACTCATGCTTAGGCCACCGTTACAACAAGGGCTGTGGCCAAATCAAGCCACTGCTTCACCTAACACCAAGTGGCAGAAAGCTTCCGATGTCATTGTCTGTACCATATTTGGGGAGAAGTGAAAAGAACTTTCCCCCTCATAATTATTTTTCCTGGGGAGATCCAGTCAGTAATGAATAGGATGGGGCAGCTGGGTGATGCTGGAAGTATGAATGCAGGTAGGGATGTGGATTTACAATGGATGACTTGCTCCTGAATCCACAAAAGCAGCGGAGATTGTAGAAGGATCTTGTCTCCATCTGGAGTGTAAACAAGTGGTTGTTGCTCCCAGCTGTGGGTGTCTGCCCTCTGCTGTAGCCTAACCCCTGTGCAACTTTGCTCCTGGGATAGCTTTTGCCAGTACTTCCTTTTGCCTGGAGCAAACCCAGCTCTTATTACCCCAGGTATAAAACTCACTGTGGATTTTCTTCAGTGTTGAAACTGGCTTAACATTCCTGTTTCTGTTGCAGAGTATCTCTTCCCTTGGTTAAGTGTATGTAAAACTGCAACTAAATCAATTAAAAGGCCTGAATGAAAAAGAACAGAACAAAACCAGGTGTACCGAAGTTTCTTCCTTTAGCTGCCAGCATTAATCCAAATCCTAGATCAGCAATCTGGTTTAAAGCCTGGCCTCTACATCGGCACAGAAGTGGGTACAAGCCGCTCTAGCATCCTAAGTCTCTGTGCCTGTAAGGTGTTTGAAGTGGTAGGTTATTTTGTTTGTTTTCCTAAAGCAGGCATAAGAGCATTTGTGGAAAGTGCTTTCCTAACAGTCTGTTGGAAACCAAGCTTTTGTGAGGCTGTTTGGGAGCAGAAACCCATTCACTCATAAGCAGAGTCTAAGATGCTCTTTCTCAGGGGGTGACTGAGTGTGCAGCGCAGTGGTAGCTTCAGTATGGCATCAGTGTTCCTCCTTGATAAGACTGAGCCATGCTCAGTTTCCCGTCTGATTCCAGCAATCCCATTTACCAGGCTCGTGCTTTTTTTATATTAGTCTGTAAATATAAAATTAACTAAAGGAGATAATACAGATGCACATAAACAAATGCATGTTTAATTTGGCACAAGGGAGTCCCAGGAAGTAATTAACCTAGCTTCTGGGGAAGATCAGCTGGAATATGAAATTAACCTGTAAATGTGTTAAGGAATAGGTATTCATTTTGTCTTTTTGACAGTAGTATGTTTAGTTAGATTTGGAGCGTCTCCTGCAGTGTCCTCAAACTAAACAAGGTGTTTGTTTTACATGAAATAAATGTTTCTGTATTGTTTTTAGGCAGAAATTGTCAGATTTTCTTGTTAAATTCACATCAGAGATTTAAGCAGTCACTTTGTCCTACAAGTTGCTGTACTGTTGCAGGTTTTTAGCAAACGAATAGCAACTAATAGAACTGTTGGTAGTGCTTTAGAAATGTATATATCTATACTATTTATTCAAGGTTTTATATAAAACTCTGCCCTAAGACTTGATTGTTTTTATTAAAAAAAAAGAAAAAAAAAGATGTCTTTCTGTTTTTGTCTTTCTAGACCTACTTGGACTATTTCAGTAGAGCACTACATTATGAGTATGCCTCAAAAGGAATTTTTGTTCAGAGTTTAACCCCATTCGTAATTGCCACAAAAATGGTAGCATGCAGCAGCACTGCATCAAAGAGATCTTTCTTTTTCCCTTCTGCTGAAGAATATGCAAGTCATGCTGTTTCTACTCTTGGGTTATCCACAAGGACTACTGGATACTGGAAGCATGCAATAAAGGTAACAGAATTCATTAAACTATTTCCTGTTTGTCAATGGAAGTAAATAAGCTGTTTACTTTCTTAGGAATCTGAATGAAAACTATGCTTGTATCCTGAAACAGTGCAATATATATTGTAGGATTTAAAGGCATTGCACCGTATTTTGTCACTAATTCTGCTTTAGAAAATTGCACTCAGGCATGCTTATTTTTAGAATGAGAGGGTGAATCCAATTCCCACTTGAAATGCACAGCGGAAATGGGAAAGAGACAACTTTTTATTCAAAAGCACAGGGTATCTTGTTTCACTTGGGGTGTTGCTGATTGGGCAAGCATTTCACTGTCTTCTGTGAGCAGAAGCAGCTTTTTTCAGTCTTAATTTATTGAGCATATTTTTACTCTGGGGAGGAGTGGGTAGGGAGGATGGAATAACAGCAGGGGAAAAACCCCACATTTTTATCCTACGCTATCTGGAAGCAGGTCCTCCGTATGTTGACTTTTCATTTTTGGGCACAGACTGTGGGCTCCAAAGAATGTTGGTCACCTCTCGTGTCCTACTGCATGGCTTTCTGTAGCATTAGGTCAAGTAGAAGGACTTGAAGTAGGGATTAGTCCAAAAGGAATAAAAGAGATGAGGAGGATTCCGGCAAGATGTGGCAGTTAAAGGAAGTGGACAGTACTGCTGCTGCGAACATGAGCAAACCACTTCAGAATTTATTTCCAGAAGCTAACTGTTCAGTCATGTGCACCACTTCCAAAATGTCTAAATATATTTACTTACCCGGGTTTGAATTTAAGGCTTAGTTTCTGATGTTCGAGCAGGTTTTGCCTTGCTTTAGTGGTAATTTGAAAAACTTTTTTAATGCAATATATTTTAATCTCTCCTTTCCTTTCCTTTTTTTTTGTTGTCTCCCTGTGCCTCTCCACAGTTCACATTGGGTGAGCGCATACCTGAATGGATCTGGGCATGGTTTGCAATGTATTTTGGCAGAATTATACGCAAAGAAGCTTTAACATGCAAAGTGAAATAGGAATATCCTGACATCCTGTGTAATGAGTGCTATATTCCGATCAGTGCTGCAAAACTGTTTAGTGAACCTTGGTGGACTTACTGTAATTTATCCATACCTTGCTCAACAAGCTACCTGCAACCTTGACATCAGAAGTTTGGATCCTTGCTGTATCCTTGTGTTAAATAGTTCAGCTTTCCTCCATGACAAAGAGCTGATCTTGTTGAGGTTGATTTCTGTTCTCTTCGAGGTAATTTGGCAGGAGCAGGTAACTTGTAAACTTGACAACTTGTAAAGTTGACAGAATTTGAGAATTCCCCAAATCTGTCAGAAACGGGCCCCCAAAAATCATTTTGTTAAAATAAACCAATTCCAGTCAACTGTATTGTTTCTTTATTACATAGTTTTGTGTAACTTTTCTGTTTTTGTAACAGCAGATGTTTGTCTGTTTTAAGTGCAAATGTTGTTTCTTTTGAATGATCTCAAGGAACTTCTCAAAATTAAGGTGATACTGACTTGGAGGTTGTTTAAATGACGGAAAAGGTCTTACAGAGCTGTAAAGGAATTTGGAGATAGGCTTGTATGTTTTCTTCTTCAAAGTGTGAATATTTTAAATACTGCTTCAGCAATCTCAAATACAGCTGGAGAAACTGAATAAAGAATCTCTAGTCTTCCTGGCAAGTGTTAAACCCCATTCACCCACACCTGAAGAATCCATTTCTCAAACAGCCTTAGTCCTCAGCTCAGGAAGGACATGGAGCTGTTGGGGCGAGGCCAGAGGAGGCCACGGAGATGCTGCAAGGGCTGGAGCCCCTCTGCTGTGAGGACAGGCTGAGAGAGTTGGGAGGGTTCAGCCTGGAGAAGGCTCCAGAGAGACCTTGGAGCCCCTTCCAGTCCCTGAAGGGGCACCAGGAAAGCTGGGGAAGGACTCTTGATCAGGGGAGGAAAGCGATAGGACAAGGGGGAACAGTTTTAAACTGAAAGAAGGGAGATTTAGATGAAACATTAGGAAGAACTTCTTTGCTGTGAGGGTGGTGAGAGCCTGGCCCAGGTTGCCCAGAGAAGCTGTGGCTGCCCCATCCCTGGAGGGGTTCAAGGCCAGGTTGGAGGGGGCTTGGAGCAACCTGTTGTGGTGGGAGGTGTCCCTGCCCCGGGCAGGGGGTTGGAACTCGATGATCTTTAAGGTCCCTTCCAGCCCAAACCATTCTGTGTTTCTTTAAAGGGCGACTGCTCCCGGCCTCCTTACTGCCTCCGGCGGGAAACTTCCCTCACGGTAACCGCCGGTCCCTCGGCAGCCATCACGCCTCACCGCACATGCGCTCCCCGCGCAGCCCCTCCCCCTCGCGCCATGCGCATGCGCTGGCCGCTATGGGGCTCTCGCGAGAGCGCTGTGGTAAACAGCGCAGAAAATGGCGGCGGCGGGCCTGGTGGCGGCACGGTGAGCGGGCGGTGGGCGAGGGGCGCGGAGGAGGGAGCGGGACGGTGGCGCGGCTGCTGCTTCCGTCGCGCCGTTTCTGTGTGTAGGCTGTGGGGGAGCGCTGTGCTGTCAAGGTTTGGGGGTGCGGAGCGGGCGGCAGAAGCTGGGCCTCCCGGTCGCCTTTCCCGGTGCCCCTCGTTTCTGGGGCTGCCTCGTCCTGCCACGGCAGGGGCCGAGCTCCCCGAACGGGATGGCTCCTCGGCTGCCTGCCGCCTCCGCGCCGGTGCTCTATGGGCCTCTCCCGGCCGACTATCTGCGGAGATCCCGTGGCTCGCTCTGGGCTACCCTCGCTTCAGAAAAACCGGGGATTAACTCCAAACGTAGCCGTTCTAGGACGAATCAACAAGTTTAAGTTCCTGTCCAGCCCCAAACGCTAAGGGTGTTAAACAGAATAAAGGTGTGAGCGTGTTGTTCTTTGCTCTTGGTTTCTATGATATTTCAGCATAATGCTTGCATACAGTCTGTTATCGGACAAAAGGATGTTTGTTTTGCTCATTAGTGTAGTTGATTTATTTTTTTTTTAATTGCTTCAGGGGTTATAAACCAACGAACGGAGTGATAAGGTAGAGAGAGCTCAGCCAATACCAGCGTGTTGATGTACAGTAACTATGTCTAATTTAAGGACGAAGAGGAAACTGTAATCACAAGTAGTTTACAGTCTGTCATGGTGTTGTCAGTCAGCTAGAAATAGAGGGAAATTCTATCCCTGTTACAAGGAAATACTTAAGAATGCTAAATAAAGTTAAGTAACATTGAGGTAAGAGCTGTCACATGCAGACTTGATTTATTGTGTTGTTGTACTGTGAAGTCATCCTGTCATTGTCCTAAATAGTGTGAATTCCCTAATAAGGCTCCTACTTTTCAATCCTGGTTGCTGCACCAATATATAGTTGTGCTCTGCTTCTCCATGGGGTATGACAGACCAGGTGAAAATGTTTCTCTTCGCTCATATCTTAATAGCTTTTTATCTATCAATTGCTAGACAAATGCTTGGAATTTTAAAAAATGCTTTTCTTGAATGGTTCCTGTACTTTGTGAGCCCACGTTTTAAGTAGCTCACATTCCACCTCAAGAAAATTTGAAAGACTTTTTTCACGCTAATTTTATCTTACAAGCACAGGGATTGAAAGTTTGCTTCCTGTCCTTACCAGCCCTTAGCACAGAGTTTGGATTTGATTCTTCTTGTGTAAAATGGCATACCGTAGCAGAATTTCTATTTGCTGCATTTCTGACTGGAAAAAAGCCACCGTATTTTTTTAAGTGCCTCTGGACAGTTTTTATCATGTTACTGTTTTATTTTACTTTTTCCTTTCATGGGTGTGGCTTGTCGTTTTTTTCTCTTTGCTCCCCTTACACAAAGGCTGGTAGAGTTTGGTTGTCACTGTTGCCTCTTCTGTTGTCAGGTTAATGCCTGAGTGTTCAATGTGTGCTCTGGGTGAGCAAGGAAGAAACGAACACATGTGAAAAAATACTGAATGAAACATATGAATAACTTTTTCTGTATTATTTCTAATACTAACTGCAAGGTGTCTATCTTCTGTGATTTTCCAGCTATATGTTTGCACAAATGTGAATCTAATTATTTTCTATATTGCCCTGCCTTACAGGTTGGCTTGCAATCAGCTTTCCTCATTCTTCTAGGGAGTTAACTTTGCCATCAGAAATGGGGTACAGGACTCAGCTACCACATCCTGAGTGACCAAATCCTTTAATACAAAATGGAGAAGAAGCGTAGAAAGAAATGAGCCTATTTATAAGGCTTTACCTCAAAAGACCATGAAATCTCTACTTATTTTGGACACAGCTTTAAGAATATCCGACTGATCAGCACAGTGAAAGCAACGTTTACTGAAACAAAAATGAACTAGTTTATAATGAAGAAAATTGTGATTTGAATATATGGAATTTTTGGAATGAAACCATTTTCTTCTATGACCATGAAGTTTGCAAACATCTGGTTTGTTCTGGTTGTTATTTTACTCTGTGGCAAAAAACACTTCGGTACCAGACTAGGGAATTCCTCTCATGAGGCTTACATATGCCCTGGATGTTCTCGCCTTACTTTGAAAGTGGAATTCACTTCGACAGTCGTGGAGCATGGTAATAAAGAGTTAAGCAGTGAAAAAAAAAAAAACCAAAAAAAACCAAAAAACCCTGTGAAGTTCAAGTATATGTTACTGATTTGTGGTGTTTGTGCAATTGTAACATTCAGAGAGTTTCTGTAGAAGCGTATAATCTGCTACATTCTCTGTATTCAAAAAGAGAAACAGATTTATTTTTCAAAGGTTCTTGGTTTAACTGGAGACAAGATTCCAAGAACAAGAGAAAGGAGAGAGGGGAAATAAAGAGGATGTTAAAAGTAAAAATGGAGCGTGAAGGCTGAGGTAGCCAAGCCTGGTCACTTACCTGTTTGTTTTGCCCCTGCCGGTGGTATATTTGAGGCTCTTTCATGAAATGTAACCATGAGTGGGCACTGAAGGGATGAGAGAGGCCAGAAATCTCTGTGGGTTTGTTCAAGGAAAAGTTTGGAAGCGATAGCACATGCACGGAAAAATTGCAAAGATAGTTGTAAAGGGAGCAGATGAAAGACAAAGTCAGCAGATATCACTGCTGATATGGCAAAGGATGGCAGTAGGACACCTTGACTCTTGAGTCAACCTGGTGCTCATGGGCACAATATCCATAGCGATGTTTTTGTGCATAGATACCCAAAAACGTACTGTGGCGAATGAAGTGGTGTGTGCTGAGGCTCAGCTCCGCTCACAAATCACTAATCTAGATCAAGGACTGGACTGTTGGGACCAACTTTGTTCTCTGTGCATGTCATACATACTTGGTGTCAGTAAAAGCACTAAAACGCAATACCATCTAAAGGCTAGACGAGGGAACCAGACTCTTTTCAGTAGTTGCCAGTGAGAGGACAAGGGGCAATGGGCACACGTTGGAACATAAAGGGTTCCACTTGAATATGAGGAAGAACTTTTTCACGGTGAGGGTGACAGAGCCCTGGAACAGGCTGCCCAGGGAAGTTGTGGAGTCCCCTTCTTTGGAGATTTTCAAGACCTGCCTGGATGCTCCTGAGTAACATGCTCTGACAAGTTCTGGGTGGTCCTGCTTTGGCAGGGGAGTTGGACTAGATGATCTCTATGGTCCCTTCCAACTCTAAAAATTCAGTGAAATTCAGTGAAATCATACATATCAAGAAGCATATTGAATTGGCATATCAAGCAGTTGTTTGTACTGCTGGATGTAACAGTAATTCTGTTACCTCTTCTCCCCCTCATCATTTCGCCTTTCTATGATACTTAGAATTCTACCTTCCTTTCAAAGGTTTTTATTCTATTTTGCAGATTTCCTGATGAAAAAAAAAAGCATTATATAGCACAGAAATAAATTGCAGATTTCTAAAAGCAACAAAAAGGTGTCTCAAATTGTGATTCTTTGTTCTGGAGAACTTAAAACAGAAATATTTTGACCTTTGCAATGTGAATGTGCGAGTAAACCGCTTAAACATCACTTCTGATAAGTTGTGCTCTTGTTCCAGAGTATATTGTGGCTTTTAATGGATACTTCACAGCTAAAGCTAGAAGTAAATTTATTTCAAGTGCACTAAAAAATAGTGATATTGAGAACTGGAGGATTGTACCTCGCAACAACCCAGCCAGTGACTATCCTAGTGATTTTGAAGTTATTCAGATCAATGAGAAACAGAAGGATGGAGTACTGACACTGGAAGATCATCCAAACATCAAGCGTGTAACACCTCAGCGGAAGGTCTTCCGATCACTCAAATATTTGGAGTGTAAGTAATTTTCTGCATGGTTGCATGAGATCTGCTTTGGAAGAGTCTTCTCAGCTTTATTTTGGACCATCAGCTTAGCATTATGCAAATGAGAAGTGCCCAGCTTTTATTTAATTCACAGAAATCTGTTCTTTTGCCTATAAAATTATTAGGGTCTTGTCATACCTCTGCTAAAGCGTGTCAAAGATTCCAACTACAATGTAGAAACATTTCTTTTGCAGCAATCACTTACCAGAGACTGTGGACCACTATATCCCTAGTAGATAAAAAGGAAGCTTTTACTGATTGTAATCAGGGAAAATGGGTACTCACTCGTCTAAAATTTTTGTTGTAAATTGATGTGTGTATTTGCATAAAGAGCTAATCTTTGGTTTTTCTCATACTGTATTTTCTTCATTCTCATTCTGTGTAGCTGATCCGATGTTGCACTGCAATGAAACTAGATGGACTCAAAAATGGCAATCATCTCGTCCCTTGCGAAGAGCAAGTCTTTCTTTAGGTTCCGGCTTCTGGCATGCAACAGGCCGACACTCGAGCAGGCGTTTGCTGAGAGCTATCCCACGTCAGGTTGCTCAGACCTTGCAGGCAGATGTCCTCTGGCAGATGGGTTATACAGGTAAGCTTTTGTCTCTTGGCTTAGAACAATTACCATCTTTGAAAGAACAAGTGAAGTGTAAGGAAAGGCTAATTGGCTCTTATGTGTTAATCCCTCACTGGGTATCAGTTCCAGAAAGATTGAGAAATACTTCATTGTTGTATACTTATGGACAGCTCTTCTGTGTATTTGTATACTCTACTTAAGAGAAATGGATCATATTTATGATCCGTGGTAGAATATCTGAATTGGAATATGTTTTCTTTAAGATCTATAACTTACTGAGCTTGTGACTTGCGTGCTACATCAAGTATAAATGTTTTCTTTGACATGATAGATTTGCTATGAACCTGAATCAGAAAAAATTGTCTTTTGTGTTATAGGTGCTGGTGTAAGAGTAGCAGTGTTTGACACTGGTCTGAGTGAGAAACATCCACATTTCAAAAATGTAAAGGAGAGAACAAACTGGACTAATGAAAGAACCTTGGATGATGGTGGGTTACTGTGCATAATTGTCCAACTATTCATGACACTGGCATGTTCTTTTTTTCTGTCGTAAAACTGCCGTTGCTGCTGTGGTGCTAACATCCATTGAAAGTATATATCTTGAGATTTTAAACTGAATTTTGCGGTGTCCTGTGCACTTTGTACTGATACCAAATTCAACAAAGAGTATTAAGGTTCCAGGAGGGTGTTGTGTAAGTATCCTTTGAATGATAGCATTTGAAAAGAGTCAGGGCAAGAAGACATAATTCAGGTATAAATATGTTGTCAAAGTAGGTGGAGGAGAGAGCAAACCCCACAAAGCTGTTTCATTCCTTTTCTTTTTTATGTGTTCTGCTGTTTCACCGCGCATACGTATTTCCATACCTGTGAGGGAGAGCATTTTCCTCCTTTACTGTGCAGTCCTAAACTGATCAGAGTTTTGGCACCTTCCTGTAAAGTTTTTCTAATCTGTATAGTTTTCATCAACAAACACTGTGCTGACTCATGCCCATCAACATTCCACAGAACTTTTTATTTTCTGCAGTATATTTGTGTTCCTTTTTCATATGTCAACCCTAGCTTGCCCTGACCGTGTGCTTTCACAGATTAACTTAATACAGTCTGGATCAGTGAGTCAGTTGGCAATTTAATCCCTTTAGAGTTCAAGATAATGCATATCTTGCTCAGTCTTGTGTGCACCTCTGTAGTTTTATTCCATGTAGTATTTCTTGGCGTTGCAGCACCTGATTTTTGTAGCACTTTCTATTAGTTCTGTGCCCAGGTGGTGGCTGAACAGGCAGATTAAAAGCACCGAAATAGAGTGCACACACTAAAGCTATTTTTTGTTGTTGGTTTTGAGGGGAGGAAAAAATGTGTTTTCTTGTCTTATTTTTCATCCTTAGCAAAATACAGTTATTACAGTTAGGATAAAAATCTTTTAAGAAGTTTATGTAAAAATAAATTGGCCTTGTGACTTGCATTTTTCAAAATAAGCTTTTTCTCTCGTGGTTGCTTTGTGTGGCTCTTGATTTTGCTGGTAGTAATCAGGAGCGGGTAGACTGGAGAGCGTATCGCTCCGAGTTTCATCAGCTGGTCCTCTGGCCTGGACAGCACTGGGAATTCTGGCCCCACCAAACCCAGTAGCAAAATAGGATTCAGGAAGACACTGAACCCAGTGTTTGCGGGTTGTTGTAAAGTCTGTTTTGTATAGGTGGTGTTTAATAGTGCAAATCCTTGACAATTAAATGGTTTGTCTGGTAACCTCATGAAGTTCAACCAGGCCAAGTGCAAGGTCCTGCACCTGGGTCACAGCAATCCCAGGCACAAATACAGGCTGGGCAGAGAATGGCTGGAGAGCAGCCCTTAGGAGAAGGACTTGGGAGTGCTCATGGATGAGAAGCTCCACATGAGCTGGCAATGTGCGCTGGCAGCCCAGAAAGCCAACCGCATCCTGGGCTGCATCAGGAGAAGTGTGGCCAGCAGGTCATGGGAGATGATTTTACCGCTCTACTCTGCGCTTGTGAGACCACACCTGGAGCACTGTGTCCTGCTCTGGAGTCCTCAACACAGGAAGGACATGGACCTGGTGGAACGGGTCCAGCGAAGGGCCATGAAAATGATCAGAGGGCTGGAGCACCTCTGCTACGAAGACAGGCTGAGAGAGCTGGGGTTGTTCAGCCTGGAGAAGAGAAGGCTCCAGGGAGATCTTAGAGCCCCTTCCAGTCCCTAAAAGGGCTCCAGGAAAGCTGGGGAGGGACTCTTTATCAGGTAGTGGAGTGATAGGATGAGTGGTAATGGTTTTAAATTGAAAGAGGGGAGATTTAGATTATATATTAGGAAGAAATTCCTTTCTGTGAGGGTGGTGAGACACTGGAACAGGTTGCCCAGAGAAGCTGTGGCTGCCCCATCCCTGGAGGGGTTCAAGGCCAGGTTGGATGGGGCTTTGAGCAACCTGGTCTGGTGGGAGGTGTCCCTGCCCAGGGCAGGGGCTTGGAACTCTTTAAGGTCCCTTCTAACTCTAACCATTCTGTGGTTCTATGATCTTACTTTGTTTCCTTCTCTCTGTGATAGGTTTAGGCCATGGGACCTTTGTAGCAGGTGTGATAGCCAGCATGAGAGAATGCCAGGGATTCGCTCCAAATGCTGAACTGCACATTTTCAGAGTATTCACCAATAACCAGGTAGTTATTTTACATGTGTTTCAATTTCTGTCTTTCCAGATTAATCCTGTATTAATTATTTCCTTTGGGAATATTACAAGCGCTTATAAATGTTGACATATTTTCTTTGATAAGTGGAAAGATACATCTTTCTGTTTAAAAGAGGCTTACTACAAGACATCTTACAGTTTCCTAATGCGGTATATTTTTCAGAAATGTTGTGTGGAAGTCTGGTCTGTATAGTGTTGGAGCAATCACTCAAATGTACTGAGTACTAGAAATATCAGGAGTCCATTGTCACTTTTATGCTTTATTTTGATGATGTTTCTCCCCTCTGTCTGAAGTCTGTATTATCATGGGATCATTGGATTTTCCAGTGATAGCTTTTCCCCTGCCTCTTTCTTACATAGGTCTCATATACATCTTGGTTTCTGGATGCCTTTAATTATGCAATTTTAAAGAAGATAGATGTGTTGAATCTAAGTATTGGTGGGCCAGACTTCATGGATCATCCATTTGTTGACAAGGTTAGTAAGGAGGAAATAAAGTGGTTGTGGTATTTATATCCCTCATACAAATGCTGGACTTGCAGAGCTTCTTGTTTGCCGCAGCTGCTGACAGATTCTGGTGCTGTTCACAGCTTCTGTGGAGGTTTCATTTGCATGAGAGAAATTTTGTACAGCTTACAAGGAATATATTTAAGGAATGGATTTAAAAAAAACCCAGACAGCCAAAATATTCAGGGAGCTTTTACAAAATGCTGTACGACTGTATGTTCTGCTAGGAAGTCTGACTCCCAAGCAGGCAACTAAGTGGGCCCTTAATAGAAGAAGCTTAACTGAAATCCACCCTTACTTTTTCTTTTTTTTAAATCAATGCATGGTTAATTTATTTCTTGAAAAAAATATGTATAGTGTGAATTTAGCAGCAAATTGTTTAAGAACAAATAGGTACAAGTACAGGTAGTTGATTCAGCTATGTGATAAGGGATTTGTTTCAGAATAAAATGGAATTAGATTTTTGTCTTTGTCAATGTTGTGGTTCCCTGAATTGTTTTTCTGTCCTTCAGAAGCACTAAGTGAATTAGTTTATGTTTTAAAAAAGGATAAAATCTTCTTTTGTAAAGGGTAATTAACGGATTCAAGGCATAGAAATTCTTTTTTTTTTTTTTTTGATAACTTGCATTGAATTTAGTTTGACAGTGACTTCACTATTCTCAGGGTTTTACTGGAGGGCATTCAGAATAACTTGATTCGGCATCTGGAGTGCCTTGTTGTGGGCATTTTTTCCTTTGACATAACCTAAATATGCCTTACCGGCAGTCTTGCTATTGAGGCTTGGTTATTGTTCACATAATCTTAAGAAAGTTTGGATCTTAGTAATGAATATACCAGTGAGATGTATTTTATAAGTCCCCGTAAGAAAAAGATCTTGGAATAATTGTTGGCTTATGTCAGGCACCATGGAGTGTATGTTTGCTAAAAAAGTCTCTTTTTTGTGGCAGAGCCTTATTGTACACGTTATTTTTTGTAGGTGTGGGAACTGACAGCTAACAATGTCATCATGGTATCTGCTATTGGCAATGATGGCCCTTTGTATGGGTAAGTTTCAATCGCTATTTCAAAGAAAATCAAGTATGTTGTTATTATATGGTTTTGGAAGTAGTTGTGCTTGGCTGAGAAGTTTCCCCTTCTCCTTTTTGCTGTAATCTGTTTATAGAAAATGATTCCAGTTAAACTCCTCTTTCCACTGTCCTTATCACTTGCTGTAGTAGTACTGCAATTTGTGAAGTACTTACCTACATATTTTTCATTGAAATGGTGGAAAGTCAGTAAAATAATAGCAGTACTCAGCTGGCATTCCCCTGTTACTGTGAGCAGATGTCACTGATCTTGAATATAGAAGGGATCAGACCAGAATGATTTGTGATATATTTCCAAAATAAATGCCTAAAAATAGATTTTGTTTTATCTTCAAGATACATGGTTTGGTGTTTACTGAGGTAGTTACTAAGTTACTAACTGCCTGAAAATTTGGTCTCACTGGTAAGTATAAATGTATTGGGTAGAACCAAAATGTTTTCTGTGGAGGTTAAAAAGAGTGCCTGACAGAAATCTGATGGCAGTGTGTCCATTATCAAGATAAACTTAGGATTGTCTTGGTTTTTTGATCTTCCAACCTCCTAACTTGTTCTAGGACTCTCAATAACCCTGCTGACCAGATGGATGTGATTGGAGTGGGTGGCATTGACTTTGAAGATAATATAGCTCGCTTTTCATCTAGGGGAATGACCACTTGGGTAAGCCACTTTGACCAGGGCCAGCCATATTTGCAGCCAAAATAAGCCTTGGAAAGGGAGCTTTTTTTGAAGGGGTAATCCCATGCAGATGGTACGTGTTGGAGTAACCAGTGATAAAAGATTTCATCAAAGATCAGAACAATTAGAGATTATAAGTCTTTAAGCAAGAAGCTTAATGTTCTTTGTGGGGTTTCTCATCATTAATCTTGACCGCTATTGACATTCTCTGGATTTGTAAAATGTCTGGTACCTTTTTGGTTTAATGTGAGGACTTTCCTGTGTGGTTAAATATGCAAAAATAAAGGCCTGCTCTTGTCCTTTGGTTTAAAAATGCTAGGATTTCCAGATGCTTCATGTAACATTGCACTTACTTGCCTGTTGAACCAAGGTGCCAGGTACTGCACACAAGATTTCAGATGAGATTGCATTGTGATCTCGATTAAGAGGACTATTATATGTTTCTGTTTGTGCTGTATCTCATTCATTAGCCTGGTAGCAGTGCGGTTATCCTTTTGTCAGTGATTTCGTGCTTAGCATAGGTACTAGAGTAATCAGCAATAATGTTAACATAGAAACATTGAGAACTTGTCATAAACAGCTTGAGTCCTTCTTCAGGTGTGACTTGCTATTCCATGATGCTGACCCTCAGCTAATTTAGTTGATGATTTTCCTTCTGAATGCCCTGCAGTTAGTTTAAATGCCCAGATGAGGCAACCAGTGTTCATTATGTATTAGGGCAATAATCCGTCTGTTTTCTTTCACAGGAGCTACCAGGAGGTTACGGTAGAGTGAAGCCTGATATTGTTACTTATGGCTCTGGAGTGAGAGGTTCAGGTATGAAAGGTGGATGTCGCTCTCTCTCTGGGACAAGTGTAGCATCTCCTGTGGTCGCAGGTGCTGTTACTTTGTTAGTGAGGTAAGTCTTAAATAAGAATCTCTAAAAATCTACTCTAAAAAATAAGAATCTACTCATGCAGGAGGGTCCTAAAAGGCCCTATAAAGGAACCCACCAAATAAAACTAAATTGTGTTTAGATGTAGGAAAACAAATCTGGAGGATAAAATCACGGTTCTTCTGCGTTAGACATTACCTTGTCTGATTAGGTCCAAGTTTCCTGGGAAAAACTTGAGAGCTGTTTTGAATAATAATAGTTACATCTCTGAAAATACAACTAGGGAGAACAATACTATAAAGTAATTTTGTCACTTTTTTTTTTACCATTTTGAGTTGCTGAGCTTGTCATTTGTGTTGTAGAAGTGCCCTAGTCTTTGAGCAGCTGCTCAAAGTAGGCACCTGTAGCAGATAATTATCTAAGTATTTATAAATGTTATAGTATTTAGGGTTTTATGGCTATTATCCGGTTGCGTAAGTCATTTGCTGCGCACTGAAGAACTGAAAGGAAGTTGCAAGTTGCTGAGTTGCAAGTCTGTACTTTGTGTTTCTCATTGCTACTACATAAACATGAGGCGAACTTTCATTTGAAAAATACTTATGCCAGAAATTCAAAGTCATCATCCTAATTGCCCCATAAAATGGTGTGTTTTTCTTTGAACAGTAAAGCTGTTTTTCCCTCTGGAAGAGTCACATTGCGAAAGATACCATCGAGTTTCCAGTTACAGAGGCTTTGATTTTCAGAATATTTCATTTAGCATATAAAAATACTATCCTGATTATAATGACCGCTGGTCATGGAGCACATTGTAAGGAGAAAAATTTATGTAATATTAGCTTTTAAGAGAAATGCGTCAGAAATTTGTCAGTCTTCTTCAGCTGTTCCAGTGAGAAATCAAGTAATAGACAAATATGAACTGTAGATATTGCTGGGTTTTGATTGCATTTTCTTAGATCAAATGACTGTTAAGGCAAAATTTACCATTCTACAGGACTAGCTAGAAACTGGAATAAAGGCCACCTAATGTGATCTGTTATTCCGCATTTCAGCACAGTTCAGAAGCGTGAAATGGTGAATCCAGCAAGTATGAAGCAGGCACTTATCGCGTCAGCACGTAGACTTCCTGGAGTCAACATGTTTGAACAAGGACATGGCAAGTTGGATCTTCTGAGAGCTTATCAGATCCTCAACAGCTATAAACCACAGGCCAGGTTAATTTTAATCCTTAATTAATCAATGACACACTATAATCTGCTTTATTTCTTGTAAGAGAGCAGGTGATGCATGTGCAACTCAGTTAAGCAATCTGTACTTATGCAACAAAGAGGTCTTGCACAGATTTTATGTAATTGCGAAGTATGAATTTTGACAAGAGTGGATTAAAAGTCAATGTATTTTCTGTGTAAGTTGTAGCAGTGTAGGGGATGAGAGAGTCTGTGAGAGCTAAATTTAATTTCTCTTCTAGCCTCAGATGTTATGAGTAATGTAACCTAGAATGCAACAGAAAAGTACTTAAATTTGAACTTTCCAGAATAAACACATTCTCACTGTGCTGAAAAGTTTTTTTTATTTCTTTTATTTTATGAAAATCTTTTCATAAAACTTAAAAAGAGGGGGAAGGAAAAAGATTTTGGGACAGATTAAGGAAGCGAGGCAAAAGCTTGATGGAGTAGCCATGACTTGTATGTTTTATCTGTAATTTTTTCATAGTTATGTTTAGTGGCATGTTCTTTTGTTTATTGATTTATTATTTTCTAATTTTATCTCTTCCATTCTGCTGTAGTTTGAGCCCAAGCTATATTGATTTGACGGAGTGTCCCTACATGTGGCCCTATTGTTCTCAGCCCATATATTATGGAGGGATGCCAACCATTGTTAATATTACTATCCTTAATGGTATGGGAGTCACTGGGAGAATTGTAGACAAGGTAAGATTTAATTTTGTTCCATGTCCTGACTGTTAATGTTGCTAAAAGCTTAACAGAAAAGACTATTTTAGCTATAAATTTCATAGAACAAATCAGATTTCGTAACTGCTGAGAGCAAGAGATGCAAAATGTTTGATTTTAAAGGACGCACCCAGATTAGTAAGATTTGTGAACATGAACTGTCTAAGAGTTTTCAAGCATTGCATTGATTTCAGAGGTGTGTAACGTTTTATTTTTGTGAAATCAGTTTTGATTTACAGCTGCTTAAAGATTTCTGATAGCGGTTAAAATCTTCCGGATGGACTTTCCTCTTGGGTTTTTTTTTTTTTGTTTGTTTGGAGCATAAGCAATCTCAGTAAAGGATCCTGACATTATGAATCATGCTTCCTCCATGGGTCAGAATGGCTTGAATGTATTGACTTAACAAGGTCTGCTGCCTGTGGAAGAACCTGTTCTTCTACACCAGTGATGTTGATTGTGTAGGTTGACTAGGGAGGTTTTTAATAATTTTTTTTTTTTTTTCATTAAGCTTTAAGTAAGTTTACATGTAGAACAAATTTGGGAAGTTACAAAGTGAAGTAAGGCACCTATTCCAAAACTCTAGTCAATGTAAATTAGCCTAATTTCTACTGTTTAGTGTGAATCCTGAGGTCTGTTTTGGATTTAAGCTTACTTTAAAGGGTATTGAAGCTCTTGTCCGACATCATTGGCTTATGGCAGTACTCTGACACAGCTGATGTAGTTTGCCTGTTTGTCTGTTACAGCGATAGCTCTCTTTGTTACCAAAAGGAAATTTTGCGTTCTTCCCAGTAAATTCTTGCACAGGACCCCGGAATGTTAAAATGAGTGCGCTTATGCAGCATGCTGTTCAGGTGGCTTCTTAGAGAGTCCTGCTTCTGAAAAGCCTGTAGTCGGGTCATTAAGACTATCACAATTAGGTTGATTCACTGACACAATGCCAACCTTTTGGGCTTTGTGGATGTTTTAAAATTTGACATAATCTTCAGAAGAGCTAAGATTTGTTATTTCTTCGTGTAGAGGAAGAGGGCCATGTGTGCAAAAGTACTGTGACTACAAATACTGGTTTGTATTTGAATACAATGTTCTGTATTCTTCATTTCACAGCCAGACTGGCAGCCCTATCTCCCCCAAAATGGGGATAACATCGAAGTGGCTTTCTCGTATTCCCCTGTGTTGTGGCCTTGGTCTGGATACTTAGCAATTTCCATCTCTGTAGCAAAGAAAGCAGCATCTTGGGAAGGCATTGCTCAAGGTCACGTTATGATCACAGTATCATCACCTGCAGAAGATGAAGTAAGTTCTGTGCATTTTGGTTTTTCTGTGTTAATAATTATTTAAGCTACTTCCCAACATACTTCATTCTAAGAGGTTGCTCTGGTCCCATCATTTGAAGCATAAATTAGATTGGGGTAGGAAATGGAAGACTACAATTAATGATCATTATAGGTGAGAGCATATCCACTGTGAATTGGATATGCTTTAGAATCAGAAAGCTTCTTTGATACAAACTTCATCATTTTGTTTGTTTATTGTGAATTCTAAGTAATGTGTTTTGAAAAAGAGATTACTTAAATATATATTTCTTCTAGAACCATGCTTAATGGTTCCAGAGAAGTTTTTAAAATTTTGAGTGATTGAATCAAATCACAGTTGTAACATATTTTAAGTATTTGTCATTCTGAGCATAAATATAACCTGTTGAGTGCAGAAAAAATACTAGGGTGATTTAAGGCAAAACTCACCTCTTTGTCTGCAGAGCTGGTACTGCTGACTAAAAGTAGATTTGATACTTCCTTTTTTTTTGATGTTTTACAATCAGCAGTTAACTGATGAATGTTCAGGGGGGGAAGGATTTCACTGTGGTTTGTTCTTTCCTTCAGTCTAAGAACGGTGCAGAGCAGACTTCAACAGTGAAGCTTCCAATAAAAGTGAAGATTATTCCTACTCCACCTCGTAGTAAGCGAGTTCTTTGGGATCAATATCATAATCTCCGTTATCCACCAGGATACTTCCCCAGGGATAATTTGAGGATGAAGAATGATCCGTTAGATTGGTATTTATCTCAGGTTCTATTAAATCAGTATTTCTTGATTGTGTGTTAATGATATGGGATATCTTTACAGAGTGCGAGAGAGCTCTTTCCTAAGAAATCCATGAAAAGCACATGGACTCTGCATGCTTTTGGTGCAGGATTATTTTTTTTTGTGCCTGGTGTTCTTATTCACATGAAATTAAAAGCTTTTAAAATGCACATTTAAGGCACTGAGATTTTTGTTTGGCTTTTGAAGTGTAGCATTTTTCTTTCCTGCCCTAATTTTTCCTGGGACGTTAAAGGGGCCACTTTATTAGCCACTTCAGCATTCGCCTATCAAAAAAAAATGAGCAATTTGAAAGACTGAATCCTAACGAAGAAATCCTTTGTCTGTTGAGGGAGACCAAAGGAGGGCTCGCCTCAGCTGATGTCTTCCGTAGATGGAGAGGGAAAGCAACCACAGGAAGAATTGTGCAGCGATTTATAAGTGAGGATTAATTGGGTCAGTGACTAAGACATATAGGCTTTTGGGAAGCTCCTTGGAACACTCAGATATGGCAAATGGGTAGGAACTCTCTGCTGAGTTTCAGCAATTATTTAATAAGTGAGGATTAATTGGGTCAGTGACTAAGACATATAGGCTTTTGGGAAGCTCCTTGGAACACTCAGATATGGCAAATGGGTAGGAACTCTCTGCTGAGTTTCAGCAATTAAAGGTGGTCCCTGTGTGTTTCTTACCATTAGTAGTTAAAACTGCTCTTACTGGTTCTTTTGTGAGGAGGAAGTCCTGTGAGGGGCATCTGGTTTTAATGCAGCAGTGTTTGTGTGTGACGTGATGCAAACATGTAGAATTATGTTTAGTAAGGAACATGCTCAACGTCCAGCTTTGACGGTATAACTAACGCTTCTCTGTAGCGCTTGGAACTTGTAATTTGTGAATAATTTTGCAAAGAGGAGATTGTGCTTGGAAAACTGCAGGTTATAATTTGAAGTGGACCTTTTAGAAAGGAAGCTAGGGAGTAATCTATAATTAAAATATTAAAATCAGATTTCTGCATGCCAGATATAATTGCCTTCAACACTTTTCTCTTTTCCTAAGGAATGGTGACCATATCCACACAAACTTCAGGGACATGTACCAGCACCTGAGGAGCATGGGGTACTTTGTTGAGGTTCTTGGTTCCCCGTTTACATGTTTTGATGCAAGTCAGTATGGTAAGCATGAGTTAATTGCCTTGTTCTCCATATTCTTAACTTCTTCCTAAAATATGGAACACCAAAAACGTTGTGGGGCGCACAAAGGAAAATTCTCATGGTAGTGGAAAAATACTCTTAACAGTAGGTGTATTTATTATTTATATGCTGATATTTAGTTGTGTAAAGTTTCACTGCAAAAGCTTGCTTGGAAGTCTAGTAGAATTAGTGCAGTTTTCTATCCCCATAATGAAAAAATGGGAGGAAAAGCCCACCTCTGAGTGAGTTAGTAGTCCCTTTGTATTCAGTCCCCCAAAGGCAGATCTGTATTTGCCAAAATCTTTTGGCACAGTCAAAATGAAGCATGATTTTACATGATTTAGAAGACTAAAATCAGGTGTGTCCATTCTGCTGTTTGGGGGTTTTTTTCCTCAGAAGTGGCATTTTAAAGCATTGATTTTTGTGGTTAGATAAAAGAGTGGGGAAAATATTCCTTTCAACCATATGCGATTAGCAAAGCAGAATGGGGCTTTTGTGTTCATCAGGAAGGAGACTGGATAGATTTTCCAGGCAGGGGACAGCCAAGCAGTCTCCATGCACTTTTCCGTTCCAGTTTCCCCTTCGATTTAACCATGACATGCTCCAAACAGGCCCTCTTTTGGGCTTTGATGTTTTTTAGTGGACTGTAAAGTGAGGGTGCATTGTCCTGACCATTTTTTTAGTTCTGGAAGGGTTGTCAGTAGTTATCACTTGTTTATCTTGATTCTTCAGTAAATATCTCACCATTGGTTTTTGGGTTCACTGAATGTACAACTAGATAAAGAAATGGTAGCCCTTAAAAAAGTAACATAATAGTTTCTCTTCTGAGACCACTGTTTTTATAGTTGATAGGGAGCAGCATTAGGCGACTTCTCTTTCCTCTGATTCACCGTTACCTTGCACCTCATTTGGTTATTAGTTTGTGGGGCTTCCAGAATTTCCTCAATGGGAAGGAGTGAGGGGTGGAAAATGCAGTGATCTGTGGTCCATCTACCACTTCTCTTTAGCTTGTGTTGTTTGCAGACTTGGTGAGGGTGCACTGTCCCATTGTCCATGTCATTAACATGCTTTCTACAGGATCTTTATGTAAAGGCTTTCCAAATGCAGACTGCCTGGACTTGTAGAAGTGACCTCATAGCAAAGGACTGTGAGACGCAGGGCGAGCATCAGTGGTTGATCAGGTTGCTCAGGGTATCGTCCTGTCAAGATCTACATTGTCTCTGAGGATGGAAACTCCACCACGTCTTTGGGCAGTCAGAAAGTGAAGAAGCAAAGTGACTTGATATTTAGAACCAATTGAACAGTATAAACACATTTTCAGGGAATAAAAGTCTATTTTTCTGGTTGTGTTTTTCAGTGATGCAGAGACGGTTGTGCTTGCTTGTTGACAGGAGTGGGAGAGGGCTATATGAAAGTGGCAATGGTACTTTAGTCAGGTCTGCTAAAATGCAGCTGTAGTTTTCAAGGTCTGAATCAAACTAAGTTGCAGTGTACTTGTTGTCTACCTGGCTGCAAATCTGCAGTAGCGAGTGCAGTGTCTTTTAGAATTGGAGCAGTGAAACACCACCTCACTGTGGTTGCATCTACATTAGCACTTTCATTTGGATCAGCGGTGAATCTCCTGATTGTCCTCTTCTGCCACAGTTTGGCTCAGTGTATGAAGCATTTGGATGAGACCAAACTGCATAATACACACCAGACATAGGTGGGCATTAGATCACGAGACCATACAAGCACGTGTCATAAGTAACACCCTTAAAAAGAGTACTGTGCTGCCAAGCTAAGTTTTGGATTTGTAAACTGAATCATCTTATATTTCGTATGCTTAAGTGTTACTCTTTAGGTGAACTACCAGAGCAGGGCACATGGACCAGATATGGTGCAAAATGTGCGCTTGTGTTGACTTTTGCATGGGTTGTGTGAATAGCTATAACATTACAGTCAACAGCCTGTTTTGCCTTTACACACAGGGACCTTACTGATGGTGGACAGTGAGGAAGAGTATTTTCCTGAAGAGATCACCAAGCTGAGGAGGGATGTTGATAACGGACTTTCACTTATAGTGTTTAGTGACTGGTATAACACATCTGTAATGAGAAAAGTCAAGTTTTATGATGAAAACACGAGGTACTGATTTGTGACGGTTCTTTGGGAAATAAAATGCCATAGAATTGCCATTTTGTGCACATATTACCCTAAAAATGCCATATATGATATGATGTGCTTCAGCACTTGCATGTTGCCCGTAAGAAGGGACAACCTGAAAAGCAAAATTGACCTTAAGCTGCAGCTTGAGGGTAACAGCTACCTATTTTATCATGATTGTGAATACTCCTTTGGGAATGTAATCTTCTCTTAAAGCCAAGAAAAACATTTACGATGAAAAGAAGTAAGAAATTGGAGACTGACAAAGAAAAAATGGATGTGTTTTCACTTTCAAGGAGCAGAATAAAAAGAAAATGTGCATTGCAAGCAGTATCGCCAGGTTATGCATTCGTTATTGAAATTGTATATTGAATTGTATATTGAAATTGTATTGTATAAAGAGAATTGTATTGTATAAAGAGAAAATACACCAATATCACCCATAGGTGATAGAGACCCCCATAATTACTGTTCTTGTCAGCCTGTTTTGTGTTACTGTTCAGCTAGAAAGATCTGTTCTGCAGTTTGTGAGCAAGTAACATTTTGCTTCATTAGAAAAATGAGATGCAGATTACATGACTGTTGGTTTTGACTCAGCCAAACAAAGAGCATAAGACTGAATTTCTTTCTAGCAAAGAGGAGTTTTCTGTGGAACTGAAATGCACTGAGAACTTTACATTAGTATTAACTTTTATTCAGAAGTGTTGGCGTCAGAGAGACAGCTGATCACATCCCTCTGAAGTTAAATATGGCTTTGAGATATAGTTTAGTATGTAAGTGACTTTGAAAAAGCCTGCATGTGGGAAGACACTTGACTTTTCATTATACAAACTCTAGGAGTGTATTTTAATAAACTGTGTTATGCTGTAATTTTTACAGACAGTGGTGGATGCCTGATACTGGAGGTGCTAATATACCAGCTCTCAATGACCTGCTGTCTGTCTGGAATATGGCCTTTAGTGATGGGCTGTACGAAGGTGATTTTACTATGGCAAATCACGAAAGTGAGTACTGGAGTCCATTGCCTACACCCGCTACAGTGTGTTATTGGGAAAATAGCTTTCTGTGAGAATGAGGTGGAGCGAGAGTCAAGGGAACCACTCACATTCAGTGAGAAGTGTCTCATAAACATGCTCAAATGATTACTTCCTTCATAGGAAATTTTCAGATCAGGTAATGCATGTCCTCAGTGGAAGCTTGCATTCCAGGTGCTGATACTTTGCAGAGTATTGTCTGTGTTTGTCTGGACTGTAAATATTAATTGTTAAATTGAAGCCTTTGGTTTAATTTTGCAATTATGTGGAAATTTGAAATTTTGGAGGAAATTGATAGGGACCTTTTCCTTGGGATATGCCAATTTAGACATGCATCACAACATCCTGAAATGTATTGTAAATTCTTAGAATCTTTTGAATTGTTTCCCTGAAATGAATGTGTTTGGGATTGACTAAGTTCAAGCTTTATGGTTAGGCCACAGGTCTGTGACCCTCCTGTTCTCTGACTTTCTAGGTTTAGCCAGTCTTTCTTTTTATCTGATCAAGTGACTTGATGTTTTTAAGCATTGTTTCCAAATCTCTGTCTTTTCACTGCCACATTTGGAAAGTGTATGTGAAAAGAGAAATCACCGGCGTTGAGGTCTCTGTATGCTCACCAGTCCTGACTGAAGGAGACGGGTTCTCTGTAGTATAAATAATGACTCTTAATGTGAAATACTACATTTCTCAAGGCGTTTGATTAAGCTTTTCAGTTTAAAAAACATAATGTCAGTCTCCTAAATGGAAAGATTAGAAAGCAGTATGTCAAGGTGAACCTGCAAAAGCTGTGCTTTCTCTGTGAATACACGTATTGGTCAGAGCAGTGTTCCTGGGAAAATTTTCTTCTGTGCTTGTTTTAACAGCTTAGTGAAATACGATGAGAAGGGAGGGAGTGTCATTTCTAGTCTTTAAACTGCAGTTTTTGCCATGTCTTTCAGTGAATTATGCATCAGGATGCAGTATTGCAAAATTTCCAGAAGATGGCATTGTCATTGCACACACATTTAAGGATCAAGGTATGCGCTTGCTGGTCTTTTGTCTGTGTTTTGAGTAGAACTTTGGAATTGGTGCACTATTAAAGCTACAAAGTCTAAAGGTATAAAAACAATGAAGGGAAAAACACATCAACAGGGTAGGTATTCTTTCATCTTGCCTAGAACATGTCGTTGGATGCCTAATGGGCAGCTGCAGTATGACTGTGCAATTTTTATATAGTACAACAATATCCATGTGTATATATGCAGTCATTTATTGTATTTGCTGTAAACACATCTGTGTGGCAGGGAGGAGGAAGAGTGTCAATTTGACAAGTAGCCTGCTAGACCTGCTTTCCCTGTTGAATCCTTTTCATTGCAGTCATGAAGCAAATGAGCTGATGTTTTGCTTCTACTACCTAAAGGTGGTATCTAAAGAAAAGGAGACTAAATACTGAATTTGAAGTTTGTCTTATTTTGTTTTTTGAAATGAGCGTTAGAGGCGGGAAACCTTTAACCTAAAACCATCTTTCTACAGACTTCATTTTAGTTCTTTTGTGAACTGGGGTATTTTCCCTCCTGCTGCATATTGGAGCTTTCAGTTTACAGGAGGTGAAATGATTGGCTGGATTTGTAAGATACAAATGGCAGGTTTACAGCCAGGTGTCCTATGGGTATTGCTGCACATACCTGTTTATACTGAGAAGGTTCCTGTGCTTTTTTTTCATCTTTTCTTTTCATCGAGTATCTCAGTTATAATTCTAAACATCTTGCATATACGTCTTTTAGGTTGCCACTTTATTACTCAGATACTTGCAGTGCTTTTGGAGGCAGGCTTTTAAATGATACTCCTTCAAAAATTTCTCTTTACAATATTGGTACGAGTGTTTCAGAAAAAGGCTGAGAAGCAGATCTCTGAACCATGGCAGGGCTGGACATAACGAAAACCAGCTCTATCTGAGAGCAGCTGGGGTGAGGAAGGAGTAAAATTTGCCAATGGAAGGTGGGAAAACTCACTTGAGCTTCTTTTTTTTTTTTCTTTTTTTTTTTAACTTTTGATTTAGGTATCCTTGCTAAACAATCCTTTTTGTTGCTGAATTGAAAGCTGAACAGACAAAGCACAAGTTCTGCAGAGTTGCAGGAAGATTCAAGCCCAGCAGTCTTTAAAATCGATTTACCCTGAACAGCTGCTTTAAACTACTTAAGTCAAAGCCTTTGTCTTGCAGCTGCTGCTTACAGAGAGACAGATGTTGTGTTTCATAGAATGTCTCTACTCTCTTGTTAGTTCCACAGTCAGTTTTTTTCTAGGAATAAGTAGGCATGGCAGCAAAGTAATTTGGGGAGGAGCAGTGTGGTGATAGCTGATTTTTAAGTTCCTGTGTCCTGTAGAATTCTGCAGAAGGACTAAAACAGCATAAAGCAATTTGTAAGGCAGATTGTTTTGATTTTAAACGTGCTGCTGAAAATATTAGGATTTGTCATTTGAGAATATTGAAGATGATCCACGTTGTGAGGTCTCTTTCTGCTTTTCCACCAAAGAAAGAAAAGCATTAGTATCAGTAGGAAGCTTCACAGTCAGGGTCTTGGAGCAATTTCATTTTTATCGTAACATCACAGGGTGTTTGAAAACATTTTGCTTAAGTATATCACATGAAAAAGTAGTGTAGCTGCATTTGTAAGTTTGCAATGTAGGCTGTGTTGATTTATAGGTAAGTTGATGATGTTTTAGCTTTGCAGACTAAGAAATATATTTGTGCTTTGCTTTAGGTCTTGAAGTTTTAAAACAGGAGACTGCTGTAATCGAAAATGTCCC
Organism: Calidris pugnax; assembly: GCF_001431845.1. Lineage (NCBI taxonomy): Eukaryota > Metazoa > Chordata > Aves > Charadriiformes > Scolopacidae > Calidris > Calidris pugnax. The sequence goes on along the minus strand of NW_015090842.1, from coordinate 20,275,175 downwards.
TATTTTGGGACTTTACCAAGTTCCTTCTGAAGGTGGTGGCAGAATTGTTTTGTACGGTGACTCCAATTGCTTGGATGACAGCCATCGACAGAAAGGTGTGTGAGCTTCAATGCACAGGAAAAGTTAGTGTCCAGTGGGGGTTTTACAGCTCCTATCAGATGTAGTTGTTTTCTAGGGAATCTAAATATTCCAAACTTGGGATTAATCTCCATTCTGCTGTGCTCTAATGAAAATGCTGTAAGGTGCCATTACAACAAAACATTAATTACCCCCATGATAGATGGGAGCATTCCCCATCCCCCCACACAGGTCCCTTGCCTTTTTTTCCATTCCATGAGCTTTGGGGGCTGGTTTTGGGGTGGATTCTGTATTGGGAAGGTTTGGTTGGTGGGTTTTTTTGCTGCTTTGGGGTGGTTTTACTTCCAGAAAGCAATGCTGTTAACACATGCTTGATTTGAGGCCATTAGGGGATGCTAGGGGGTGCCTCAGGACTCAGTGTTAGGACCATTTCTATTTAATGTCTTTATTGACGATCTTGATAAGGACATAGGGAGTATCATCAGCAAGTTCTCAGATGACACCAAGTTAAGCAGGGGTGTTGATTCCCAGGAGGATAGGGAAGCCCTGTAGAGGGACCTAGAGATTGGATCACTGGGCCAAGATCAACGGCATGAGTTTCAACAAGGGCAAGTGCCGGGTTCTGCACTTGGGCCACAACAACCCCCTGCAGCACTACAGGCTGGGGGAAGTGTGGCTGGAGCTGCCTGGAGGAAAGAGACCTGGGGGTTCTAGTTGACAAGCGGCTGAACATGAGCCGGCCGTGTGCCCAGGGGGGCAAGAAAGCCAATGGCATCCTGGCTTGTATTAGAAATAGTGTGACCAGCAGAAGTAGGGAGGTGATTGTGCCCCTGTACTCGGCACTGGTGAGGCCACACCTCGAGTGTTGTGTCCCGTTCTGGGCACCTCAATACAAGAGAGATCTGGAGGTGCTGGAGCGAGTGCAGAGGAGGGCAACGAAGCTGGTGAGGGGGCTGGAAAACAAATCGTATGAGGAGCGGCTGAGGGAGTTGGGACTGTTTAGTATGAGGAAGAGGAGACTGAGGGGAGACTTCATCACTCTCTACAACTACTTGAAAGGACACTGCAGAGAGGTTGGTGCTGGTCTCTTCTCACAGGTAATTAATGACAGAACAAGAGGGAACGGCTTCAAGCTCCAACAGGGTAGGTTTAGACTGAACATTAGGAAGGAATTTTTCACAGAAAGAGTGGTGGGGCATTGGAACAGGCTGCCCAGGGAGGGGGTTGAGTCACCATCCCTGGCTGTGTTTAAGGGACGTTTAGATGGGGTACTGAGGGATATGGTGTAGGGGAGGACTATGTAGGGTAGGGTAGATGGTTGGACTCGATGATCTCAAGGGTCTCTTCCAACCTGAATGATTCTATGATTCTATTCCCTATTTCCCCAGTTGCATTTTCAAAATGTTTATGTAGTACAATGGATTTTATCTGTTGAGTTTGCTTATCAGCATGCCTTGTTCCCTTTGCAATGTTCGACTTGTTCCCTTTGCAGTGTTTCCTGTGAGTAATGTTCAACATTTCAGTTGTGCATTACTATTTTCAGGTTAATTCTGCTCTGACACAAAAGTTACACAACTGGTGTAACTATCTCAGAAAGTAGAAACTTCTGTTTGCGTTTTCAAAGCATTTGTTTGCAACTTTAGGTGGGAAGTATGTGAGTCGTGTGTGCCAGAGAAGCCGTTCTCTCTGTGTGGTTGGTCCTTATAAAACCTTTTTCTAGCGCTCTGTCTGATCTGACTTTTAAAATTTTTAAGAGATGATTGGGTTTCTCGTGACATGTAAAGCACAAGATGGTAGATCTTTGGCTCGAGAAGCTGAAGATAATGCAATGTGAGGTCTTTTTCTGCATTTCCACTGAATGGGATGTTCAACCTGAATTTTCCTTGTGTGATGAAAAGTACATTTATAATTAAGCTTTTGTCACCGACATTTTAAAATACTGGATTATGTAATCCATCCCTTGTCTAATTTATTTATGTTTAAAGGAATTTACTGCCTAAGGGAGCTCTCCGTCTGCAGCTCATTTCTTTCTCTCCCAAACATTTTCCTTTGAAAGTTCTGTGGTTTCTACTCACTGTCTTTGGGTGCCTTCGAGTGAATTGCTGTAACACCAACATAATGGTGCCTATGGACTTGCTTTAGATTATTAAAAGCATATAGCATAAGATATGTAGCTTTAAATTAAGTAGTAGAAAACCGTGCTTGGTGACCTCCCTAATGCTGTTAAATTCAGAGTGACTTGTGAAGCAAGAAAAAGTGGAAGGCTACAAAGAAATCCTTCAAAATTGGCTTTTAAGTTGTGAATCAGGAGCTATGTCTCCTGCAGAGATACCAGTGGCTTTAACTGAGGTAAATTCCTAATGTTTGTGAATATAAATCCTTAAAAATCTGATTGATCTCTTTAAAAATCAAAGGTGAGGGTTTAAGGGACACCAGGATTATGAGGATTAATTCCCATTCCCAGCCAACTGTTCCTGGGGGGAGAAGTTCTGAGAAAAATAGTTTGCTGTGTGGTGGAAATAGCTGATAAAGCATCATCCTACTCCTGCAAATGTAAGTTTTAGAGAATCGTGATGTTGACTTGCTGAACTCCTCGTTCGTTAGGGGTAACTCTGGATTGAGGTAGTAGGAATTTAGGAGAGAATCAAAGCGAGGGCTCGTGTGCTGTAGAAGTGCAAAGGAAAACCACGATCAAGTATATATTGTGGCATTGATGCCCAACCTGGCCCATACCATAGCTGCTGTAGCACTGCTTTTGCTTTTGCTTTAGCTGGGACAGAGCCAGAACCTTTCCCCTTCGTTTGTTTGTTTGTTTGTTTTTTTAAGCTTGGGAAAGCAAGTGGGTCACAACTTTCAATTGAATGCACTACCTTGTTCTTACTTTTCTTTGCAAGGTATTTATTTTATCCTTTCCAAACAAGTAGTTAGTTCGCTGTTTCCGTCTTTAAAATGATATCAGAAGTTCTGAGCTTCCTGTGTTTCCACACCAAAAAGCCTCGTAATTTTTTGCAGGGACTTGGCTGGCCTTGCAGAACCTGGAATTCCTGTATTTAAGACCTGTTGGTTTATGTCCTACTCCCCAAAAGAACCAGATTTGGTACACAAGAGAATATTTTAAAACTGAATGATTATTTTTGTGTTTGTGTATTTTTGTGTTTGTGTGGGGTGAGTCTTGAAAGTTGCATCTTCCTGAAATTGGATCTAGTACTTCAGAAGGAGAAAAACAAGAGCCAGAAAAAAATGATTGCACTTCTAAACGTCATTACAGCCTTCTTAACAGGAAGAAAAGCCATTTTAAATGTAGCATAATGCATATCTTGTTTTGGGCTTGGGGCTGTGAAATCCACAGATTGCTTTTGGCTCCTGGATTCCCTCCTGCAGTACACTTCTTACGGGGTGATGCCGCCAAGCCTCAGCCATTCTGAAAACAGACAGCGACCGCCGGCAGGAGTCGGCTACTCTCTCCCCGAGCGGATGGAAGGTGAGAGCCTTAATTTCCCACAACTGAGGGAGTGTCAGGGTGGAATTGAGGAAGACTCAGGCAGACCTCTTGAGTTATATGCCAGTAAGTTAGTTTGGTGTGAGCTCTACGATGTTCTGTTGTTTTACTAGAAGAGAGCACTTACTGTAGGGTTTTGTAGTGATACAGTTGTGATTTGACTGAAGAAAATGTTCTGTTCATAGAATAGGAATTTTTAGATGCCTGTTTGTGCTAGGGAGCGTTCTAGTTACTACCTACGGAACGTATATAAAGTGTTTAGTCTTGTCTCACATGCTGCCAGCAAAACTTGGATTATCTGCTGTTGTAGGTGCAGTGTCTTACTGTTTTGTAAGGTTAATTTGAACCGAGATTTAGCTATGAGTCATCATTACTCTAAAAAACTCCTGGTTTTACAGCAGCTCTGTTTAGCCGGAGGTGAATGTCAGTAACTCTTATCCTACCAGTCTTTTGCTAACCCAGTCTGTCTCTGCTGCGAGTTGCAGGTAACCATTTGCATCGATACTCAAAGGTGCTTGAGGCTCACTTGGGAGACCCTAAACCCCGGTCCCTTCCTGCTTGTCCTCACCTGTCCTGGGCCAAACCACAGCCTTTGAATGAAACTGCCCCCAGGTTAGTATATGTCTTTATTATAGTTACGCAACAAGTCTTGCTTTTGAGAGTTCAGCTGAAAAAATTATTTGTTCCATCTGCTTTGGAAAGAGACAGCTGGAATGCCTTTCCTAGAGAAGTACCAGATTGCGAAGAGGAAATGATGATTAATGCTTCTTCAGTGAATAATTCTGACTCGCCTTATAGCTATGCTGTGAAACTGCAGGATTTTCAAAATAGCTTCACGAGTAAATTCACTGTTGTGATTGAGTGATCCCAAGTTAGAGTGAATGGACTTGCTTAAATCCATCATCGCTGCTTGCCTTTGAAATAGTCTTCCGAAGCAGCTTCTTGGACAGCTCACCTAGCTCTGCCTTCTGGTCTGTCATTTGTCAGTCACTTGAAGGAAATGTGTCAGCGTGTAGCCCGTACTTGTCTGCTGAGCTGCTAATGGAGACTTTTGGTACTTGGTGTGCAAGAGAGAGAGTTGTTAGTAAATAGTTGCCAATCCAAGTGTGTCCCTGTGGTGTCTTAATTTAACTCCAGAGGCCTGAAAACTGCAGATCTTAAAGAATGGATCAGACTATCATCTGGTTCCAAACTAGTTAGTTATTTATAGGTTCCAATGGTCACTTTATGTTTCTACAAAATTCCTTGCATTACTGAAGCAAGTGAGCAGACACCTCTGTCTTTAACTTTCTTCTAGCAACCTTTGGAAACATCAAAAGTTACTGTCAATTGACCTTGATAAAGTGGCTTTGCCCAGTTTTCGACAGAACCGCCCCCAAGTGAGACCCTTGTCCCCTGGAGAAAGTGGAGCATGGGACATTCCTGGAGGTAAATATTGAAAAAATTGAAAGTCGCTGTTTTGCTTTGTTTTTTGTATAAGTTTTGAAAAAACTACAAACACAGCGCAGCCAGAAGAGAAGTCACATGTTTATTTTCAGTTGTGAAAAACATGCAAATAATAGCATGGCTGTGTTGGAAAAGGCTGACTGATGAAGCCTGTGAGATATATTTTTGTGTATCAATATTTTATTCAGAAGAAATCTGGGAGGAAGATTTTGGTGGGTGATTTTTAGGTAGTTGAGGTTTGTTTTGGTGCTCTTCAGACCAAGGGGTGTCGGCAGCAGTCCGTCTCCTTGGGAGTTGTGGCTGGATACCTCCTGCTAGTTAAAATTCCTTGTGTGAGTGCACAAAAGCAGAGTAAAAATGCCTGTAAAAATGAAGAATTTGGTTCTATAGCTCATTCTCATCATGTGCATGCATGTTCTCTGGAACAAGCACAAAATCACTTTCCTCGTAGCATCAGAATTTGGTGTGATGTATAGAAATTACTTAGAATTATGGCCGAGTGTTTGCACTGCTGCTCTAATGCAGACCAGAAGGTGGTTGTTGCAGGGGAGATCTGGGTTACACATGAATGTGCCCAGATAGGTCAAGATGGAAATGCTCATGCTTTTCTATAACATTAGCATCCTGCCTTACTTTTGCTAATAAGTCTGCAGTTGTTAATCTTCCTGTCTGAAATGTAATCTGATTAATAGCTGTTTCATCTTTGAAACATGAGTTACCATCGGATCGCTTTGCTCAGTAGTGTTAACGCTGCAAAGACATCGTAGCTCATGTGGTCACAAGTCTCTTCCAAACCTCTTTGTCTTCCCAGGTATAATGCCCGGCCGGTACAACCAGGACGTGGGACAAACTATTCCAGTCTTTGCTTTTCTCGGTGCCATGGTGGTTCTGGCGTTCTTTGTGGTGCAGATCAACAAAGCAAAGAGCAGGCCAAAGAGACGGAAACCGCGAGTAAAACGACCGCAGCTTATGCAGCAGGTTCATCCACCAAAGACGCCTTCTGTTTGAGAGCTCTCATTTGCCAAAGATGACCTCCTCCTACCGGTTGCTCTCCTGGGTGATCCGTCGCTCCCAGTGAAGGTGCAGCGAACGCGGCACTGATCATACTGGTGACTTGCACTTGGCATCATCTCGTAGTCTTTGGTTTCTGGAGAGAAAGAGAAAAAAGGACCTTGTTTGATTGTCTGTTTATAGAACTGCAGCTTTAAGCAGCCGAAGCCACCAAAGACTTGAATACTGTTTAAATGGCTGCTTAGTCACTACACATCCCAAGAGGGGAAAATGGACCTTTTTTTTTAAGCTGACCAAACTAAAATATATTTGTTTAGAGGCTATTTTCTATATTTATTGTTGGGAAGGGTGGGGGGAAAAGTCACTTTAAGGGCCTCTGCTAAGGAAAAAACAGTGCATTTTTTTGGATGGAATGCAATTTTCTAGAACGGTATTATGCTGAAGAGTATAATGTGCACCATTAAAGGAGAGAGGGGGTGAGAGAGAGACCAGTACAAACCGGTGAGGCATATTCCTGCAGTTTATTTTTATAAAGCCAACTACCATGATGTTTTGTAATTTTTGGTCATGATTTCACCGTTGTTGGTGAAGAAGATTTTCAATAAATATGTTATCTATATGAAGCTGAGACAGTGTGGTAGATGGCTCTTCTTTCCACTACCGGCCACAGAGAACAAGTTGTTGAGTAGAGAAAATTCTCATGTCTCCCCCTCTTTTTGTAGCGAAGTTGCAAGTTCTTTTCTGGCAGCTGCTTTTATCGCTGCTCCAAATAAAGAGTGCCTTTTCCCAGGCCCCAGGTGGCCTGGGGCAAACCTTCCAAGAGGTGGCTGTGAGTAGGGTTTCATAGTGCACAAGTGTCCTGCAAAAAGGGTTGGGAAAACCCATTTTCCCTAACCTGGAGAGCAGCTGGCTCTCCCCAGCCAGCCTCTTCCCTTCTGAAGATGCACCGGAGGAGGTGACATCCTGTTGCCGTGCCAGAGAAGGGACTGAGCTTTCACTTTGCAGCCATTAGTGGAAGCTCACTGGGGCTGAGAGGGTCCCAAGGTTGTGCTGCTTGTGCCGTCCCAGTGGGGCTGGAGCCCGTTGCTCCTCCCGCTCTGACCATGCTGACACGGAGGGGATTTTGTCCCTCTCATCTGTGGTGTTGAGGTCTCTCGTACAACAGCTGGCAACAGCTCTGCAAGTTGTACTGGTCATGGAAGAGCTGTCAGTAGAGGTGTAAAATCCCTCAGAAGATGTTGCAGATACCAACGTGTAATTGTGGTCTGTGTTCATTTGTCCTGAACAAGGACTGTCCATTGGCACCTTTGTACCTTTGACTGACTTCAAATGTAGGGAGTAGTGTGGAAAATACATCAGCAGCCCTTTTTCCATCAAAAAGAGAGGAGGAAGGCACCTGCTGAGGTGACGCAGCAGCGGGTGAAGCTGCCGACCCACGAGGACCCTCAGGTTACAGCTCGCACCCAGATAAATGGGAAAATGGGGAAAACAGGAGTGAGAAAGCGCAAAGCCACTGAGCAGAGAAACCCCCCCGGGGGCCCATGCCCCTTTGGGGGTGGACTGTGTCCCTTTGATTTGGGGCGCTCCCATCAGAGGGAGCCTGGAAAGCTTTGGTGTGGGTGCTAATGAGCAGGCTTGCTCCTCTCACCGCGACGCTAATGAGAGATTACAGCTCCTCTGCGGAGCTTGAAACCAGAGTCAAGCTGTATTAGAGCGCTAGTCCGAGTAAGAGCCTAAAATACCAATGGCTGGTATTTTACAGCCCAGTGGCCAATTTCTAAATCATAGAGGCCAATTATTTCTGAAGCCTTTGGTGTGCAGCTAATGAAGGCCTGGAAGGGCCCTTCTAACTGGTTATAAGCCCCGTAGGTGGCAGCGGTGCAGTGGAGGCGGCAGGCACAATTAGCCATCCTTAATTCCTCCGAGCAGCTGATTAAAGTCTCTTTATCCGTCTTACCGAGATCAGAAGGGCACATATTTGGGAAATCAAAAACGCATTAGGGGCTGTCAGCCAGCACCAGGGTCCCCTGTGCTGAGCCCTGGGGCGGTGGCATGTGCCAGGAGTGACTGTACCCTCCGTAAGGGATGGTCTCCTCATCCTTGTGGGGTGCAGCCTCCTCCATGCGGGTCCCCTGCAGCATCAGTCACCCCATCCTGTTATCCCAGCACCCCCTTTCCCTGCATGGAAAGGTCTCTCCAGTGCAGGAGCTGCCCAGGTGGGCTTTTGCCTGCTGCGGAGGCGCCAAGGGGTGCTGGCCTCATCCTGCACCCCACGAGGGGTGCAGCATCCACCAGCCAAATGATCTCCGGCTGCAGCCACCCTCCCTTGCCCTCCCCACCCCGGGATGCTCCAAAATGCCCCGTGGTGGGAATTCCATGGGGTGGGGTGAACCCACCCTGAACGGGGAGCCCCCAGGCCGCACACCCCGCGCTGGGAGCTGCTGGGGCTGTTGGCTTACCCCACCGCTCTTTGAGACGTGGGGATGCCCGCGGGACCACTAGTCCCGAGCCAGGGGGGTGCCGTGTCCTCCCCCCGGCTGGCCACGGGGCTCCGGGGCGATGCCCCCTCCCTTGCACCCGGGCCGGGGGTGGGATCGGGACGGGGCTTCCCTCGGGGGGGTTCCCACGGCCGGTTCCTGCTCCCTCCCCGCGGGGGCGGGGGTTCCGCGGAG
>NW_015090842.1:20259593-20265649 GCF_001431845.1 Calidris pugnax | reverse complement strand
GGACTGTGAAGAACCTGCCGGCCCAGGGGAAGGGGCAAAGATATGGTGGGGTTCAGCTGTCCCAGTGTTTGGGGGGGGGGCTGGTGGGGATCCTCCCCTTCTTAGAGATGCTCTTTGGCATCTGCTGCCACGCTTTTAGCTTGCTTTCAGCTCAACCTAAAACAAAACTGGTGGCTGGTCCCCTACATGCCCCCAAACCCCCAAATCTAAACCCAAAGTATCCCACAGGGCTGTTTCGCCATCCTTTTGCTGACCTGTGTTACCCAGGGCCACAAGGTGACCTGACCAGTGACCTGGTCCCTGGCCACAGCCCTGCTGGGTCCCCCTGGTCTGGGGGGTGATGGAGGGTCGGAGTGGTGCTTCTTGCTGGGTCCTGTCCTTGCAGGGCTCACTGGTCTTCCTGGTGAGCGGGCTGGCCGTGCTGGGCTACGCAGCGGCCCTCAGCGCCCAGCCCACCTACCAGGGGGTCATCCGGGTGGTGTGCGGGGCAGCGGTGGGGAAGCTCTGCGAGGTCTGCTTCCTTCTCAACCTCTTCATGATCTCCGTGGCCCTGCTCAGGGTGGTGGGCGACCAGCTGGAGAAACGTGAGTTGTGTCCCCCTGCCTCCCATGCTTGCTTGGGGCCGGTAACTCCCAGGAGTGAGGGGAAGGTGGTGGGTCCCATGTGGTCTGGGCACAGCTCCGGGGTTTTCTTGGGGCCCCTGGGCATGTGGGGCTCCCTGGGCCTGCCATGGTGTGATGCTCCTGACCCCCTTGGGACACCCTTTGGGATGCAGCTGATCCCCCCACTGCTTCCCGCAGTGTGTGACTCCCTGTACCCCAATGCGACACTGAGTGGGGACCCCCTGCTGCCCCCCTGGTACGTGGACCAGCGCTTCACCCTCTCGGCTCTCTGCGTCCTTGTCATCTTCCCGCTCTCCGTCCCCAGGGAGATTGGCTTCCAGAAGTACTCCAGGTACTATCTGGGCACCCTGCACCCTGAGCCACTTCCTCCCGGGTCCCTGTGGGGCCATAGGACTCCCCCTCCCGGCTCCCGAGGGTCCACGTGCTGATGCTTTCCCATGCCCCAGCAGCATCCTGGGCACACTGGCCGCCTGCTACCTCACCCTGGTCATCATCCTGAAGTACCACCTGCAGGCAGAGAGCCTGAGCTCACCTGAGCCCCCCCAGTCCTCCAGGTAGGTGGAGGTCACCCCACAACTCTCCCACCCTGTCCCCCATGGCATCAGCAGTGGCATGGGGCAGGGCTGGAGGCAGTGCAGTGGGTGGCTCTGGGTGGGGAGGACATGAGCTGGGGATAGTGCTGGCAGGGCAGTGGGTGGGCAATCCTAACGTTCACCCCAGAAATGACCCTTTCTCCCAAAATCACCAAGCAGGAGGTTCCTGCAGTGGCATCCAGGCTTCACAGCTTATGCCACCAATGCCCCCTCTACCTCCGGGGGCCTCATGCCCTCCGCTCTATGCTTCCTCCCTACCATGCCACAGGGCCTCCTCCTGGGTCTCTGTCTTCAGCGTCATCCCCACCATCTGCTTCGGCTTCCAGGTAGGTCACCCTGTCCCCACTGTCCCTGGCTGCTGGGGCAGTGCCGGCAGCCTCCCACGGCACCCTGGACCATGGGAACACCATCCCTTGCAAGGGGGGGGGTCCAAGGAAAGGGACCTGTGGCTGTTGTGGTGGCTGCAGGGCAGGACTAAGCCCCTAGGGATGAAGAGTGGGATGGGGCACCCACAGGTGGGAGGGAAGATGTTGGGGGTTATCCCTGCACTGTCCCCCGCAATGCCTTGCAGTGCCATGAGGCCTGTGTGGCCATCTACAGCAGCATGCGCAACCAGAACTTCTCCCACTGGGTCACTGTCTCCGTGCTCTCCATGCTCATCTGCCTGCTCATCTACTCCCTCACTGGTAACCCCAGAACTGCAGCCCTTGACTCCCTTCTTGCCCCAGGGCTCATCCGTCCTCCTTGAGGCTCTTCTGTCCTCAACTCCTCAATTCCCTGTCGTCAGGGCTCTATGGCTACCTGACCTTCGGCGAGGCTGTGGCATCCGATGTCCTAATGTCCTACCCAGGGAACGACCCAGTCATCATCGTCGCCCGCTTGCTTTTTGGTATCTCCATCATCACCATCTACCCCATCGTGGTGCTGCTGGGCCGGTGAGAGGGTGGTGGTGAGCTGGGTCCCCCCTTGGTCTGTGCAGCTCTGCTGGGTGCTGAGACCCCCAATGCCCCCCAGGTCGGTGGTGCGGGACATGTGGGTGACCCCCAAGCGTGGGACTACGGACATGACTGAGGCACATGAGTGGCAGAGCCGGGTGGTGCTGACAGTGGCCTGGATGGCCACCACACTCACCATCGCCCTCTTTGTCCCCGACATCGGCAAGGTCATCGAGCTCATTGGGGGCATCAGCGCCTTCTTCATCTTCATCTTCCCAGGCAAGAGTGAGCAGTGGGAGGGAAGGGAGGGATTTCCAGTGCTCTCTGTTGGAAGGGGGGCTGCTGCGGTGGTGGGTGACCTGTCCTGGCCCCATTTTGGGACTGCAGGGATGTGCTTGTGGGGGACGCTGCGGTGGCGCCTGGGTGAGGGGTGCCATGGCAGCAGGGCTGAGCTTCTGTCATGGTGGCAGGGCTGTGCTTAGTATGTATGACCGGGACCTGCACCCTTGGGCCACGCAAAAAGTGAGTGTCTGTGGGTCGGTGGGCAAGGGAAGGGGCAGGGGTGGGGTGCAGCATCCCATAGTCCAGGAAGGGTCCCCGGGAGTCACCCTGGCCAAGGTGGGAGTCCCATGAGGAAGGGAGTTTGGGGCATCTGTGGGCACTGAAAGCAGAAGCACTTGCTGTGGGACACGGGGTCCATGGTGGGGCTGAAGGGTGGGCAAGGAGGGATGTGCTGAGGTATCTGGGATGTTCCTGGGTATCAGGGATGAGCCTGGGCATAAGGGAGGTGCCCAGACATTGGGGATGTGCCTGGGCAATGGGGTTGTGCCAGGTATCGGGGGTGTGTCAGGATATCAGGGATGTGCCCAGGTGTTGGGAGTGTGCCTGGGAATCGGGGAGGAGCCTGGGCATTGGGGAGGTACCAGGTACCAGGCCCTTTGCAGGGCTGTATGGGATGGAGAGCCGTGGGGTTTGGAGGCACTGGGGCACCCGGTGGGGGCCAGGGTGGGGGCAGAGAGGCACGGTGCCCCAAGGCCAGCAGCCATCAGTGGTTCTTGTGCTGAGGGGGGGGTGCATACCCATCACTGCTCCTGGCTGGAGAGGCTGTGGGCACACCAGCAGCCCATGTCAGGGAGACTTGGTATGGTGCTGGCCGATTTTGGGGTAACCGTGTGCCAAAGTGTGTTCCCGTGGGGAAGCAGCAGAGTCTGAGTGAGGATGGAGGTGATGGGGGGGTCCTGTCCCCCATGGTGACCAGAGGGAGCACCCCAGGGGGTGCTGGGACAAGAGGCGCCCTGGGGGGGGGGCATGGCTGTCTGGGCAGGTACAACAAGAGTGCCCCCCGGCGTGCTGGGGGGCCCAGGGGTGCCCAGGAGAGCAAGGGCACCCAGGTGGGTGACAAGGCCTCGGAGAGGTCCCTCGGGAAGACCTGCCAGGGTGTGAGCCCAGGAGCGCTGCCACGAGAAAAGTGGATAACATGAGCCGGGGCGATGGGGACAGCACGGGGACAGTACCAGCCTGCCTGGGGCAGTTCGGGAAGGTGCACCGTGCTGATGACCCCACGACGGAGCAGCAGCGGCGTTCGGGGGTGAGTGCTGTGTCCCGGGGGCTCGATGTCTGGCCAAAGTGGGGGGCTGTGTGCCCGGCAGGGAGAGAGGGGGAGGCAGGGCAGGGAGATGCAGACCCACAGGTCACGGAGCAGGGGATGGAGCTGGGGTGGGGACACGTGGCACTAGGGTGAGGGCTGGGGGTGTGTGGGAGTGGCTGTGCCCTTGCATGGGGGGCTGATGTGGGTCTGTACCCCCTCGGTGGGGCCACCAGGCACAGGCAGAACCTGGGGTGGTCTCATCGTGGCAGTTGCTAGGCCTTTGACCAGGTTTTGTGTGTCATTGCAGTGGGCAGAGGGGATGAGCCAAAGGGGCTGCCAGGAGCTTCGGCCATCTGCCAGGAGCGATGCAAAGGAGAATGACACAGGAGGCTGAGACCCGGCAGAAGGGCCCACATCCAGAGGGTCTGGGGGTGGCACATAACTGGGTGCTGGCTCTCTCCCACCGGGCTCCTGTTCATGTCCCCACAGGGCTGTTCTCATGTCCTGGGGTGTCCTCTCTGTCCTTGGTGGTGCCTTCGTCTGTGGGCAGAGCGCTGCCCTGGCTGTGCTGGGACTGCTGCGCTGAGGGGCCATGGACCCACATCAGGCCCTCCACCATGAGGCCCCCACCATGCCCACCCAGCCCCAGACACAGTTACACGGCTGTATCCCATCACGGTTTTATTTGGCATCACTGTCCCCATTGTACAGCGGCTAATAAAGATGGGACAGGGTATCACAACGCACCCTGAGGGACCCCTGGCCACGGCGGGGTGGGGGCAGGATGGGCCGTGAGTGCTGCACATGCACAGACAGACACACAGACAGATGTTCAGACCCCAGGAAGGGGGGGTGGAGCCACCCCCACACCTGCCACTGACCACACACAAAGGAAACCCCTTGGGACCACCCGCACCCCGCAGGACTAAGGGATACCCCCATTTGCCACCACCCTGACCTCTCCCAGGGACACGGGTCCCCATCCCTACAGGCACACACACACTGCACCCGGCACAGCCTCACCCTCCCCCACCCCAGCCTCCTCCCTGGGTGGCCCTGGAGAATAGCAGGAACCCCCAAATTACCCTCCAAGGGGGGCGGGTTCTGGCCTCCCACTCCCACCCCTGCTCTTCATCACCGGCCTCATCCCCTCCCCATTGCCTGGCTGCCTGCACCCTCTCCCTGCCTACCCATGCCTGGGGGGTGCACCCTGCAACCCCAAATCCTGCCGGACCCTCCCTGGCAGACCCCAGGGGTGGCGCACATGCATACACACACACACACACACACAGACCGCCCCACTCCCAGGAGAGGTGACCCAGGCGATGGGGTAGCTGTGGGGGGGATCCTGTGGGGTGCTGGGGACACACACGGGGGGTTTCCTTCACTGCAGACAGGTCACACCGACACCTTCCACCCCCCTGGCCAGGCAGGGGGTCACAGCCGTCCCTCAGCGGGGATGGGTGCTGGCAGGTGCCCTGGCACCAGTGGTCACTCTCGGTTCAGGGTGCACCAGGCAGCTGTGGGGGAACGGCACCAGAGGGTCCCCCCTGCCTGGGCCCCACATCCCCCCGACCCCCCCCCCCATCCATCCCAGTCTGCACTGTCCCCCACCCTGTGCCCCCTGCCCAGCCCCACTCTCCAATAGTGAAGTGGTGCTGGCCACCCGGGGTCCCTGTCCCCCACCCCGTGGGGTGGCCACCCTCCTACCTGGCACGGCCACACTGGAGATGGCCTCAGGCTGGCTCAGCGTGTCCACCTTGACGTGCTGGAAGCCCTTGCAGGTGGCACTCTGCAGGTGTCTGCATCCAGGCGGGAGAGAGGGGGTGACAGCCTCCCCCTAAATCACCATCCCAGCCCCACCCCCATCCCCATAGGATCTGGCAGGGGCTCGGTGCCCACAGTCCCGCTCACCCCCCTTGGGCAAAGCACCCTACCGTGGTTCAGGACAGTGAGACCTCCCGTCCTGTCCCCCGTGTCCAAAGACATCCCCAGGTGGGAGATGCACAGAGATCTCCCAAGTCCCCTGTCCCCTCTTACAGTGACAGCCCCAGGACGACAACAGGATCCTCGCTCCTGTCATCAGACAGGGGACAGAGCTTGGGGCTCATCAGCTCCAACACCCCTCCATGCCTAAGCAACTCACTCAAAACTGAGCTTTTGTGCCCCCTCCCCTACCTCTTCCAGTCCTCTTCAGTCTCCCAGAACTCATAGACAATGAAGGTGACCCCATCGGGCAGTTTCACTGCGGTGACGCTGGCAGAAGCGGGGAAAAGGATGAGACCTGAACCAAGGGGCATCTCTCCCCCCCCCCCCC
>NW_015090842.1:20229433-20258931 GCF_001431845.1 Calidris pugnax | reverse complement strand
CCACCAGTCCAGGTTTGGGAAATACTCCCTGCCCCCCACCCCATGCACTCCCCACCCCATGCAAAAGGGGTAGCCCAACATCACTACATCCAAAAATCCTGGCTGTTTGCCTCAGCCCTCCACTTGGTGGAGTGTCCCTTGCTGCCAGGGCAGCAGGACACCCCCCAACATCCTCCCCTGACCTCTCAGCCCTCTGACATGTGGCTGTTGATGGTACCCACTGGAAGCAATCCCGCTCCCCGGCCACGCTCTTCAGGTACTGCTTCAGGGAGCTGCAAAACTCGCCCAAGTGCTTGTGCGACACCGTCATCTCGTCCCGCACCAGAAGGAGGTACTGCCGGGACCCCCCCAAAACAAAGCGGCATGTGAGACTCGAAAACAGGGTGACCCACCCCTCCCCAGCCCCTAGTCCGATGCCAGGCTGCAGGGACACTCCAGCACCCCACGAGCAGTGGCTGGAACTCACCGTGCAAGCTGTGCTCTCACTGTCCGACAGCCGCTGGTGCAGGTCAAACCAGAGAGTCTGGGAAATGGGGGGAAAGAGGCGGAGGTGTGGGCTGAGGCTGCATGTGCCCCCAGGCTGGTGGCTTTCTGTCTCCAGCACTTGGCAGGATGGACCATGCCCCCTTCTCTGCAGGGGATGGCTCCAACAGCCATTTACACTCACGTACCTTCCTGTCAGGACCCTCTGCAGAAGCTCCTCATGCTCCCAGTGGAGCTGACATCCCCAATACTTGCATCAGCCCCAAAATGGCTGTCACCTTTTCATGGTCCCTGAATTGCCTGGGGACCCAGAAGCAGGGGTACCCACCTCTCTTCAATGCCCTCTTGTGCCTTCCCCAGCTCTGGGCTCACTCTTAATTCTGTTGGCAACC
Source organism: Calidris pugnax (assembly GCF_001431845.1). NCBI lineage: Eukaryota > Metazoa > Chordata > Aves > Charadriiformes > Scolopacidae > Calidris > Calidris pugnax. Next base: position 20,258,056 of record NW_015090842.1, on the reverse strand, counting down.
ATAATCAATATTTTCCTGTCCTGAATCACTGCTTTTACCCGTTCTGCTCCCTTCCCCTTCTGACTTGAAAATGCAAACCAATAGGTTTCCTGCATCGAAACACTTTCTCCTTCAGTCCCTAGATGGAGTCAGACTGCCTCTGCAAGAGACTTTACCTTCTTCCTTATGTCTCTTTCTTGTTTAAATAAACTCCCTCTTAATCATGCTACATCCAAATAGCTGCCATCAGCCCATCAGAAGTAACATCCTCCAACACCACCACCACCAGGAACCATCTCCCACCTATGACCCATGCACATCATGATGCAGAGATGGGCGTAGCCACCTCTTGATCACCTCCAAATCCCTTGGGGCTGCAGGGATACTCAAGGGACAGCCCCACAGGTTGAAACGCTGGTCCTTACCTTGTCCTCCAGCCTGCCAATCAGCTCAGCCAGCCTGTTGATCTGTCCTTCCAACCCCTCTGCCTTGGTGTCGGGGGAACCTGCAGGGAGCCGAGAGGCAGTGATGGAGTGAGAGATGTCCCCCAAGAGCCTTGCTGCCCTCCAGGGAAGCTGAGCATCACTTCCATGCTGCCACTGGGACCACAGCTCTCTTTCCTGAGCACCCTGGGCCACCCCAGGCTGCTGGCACGGCTGAGAAGTGGCCATCACTTACCAGTCTGGAAGCTCTTCCCATACTCCCTGGGGACCATCCGGCTGGTGGGAGAGTAGCTGGGCACGGTGCTGTCATACCAGGTGTCCATCAGACCATGGCCAGCCTTGCTGGGGTAGTGCCTGCAACCAGAGAGCATCGCCAAGATAAGGAGGCAAGAACAGCAACAAAGGTAGCAGGAACATCCCCGTTGCTACAGGCTGTGTAATAATCCCCCTTCCAGTGCTGAATAATCCCCCATCAATAGGCAGGAAATTAGGCGAGAACAGACAGAGATTTCTTTTTAATCAGAATTTAATGAGGTGTCTCAGGCTTGGACACCCTGCTCTTGCACTTCATTTTACATCCCTTTATTTTGGTGCTTTTTAGGACTCTTCTTTATCTTCATGCAGATGTGTGAGATCATTTTTAGTGGGGTGGTTTTGGTTCTTTTTGGCTATTATTACCATGAGAAAACAACTACAATACTCCTCATTATGAACTGGGCCCACATGTCAGCAAATAAAAGCCAGCAAAGTCTTTCATGGGCTCTAATTGCTCCGTCTGATGTTGGACTCGTTTCCTCCACATTGTTTCCCAGGAGCTTGTATTTTCTCCATGTTTTCTGCAAGGTTTGCTGCAGGCCAGTAGTTTCCTTTTAAAACAGGGAGAAGAAAGCAATGTGGGGTGATGAACCCCAGAGCATTTCTCCTAGGAAAGCTGATGAGATGTCACCAGAGCTGCCCAGGGCCTCAACTGTGTCCCAAGCAGCAACGGCTCCTGCTATACCAGCCCACTGCCACCATCTGGGACATGCCTGCTGCTGATGTTAAAACCCAAAATACATCTGGCTGCAATGAAGCATTTGGGCTTGGCCCTTCTGCCTGCCCATGGCTTGGGGAAACCGAGGCATCCCCCTGAGCATCCCACAAGCTCCTGGTTTGCAGGTATGGTAGGAGAGGGATCCGCTTCATGAGCAGGTGATGAACAGTTTCCATGGCAACCTGTCCTGGTTACAGCCGGTGATGCCAGTACTCCAGAGACAGGTCACGTTGTGACACCAAGCAGGGGGCTCTGCTGCAGTTTGGGTTATGCTGCCGGGTACTCCTTATATTTCAGCCCTGCCAGCACTTGAGAAACGTTGAAACCATCTCTTCTGTCTTCTTCAAGCTTGGTAGGATGTGCTGGGATGGTGGGATGGGGGTGGTCCCCTTATACGGGACCTGTCCACAGTGCACAAGCACCTTTTGCCTCTGTGGATGACTTCACTTGCTGGGTGCCCCAGCAGGAGGGACAGCATCCCCCGCACAGGAAGCCACCCACTGCGGGCTGTCCCCAGCATACCCCAGACACAGCCACTGTGTTGCTGGTGCCCGTGTTTTGCCATGGATGGGACCGGTGGCTTTGTTTGGAGAAGAGACTCAATGTGGCCCTGTGCAACCAGTACCACCCTGTCTGGCCATGGGGTGCTGCACCCTGGTTTGCATACCCCTCCCCGCACCACTCATGGGTGAAGGCGTCAAGAGGGACCCTTAGGGCTGAGGGACAGGGCAGGACAGAGCAGTGGAGAAAAGCCCCAAGAGCTCTCAGGCAGCCGGGAAGGGAGGCAGAGAGATAGGCAGCCACTTGACCAGCTCCCCTTTGCTCCTGGCCACTGCATTTTCCCTTGCCCCACAAAAGCATCCTCCTTCTCTCCCTCGACCCCCTGCACCAATGGGGAAGCAAGGAGGAGGGCAGGAGGTGCTACAGACCTGGTGGGATTAGTTTGCTCATCGATAGCATCCACGGCACTCTCCACAGAGCTCAGCAGTGACTGGGTCTGGTTGGCCGTCTCCTTCAGCAGGAAGCGGGTCACAAACTGGTCCACGTTGCTGCCGCTCTCGTACACCTGCCAAGGTGGACAGGGAGCATAGTGAGACCCATCACTGACCACCCAGTGTTGGTGGGCACCTCGGCTGGGGCAACATCCATCCAACATCCCACCCACTGGCTGGCTCTCTCTGTGTCCCAGACCATAATGACCACAGGAAGAATCAGCATATGCTGTCCCACCCCACAGAAGCATGTATCCCTCCAGCATCCACGAGTTGTCCAGCATGCAGCCCTCCAGCATCTGTGGGCTGCCCAGAATGGGGCCAGATGTGGCCCCTCCAGCATCCATCATCCCTGGGACAGACTAGTACAGGCTGCGACGGGGGGGAGTGTGGGCAGGGGAGCACATCAGCACCGCTTCATTTATAGATAAATAAAGTAACACGAAGAGGTGATTACCCAAAGTCTGTAGTTGCTCTCTTTACTGTGATCTTATATTACTTTACAATTGCCTTGCAGGGCAAGAGCCAGCAGGTGCAGGTATGAAAAGAAGCCCCTCCTCTGCTTTGGAGATCCCCACCCCGAGAGCTTCACCATGCTATTTAGTGCTTTAGTCCACAACAGTATGGGCAACCCCACGCAAAAGGGGTCTGGGATGACCAACATGGCTCTCCCCAGGAAGAAAGCAACAGAAAACTCTGGCAGCCCCCATCCAGCCTCCTGCTCATCTCACACTGCAAGACAAGAGCATATTTTGGCATTTGGATTTTTTTTCTGAAGATGGAGAAGAGGAAAGCTCTGGCCATCTGGAGCCAGAGGCAGGGTGGAGACAGCCCACAGGTCTGCTCCCAGGGAGCTTTGGTGGAGGAGGACAAGCTGCTCAAGTGACAGAAGCTTTCAGGGCAATCCAAACGCTTGCAAGACAGAGAACCCTTAGTAAAATGTTTTAACAGCACAAGGCTTAAAGCACCTGGGGCCCCTTCCCAGCACAGCCCAGTTTCTCACAAGGCTGTACTGGGAAGGGGCTGGTGGGTAGCAGAAGGCGGAGGAACAGGACCATGCCCAGCAGAGGCAGGGCACTGGCACAACCAGACTGACACCAGTACAATCAGACTAACACTGACACAACCAGTCCAACATTGGGCCAATACCACTCCAACACCAGCCCAGCTGGTCTGACCTCTGCCCAACCAGATCAAGACCAGCCCAGCCAGGCCACTGGCCGCATCAGATCTGACTGAAGATCAGCATCAGAGCTAAAAAAAAGTTGTGGTGAAAAAAAGGCTCCTCTAAACCCAAACTCACTCACATCACATTTTCCCCAGATTCTTTCCAGCCCTTCGGTGCCTGCTGCGACAACAGGTGGTCCAGGCAGACCCCCCCCCAGGCAGCCTGTCCCTACATGCTGGCACCTCCAGGCATGGGACTACTCTGGGACTCACAGCTTCTTGGTGCCATGAGACAGGGACAGACACTCCTGGCTCCCTAGATGCCACCAACAATGATCAAACTCAGGGTGAGACCAGAGCATCAGACCAGCACCACCTGAGCACACAGTGGCACAACATGAGTAGCCCAAGCTCCCCAAAGCAAATTATTCTTGGTTTATGGCAAAGTGATTAACAAGGCCTATTTCCATGGCAACTGCAGCAGCTCCACAAGAACCCAGAGGGCCTTTATCTCCTATTTTAAATCATAAATGAAGAATGAGCTGCAGAAAAGCACTTCTAAGAAACTGGTCGCAGAGCTGCTTTCTCACCCCTGAATTGGTAGGGAGCACGAGTTTCTTGATGGCTTTTTGAGCATCTAACTAGCGTGGCACTTAGTGACTTCTCTCTAACACAAAACACTTGCACTCCTCCCTGTCAGAGCCATGGTGTTTCTGGGGGGACACGCATAACATGGTGAGCATCGTGGGATGGCGATGCTGAAGCAAACTGCCAAGCATCCACAATCTCCTGTAGCTGCTCGCTGCTGTAGTGTTAACATGGAGATTCATAATTCCCAGAACCCGAGCGCAGCCAGTGGGCCACCGCTTGCCTGTAGGATAGAGCATGGGATGAGGAGTGTGATGGAGCAGTGTCCCCACCCGGGCTGCCTCGGGACCACCTCTGTCTCACTAGGGTTAAACAAAGATCAATGTATCCCTTGTTCTCCCCTTCAGGATTTTGCCTTATTTTACCAGGATGTCTGCCCCAAGACCACACAGCCTCTGGAGGCTGGCTGCCTTCCCTGCCTGCTATGAAGGGGGTTGCTGAGGGGCTTTTGCACACCAAGCTCTTACCCCCTGGACACCAGAGCCACCACGCCAAGCTTGGACATCTCCTGCCGAGTCCTGCCCAGTGTTGCCTCACCCTGTGCAAGCAGGGAGAAGGATTCACAGGCAGTCCAGGACCACAGATGCAGCAGCTGGTGGAACAGTGCACCGAGCCCTCTCTGTGGGAGGCACAGGCACCACCGCAAGAGAAATAAAGAGCAATAGAGCCAAGGCAGTGATGTGAAAATATTTGTTGATCATTTGTATTGGGGAAAAAATTTGAATGCTTTTAAAAATACTCCTGGATAGCTGGATGGTCTCTATTTTCCCTAAAAAAATACTCATAACTCACTCAGAATGAGCAATATACCCTATATATGTGTGTGTATTCTTTTCAAGCACCGTATTATACATATATGCACAGACATACACATCACATCTGAACAATGCTGTATAGACAATGTATTAAATTCACTCTGAAGGTGTCTCACCCTTCATCTTCCTCTGCCGACAGGCTTTGGGAAGAGCCCCTGAGTGGGCCAAATTCACCGCTTCACCCAGGCAATTATTTTATCATTTAATACCTCTTCCACTACCCACACTCTGGCTAAGGAGGGTATATTAAAATCAATACATTTCCTTGGCAAAGACATATAATTTCATTTGGGATCTGAAACAATTTCTTTTGTGGTTCCCCCCCCTCCACAGCTGCTCCCCCCACCGCCTGCAGCCAGCAGCTTGCCCATAGTGAAGGCATAACTATATTAATCAGGTGCTCAAACAGGCTCTGCTATAATTACAGATAGGTTTTGATTAACTCTTACACCCAGCCCTGCTCTGATTGCTGGCGCGGGGTCTCTGATTGCTGCCTCAGCAGAGGGTGGCTGTTCCCGTGGGCTGGGGGCTGTGTCCCTCCACGTGGGTTTAACACAGACCTGCAGACCTCCAGGGGCTCCTGCTGCTAAAAACAGAGCTGTGTGCACTCCTTCGAGTGGCTGATTGGATAATTCTTTTAATGAAGAGCACTGGTTTTCTGGGACACAGTTTGCCCTGCTGAGCACAGGGGCTGGATGCAAGCCTCGGGCTGGGGGCTGCACCTGGGTCGCTGTGCCCTGAGACCCTCACTGCTACCCCAAGCACTGCAAAGACACAGTAACTCCCCATTAACGTCCCTTTCCAGTGAGATCTGCAACATCGCTGCCTTGTCCTCTTCTCCTCTGATAGCTGTCCAAACCATGTACCACATTACCTACAGATGCTCTGAGCGCATCTGTGCTGTTTATCTCACACTCCATTTCCCTTCAGGTGCAAAGAGTGCACCGCTGCTTTTCCATTTCAGTCCATACACCAAATAAACGGGGTAACGTGCTGCTATTTACCTCCACTTTTCTGCTGCTCTCCAAGACTCTATAGCCTGTCTCCTGCAAACGCCATGAAACAGTTTTCTGATCAACTCTTCCTGTGCCTTATGTGAACCGATCTCTCTCCCCAGCATGGGAGTCTACTCATTTTGGAAAATCATATTTATGAAGGCACAGGCTATGCTGAGTACTGTCTGATCATGTGGACTGGCTCCAGGTGCTAGAATATAAGGCTGTGGGGTATGTGTAATTAAACATTTGGATTTTATTACTACAGCCTACAATCTTGGTTCAGTTTTAGGAAAAATCATACAGGCGATTCCCATGTTCATTTAAATCAGCTTAACTCCCTGCATTGAGGTGCTCTGAATGGCTGTTGGGTACAAAGCTACGCCAGCTGGTACAGAGGAATATTGGGGTGTCCATGAAGTGCTGATGCTTTTTGGCAGGCCAGTAAGTCTGGCCTGAAATTAAAACAATGGTGTGGGGTTTTTTTTCCCTCACTTAACCAAATCTGGCTGCTTGCCAACCCAGCTGTGACATCTGTTCTCAGGAGCCGGGCCTTTTCAGCAATCCCTCAGACTCTCCTCTAGCAAATGTCCTGTTTGGTGTTGCAAAAACAAGTCATTAAGAACACCAGCTCCGAAGGAATCCTTTCCTTCATCTTATTAAAATATTTGTCAGTCTGTCCTAGGGAGATTTAATGAGGTTTGGTCTTATTAATTCCACCCTGAAGAGTTATTTCCTCCTTGCTGTGCTTGAGAAGTTAAAATATTTATGGCGATAATATAATAATTGCTGCTTAATGAAGCTCATTCATGCCAGAAGCTCTTTTAGGGGGACATCTCCAAGCCTGCTCTTTTCCATCCAGCTGGTCCATTAGCTCAAGGCTAGAAAGACTTTGGCATCAGATACTATCCTGCCGCAAAGTGTTTTGCTGGCAAGCCTTGGTTGAGGAAGGAGCATGGTGGCCTCCCAAGAAGCAGAAGAGGCTGGAAAAAGGCGCGTCTCCCCTTACTATGTCCCCAGATGCCTGGCCTTCATGTCTGCTGCTGCAAATGGGCATCTGTGTGCATCTGTGACAAGAAGCAAATGTAAAAGGCTGGTTGAAAGAATGGCCTTGAGACTTCTGCAGGGGACGACTCTCAGGAGAGCCTCGGAAGGCATCACTGTTTGACAAAGTGGGGCGTGAGTCAGAGACATTGAAAAACGAGACAAGGAAGGAGTGGGAAAAGGACAATTTGCTTTAGCCACAGGTAATTGGGGAAATACTGTCCTGTGCTGGGTCCTCTGGTGAGACCAGGCTGAGGCCCAAGCCCCAGATGCCACCCTCCTCTTCCCATCACAGGTTTTTTTATGTGCCTCTAAAGCACACTTCACAGAGGGTGCACACATCAGGGCACAGGCTGCTCAAAGTCCCATCACAGCTCATCCAGCTTTCCATTTGCAATAGCATTTGCCCCAAATCTGCCCAAATTCTGGCACAGATTAATGAAAACAGCCTTGGGATGTGTTACCTGTGCAAACCACAGCTGGGATTTTGGTGTCAGGACCGGCGTCGAGCATCCCTCATCAGGCATTGCAGACACCTAAAACTGGGCTCTCATAGCCATGTCCCTGTGGGTATCAAATGACTGAAAAAGGAGATTTTCAACCTTTTAGTAGTTTCTTTGCTGGCATTTTTAAAGGTCACTATTTAGCTTGTTAAGACTACAGGATATAAAATATAAATGATCCTGTGCCACCCACGGGCTCAGAGACACCTCCCTGCAACAGCCCCACACCTTTGCTTTGCCTTGCAGCGTTACAGCCCCACCAGTGAAGGTTTCCAGTGCTGGTTTTCAGCAAGATTGGCCAAATTGGCTGACATTTACCAAGCCTGGGGACATTGATTGCTTCTCCAATTTTTATTAACTCCAACCACTGCTGAAGCACACCCACAGAGAGATGGCACTGAACTGAGGAGGCTTTTCAAGCGGAAACCACAGCCAATTCTGTTTCACCCACACTTTTCCTCCAGTTAAAAAAGCCCAAACCCAACAACAAACCCACTGCCATGCCATGAAACACCCCTGTCAAACCTCATTCTAGGATGATGGAGAGGTTATCTTCCACCCCCTCACCCCTTTAAAAAAGAGGCGTTTGTTGCGCTGTAACCTCTGAGTGGCTGATTTAAATTCGTTGCTCATAATTGCCTGTTTTCTTCCAAGAGATATTTTCTTATAATCAGAAAAACACTCTTGCTCCTTTCCCTCCACCCGACTCTTAAATCCCTTCAAAAGCAGAGATCCAAAACTGATTGCCTGGCACATAATCAGTAGAAGAAACCTGAAGAGAACAGACACTTAAATAGCTGATAAATGAAAACATTAACATATGAAAGACCTGCAGCCTTACCGAAATGACTCTAAAAAACCAAATGAGACACCTGTTCAGATAAAAAAAAAAAAAGAAGACAGCATCACATGGGCTTTAAAAAACTTTTTCTATATAATCCTCCTTATATAAATCTTGGCCTCAGCCCCTTCTCAGCTCTTGTTTGCCTTGTCTGGTCCTGAAGGTCTTCTGCCCTGGACCATTCCCAAGTAATTTATCACAGGACTTCCCTCTTCTCTTTATCAGAAAATCTCCTTGCTGCAATACTATCCCATCATTTCTGGTTGTGGCCACATGGATGTGAAGGACAGGTGCACATTGGCCCATGCACCCTCAGTAAATTCACAGACACCAAGTTGGATGGGAATGTTGACCTGCTTGAGGGTAGAAAGGCTTTGCAGAGGGACCTGGACAGGCTAGATCAATGGGCCGAGGTCATTGGGATGAGGTTTAACAAGGCCAAGTGCCAGGTCCTGCACTTTGGTCACACCAACCCCAGGCAGCGCTACAGGCTGGGGGCAGAGTGGTTGGAGCTGCCCAGCAGAAAAAGACCTGGGGGTATTGGTCGACTGTCGGCTGAACATGAGCCAGCAGTGTGCCCAGGTGGCCAAGAAGGCCACCAGCATCCTGGCCTATGTCAGGAACAGTGTGGTGAGTAGGATCCGAGAAGTGATCACCCCCCTGTACTGGGCACTGGTGAGACCCCACCTCGAGGGCTGTGTCCAGTTTTGAGCCCCTCACCACAAAAAAGACATTGAGGTGCTGGAGCGGGTCCAGAGAAGGGCAACGAAGCTGGTGAAGGTTCTGGAGCACAAGTCTTGTGAGGAGAGGCTGAGGGAGCTGGGGGTGTTCAGCCTGGAGAAAAGGAGGCTGAGGGGAGACCTTCTCGCTCTCTCCAACTCCCTGAAAGGAGGGTGTAGAGAGGCGGGGATAGGTCTCTTCTCCCAAGTTACAGGTGATGGGACAAGAGAAAATGGCCTCAAGTTGCACCATGGGAGGTTCAGGTTGGATATTGGGAAAAACTTTTACACTGAAAGGGTTATTAAGCCTTGGAATGGGCTGCCCAGGGAAGTGGTTGAGGCACCATCCCTGGAACGTTTCAAAAGATGAGTTGACATAGTGCTTAGAGACATGGTTTAGTGAAGGTTTTGTTTGGGTTTTTTGTGTGGTTTTTTTGGTTTTGGTTTGTTGGGTTTTTTTTACCAGAGTTAGATTAATGGTTGGACTAGATGATCTTAAAGGTCCCTTCCAACCTAGACAATTCTATGATTCTATGGTTCCATGCATGTGCTATACAGTGCAACCCGAGGTCACCCATGGCTCAAGAGGTATATGGCATTTTTGCAGCCTCTCCACTTGTTAGCAGGCAAAGAACAGACTTGGAAATGAAGCATGGCCTCCTACTTCTTAACACCCTGGCTATAATTAGCCTTTCCCTGTATTTAGTATCCACAACACATATTTTACATATTTACATATTTACACAATACATATTTTATTTCAATTTTCTGCGGAAAGTAGAGCTTTTGTTTTCCAAACAGGACCTACTCATAAGACCCCACAGGCGTAATGACATGGGATGGTCAAGATGCTGAAGGCTCAGCCTGGTTGTGCCAGCTGGTTACATGTTGACTTGGTTCCTGCCTTTCCTTGTGGTAGCTCCTTCAAAGCTACTCTCAGGCTATTTGGCAAGACCATGGCACTGAAGTCTGGTGGATTTATAGAATCATAGAATAGAATCATAGAATCGTCTGGGTTGGAAGAGACCTTTAAGACCATTGAGTTCAACCATTAACCTAACACTGCCAAAACCACCACTAAACCATGTCCCTCAGCACCACATCTACCCGTCTTTGAAATACCTCCAGGGATGGTGATTCTACTACTTCCCTGAGCAGTCTGTTCCATGATTGAAAACCCTTTTGGTGAAGAAACCTCCACTGGCGCAACTTGAGGCCATTTTCTCTTGTCTTATCACATCTTTCCTGGGAAAGGAGATGGACTCCCCCAGGTACACCCTCCTTTCAGGGAGCTGGAGAGAGTGAGGTCTCCCCTCAGCCTCCTTTTCTCCAGGCTGAACACCCCCAGCTCCCTCAGCCTCTCCTCACAAGACTTGTGCTCCAGAACCTTCACCAGCTTCGTTGCCCTTCTCTGGACCCACTCCAGCACCTCAATGTCTTTTTTGTGGTGAGGGGCCCAAAACTGGACACAGCCCTCGAGGTGGGCCCTCACCAGTGCCCAGTACAGGGAGATGGTCACCTCCTCAGTCCTACTCACCCCTACTCACCACACTGTTCCTGATACAGGCCAGGATGCTGGTGGCCTTCTTGGCCACCTGGGCACACTGCTGGCTCATGTTCAGCTGACAGTCAACCAATACCCCCAGGTACTTTTCTGCGGGCCATTCTAGACACTCTGCCCCAGGCCTGTAGCACTGCATGGGAGAGTGCTATTTATTCCATTCACCATACTGTTTATCTAATCCCAGGAGCAACAGCCTTAAAATGGGAGGGAGGAGAAGGAAGATCATGTCCATGAGAGGTCCACGAGAGCTGGATCCAGGGCAGCACAAGCAGAACCTCCATAGAAGATGTTCTTCCTTCTCGTACTTCCTCCTCGTACTAAGAGGAGGGACATGAATTTTGCAGAGACAGACAAGCAGAAGAGCAGTGAATAAACATCTTTGTCTAAAAATAAACTCCAAGAGAGACTTCCTTAAGATTCATCTCCCTGCCAGCCCCGCTGTGCTCCCGGCAGTCTGGCAGCCCGGCTGGATCTCACGCACAGCCCTGTGGGGCTGGCAAGGAAATCGCTCCAGATAGCATCACATGGAGAACTGGAGAATGGGGCAGCCACAGCTTCTCTGGGCAACCTGGGCCAGGCTCTCACCACCCTGACACCAAAGAAGTTCTTCCCCACATCTCAGCTCAATCTCCCCTCTTTCAGTGTCAAACCCTTCCCCCTCCTCCTATGGCTCCCCTCCCTGATCAGGAGTCCCTCCCCAGCTTTCCTGGAGCCTCTTTAGGGACTGGAAGGGGTTCTAAGGTCTCCCCAGAGCCTTGATTTCTCAGCCTCTCCTCATATCAGAGGTGCTCTGATCATCTTCAGAAGCACCGAGCAGCTGATGCTGTTTGTGCTGGGCACCACCCAGAGCTGCTGCCACTGTGCTGCTGTCACACCTTGCTGTGGGCCAGCCTCCTGCCACAGCAAAGCTCTGCTCCAGGGGCCACAGATGACCTTGGTACAAACACCAGGTTTGTTCAGCAGAGCAGGAGAAATCCTGCTGAAGTAAAATGAAAGGACGAGATAAAGGATTAGCTACAGGGTGGGAAGAAAAGATTATTTTTAAGGATTATTTCTACTGACTATTTTATCTCAAGGTGTTATCATTCAAAAAAGAGCAATATCATATTTGGCAAGCTTAATTTTGGCAGGTAAGAATGCAAACAAGAGCACTCTATATTGCTGTTCTGGACTGTGCTATAAAACACCAAAAAAAATCTATCCATTATTTTCAGCATCCAAGACTGGTGGCAGATGGTGCTCACTCTGGGGCTGTAACTGAGCTGGTCAAACAAGCACTCCTTCACAGTGGTGGCTGAAATCCAGGAGAGACCTTGGCCATGGCCATGGGGAGAGGAGATCCACCACAGCAGTTCCTGTGACAACATGTCATAAGGCAAGGAAAGACAAGAAGGGTGAATGACAGCAGGAACAATTTAACTCACAACTGTTCACCCGTATGTATACACCCCTGAGCTCCCCAGCACTGCTGGAGCACCAGCAGCTGGTAGTGAAGGTCAGTAGACTCAGTTTTCCCTTTATGATTTACATATTCTCTCATCTAAATGATGATTCTCGGAGGAAAATGTATTTGCAGTTTGTTATGCCTGTCCATAAGACACATGTCAGGTATTTGGCAACCTGACACAAGAAGGCTAGCGGGGTGGGTGTGATGTGTCACCACTTGGTCATATTTCCACTCCCGGTGCATTAAATGAAGCAAAAAGGATTCTGACAAGTGATTTTGGCAATGGAGCTGGCAGCAAACAAACAAGGAGTAAAACACCATCTTTCACATCTCCTTTTGCTCCCCTCCAGGATTGAAGGTGATGCTGAACTTCAAGTCCAGGGCCACCTGCAGATCTTCAGGCCTCCTTCATAAACCCCTCCTGCATCTCCTCTCTCCTCCCTGAAGCCAGTCTCTGAATCCCCCCATATTTGTCAGCATCCCCCTCTCCTGCTCTGCTCACCCCATCCCTGGCCCTCGCTGAAGCTTTTTCACTGTCTCAATGAGCACCAGAGAGATCAGCTCCACTTCATTCCAGTAAGTGCAGAAGGGGCTGTTGCAATTTCAGCTCTGATTTTGGGCAGTTCTGCTTTCCAAACCCTCTCCTTCCAGCTGGGACAGGGCACATGCCAAGGATGGTCACCAGCACTTCTTGGACTTGTTCAGTGCCCAACAGGAGCTTCCCTAGGAAGGAATGATTTGACCTTAAATCTGAGCTGCTTTGTCCTTCAGGGCTTTCCTTACTCAGCATTTTTGGAATTCCTTTGTGCTTGCTTTTAGAGTTTGCCTCACCGCTAAAGGTCAGCTTTGCTAATCTTCCCATGCTCATGCTGCAAAATGCTTATTTGGCAAAAGTGGGGAGGAGGAGCAACCCCAGTGCAGCAGGCAGTGGGATCTGTAGGAATGGGGCTAATTGAACCTCTTGGGTTCAAAAAACCACAAAATGTGCTTATTTTTTAACCCAGCTAAAGCACATTTCCTGGGGTGTCTGGGCAAGAGTGCTTGTTTGGTGGTAGTTGTCCCTCCGGCTCCCTGGGCCCCCATCCCTGTCCCTCCTCGAGTCCCACAGTGGGCAGCCTGAGGGAGGTGGGGTCAGTAACCAAACAGGGGGGACAGCTCAACCTGGGTCCAGTCCCCCAGCTCCCATTGATACTGGACACACCAACCGTGTCCTTCTCAGTCATGTTGGTTTTGATATTTGCCGACTGTGCTATAAAACAGTAAATGAGAATTATATAAGAACATCTCCTGCCATCAGCTTTTTTTTAGATTCTGAAAGTTGATTTCCTTTCTCTCCGATTTAACTTTGCACTTCCCATCATTTCAGCGCAGCACGGACATTGCCTTATTGGAAAATAATTACAATGACAGATTTTGTTTTGCTGCATGAGACCTTCCACTACTGAATCTAATTACTGCTGATACTTTATGAGCTCCTCCAGCACAAGATAATTGCTGCTTTCTCTTTTTATGAGCAAGAAATAATCAGTTGTCTTTTAAGGTGAGAAATATAAACAGCAATTAAATACTATGGTTATCCAGCCTCTTTCGTCAGCAGGCACCTCTCATCAGAAAGCCAACACAGGAGAAGGTTAGGCTTCATTTATCGTTTGCATTGAATGCTTTTTTTTAATAGGGGTGAGAGGGAGGGAATAAGGAGCACTCCCAAATGATCAATACTTTTCTCCAGCTGATGAACTGCTTATTTTAATACAGAGAAGCAGGAGCATCTCACAAGATAAGTAGTTTGCTTGTGAGTGACGGTGCTCAGCACCAGCACCAAACCCTTTGCAGGATCTGCCCTGGGGAAAAGCTGCAGAGACAGCAACAGGCTCGAGCATTGTGGGGGGCACAAAACCACACTCGGGTCCTACCAAAACCTGCTGCTTTGGCAGTCTGCTCTCTGATCCAGCGTTTTGAAAAATATATTTGTCTCCTAAACATCAGCACAGGGCCCTTGGTTACAGCATTACGTGTGGAAGAGATGGAGCAGAAGGACATCTGCATGGGGGGACTCCTCAGAAAGCTCGCACCAGTTTTTGCAATCCTGGGATAGAAAATCTTCTCCCTGGGGCTGAAGCGTTACCTTGTAGGTGTGCGCCCAGCCCAGGAGGAAAAAACCACCCCTGCGACATCCCCCAGGCTGGGGTATAGGAATACAGATGGTGGAACCTGATGAGAAGACCTCAGCAGGAGTATTTTATCAGTTCGAATCCTAAGAAGCTTTCTTCTGACACTCTCTTTTGGAAATCCTGACACTAAAACCAGAAAGTCTAGTAAACAAATACATTTTTTTTGGAAAAAAAATATAGGGGAAAAATCTCACATCTCAGAAAAAAAAAAAAGCACTAATGCTTTGCACTCAGGAAAAGCTTCTGATGCTGCCTGGAAGTCTGTCCTATCTGAATGTTGGAGATGAGTTTCTCTACCACCTACAACGATTTATTTTCTGTTCGGGTGGTTTTTTTCCCCCCCCTTCAGTTCTTTACACACAGGGCATGTGTTTGAATAAATCCTTGATGAGGTTTGTACCACGTTGTTCACAAAATCACAGCAGGGAGCCGATATTTTTTATGAATGTTTATGAAATGCTACTTCACCAGCTCCTCTCTGTGAAGGAGTCTTGCTCCACCTGCTCACTTCCCAAAAGTCTGCCGGGTGATGAAGAGCAACACACCACATCGGCTGATAAAACAGGGGTGATGAGGGGATGCTGGGGCCACGCTCCCCTTGCCTGGCTTTAGCCACTTAAAGGGAGATGTCTGTGTTTGAGATCCTTCGGAGTCACAGGAGGAAGATGCCTCCAGTGCTCTGGATCTCTCCCTCCACAAGACCATGACAGGGGTGAATGGCTCAGTTTAGGTAAATAACCTTTACCTGCTGCAATTAAGGCAGGTGGATCCTGCCACGAGTTGTTGAACTAAGGAGGGAGAAAGATGCTCATCTTAGGAAGTGCATCCCAGTGGATTGGGATTATGAATAACCATCCTACCTCTGCTGTGATTTCTTACTCAAGGTAACATCCACGTGCTCAGGAATTTCATGTAAGATTCCTTTATAAACAAGGAATAAGCCATCTTCCTCTTGCAAAACACTCTGAGGAATTAGCCGTATATATTAACCTCACATTTGAAATTATTTCCTCCATTATTTCCTTCCAAAGTATGATGAATATTAAGTTGGAGTGAATTACTGAGATAGCTATATTAACACGCATTTAAAATACATAGTTGGCAAATCTGACTGCCAGAAAATTTACTGATAATGAATATAAATGAGGCATGATCAGACTTAGCAATTTAATTAGAAAAAAATGAACTATTACTGTTGTCCTGAATTGTTTTACCCCCTCATACTATGCTAAAAAATCACAAAACAATATAAAAATGATAAAAAAATAACAAAATAAAATTTAAATAAACAAATAATAGATAAATAAATAAATAAACCCCCAAACACTTCAGACAGATCATTGCTTGGCCAGAAACTTTTGCCTTCAGTTTATTATGGCAAGACATCAACATGTGAAATCTGTGGCTTTGCTTTTCATGCTGCTCTCCTCACTCACATTAAAAAGGATGGATTTGGATACAGCAAGGAGATCAGGATCTTTACTCAGCAACCAGAGGGGAAAGAAATTTGCTGTTTTCCATTCTAACTCCTATTTTTTTTTATTGTTCCCACACCTTAAATGTGGAGTAATTTGAGTTTCTCCTTTAGCTTCAAAGATAAACAGAAGGGAGATTTCAATCTGGATTACTTGGAGGAGAGCTGGATTTTAATCAGGAAGCCCTTACAGGTGCCTGGAAAAAGTAAAAGCTCCTTCCTTGGCTCAGTCCTCAGTGCACCACATCACTGCTCACCAGGGAAGAGGAGAGGCTACTTTTCTCTCATTGTGGCACAAAATGATGGAAATACAGTTGAAAGTAGAAGTGGGAGAAGGATTGATCATCCTGGGGTAATAAATATCACCAATCACTTTATTAAGTGGTATGGAAACGACAGAAAATGGTTTTGGAGGAACAAGAGCTCTATAAACACTTCTCTCCACCTGGTAAGACACCAAAGTGCATAAGTGCACCTCTCAGTGGGTACCTTTACCTTGTACATCAGCTCAGATTTTCTAGATATTTTCAAAAAATACTTCAGTATGCTGTTTGATCAGTGCCACTGTCTAGTAGTCCATTATTAATAGTACATCATTAAGGTACATGGTGGATTTTTTAAGAAGCTGGAGGTACCCTGCATGTATAAAATAGAACACTTCCCCTGCAGTTCTTCAAACACATAGCCCTCTAGCTTCTAACACCACAGCTGTGCACATGTATTGCTGGAAATTAGGATACCTTCCACCACACAAGCAGCTTTATAACATGATGTTTCCAAAAGCACGCCCAATGACACTAACGAGAACTCAAGCATTCGAAATGCCACTCAAGAGACCCATAGGCTGTGCTGCCAGAAGACATCAGGAGCACCTTTGAGCTTTATACAATGCAGAGTGTAAGGCATGGCACAGACAAAACCTAGGAAGGTCAGACTTAGGAAGGGTGCTGAAAAGATATGCTGCTCTGCCACAAAGCGCCTGTGCCACCATCTACTGCACAAGACATTGGCATTTCGTTGACTATCTGGCCAATATTTTCAAGATTTATTTGCTGTTAACAGAAAAAAAGGCCATTGTCGTCCTGTTGCTGTGATGAGCCACTTAACTGCACAGGTAAACAACACTGCTGAACAGGATGAAGACTTTTGGATTTAGATGTTCTGGTAACATTTGCACTGTTTGCTCTGAGCCCGTGGAGCACAAGGCGCAGTAAAGAAGACTCACCCGCTTGGTGTAGTCCATCGCCTTCAGGATGGAGAGGTTCAGCGTCTCCAGTGAGGCCAAGACGTCTTCATAGTCTCCCATGTGGTCAGCAAAATAGTCTGGGAAAATCAAGAGGGGCATGACGGGAACTGTTGATGTAACTTAACACTTCAAGGCTACGTGACAGAACAATGTCTATTTATTGGTCAAAAACTGAGAGTGTGGTTTCAGTTACACTTTAATATATTCTATACCCTGAGTCAAAGTCATGGTTTGTCCTGCAGCGACAGGAAGTGGTACAATTCCTGTGGAGTTTGGTACCATTATAAAAAAGAGATGCAAGGCACAGTAGCTTCCATTGAAAATAACTTACCAGGTGCTCAATTTCCACGCCCACTTCTGCATTTGACCATATCTTGGCTCTCTCCCTCTTATTGCCAACATAGAGGGAGCAGCCTTGAAAGAAATCCCCTTTCCATTCCCTTGACAGTCTTTACCAATCCAAGCATCCAAATACCTGCCAGGTTCACCCCAAGTTATATGTGCTAACCCCAAGTTATATGTGCTTACATCTTTCCCTATGTTCCCATCCCATTTGCACCTCAGCCCACAATCACAGGTTGCACACACTCCTGAGAGCAAAATGCGCTTCAAAAGGAAGAGAATGGAGCTGCAAGTTGGGTCCAAAAGCACCTATTCTCCACAGAGAGGGAGTTCACACTTTCTCTGTGCCATCCTCATCCCCCCTGTGGGAGGGGTGACCCACACCAGGCTGCACCACAGCTCCAGCAATCCCAGCCACTCTTCATCAACAGAAAGTACAGCCAGAAGCAGTGTGTCCCAATGCAGCCAATGGCTCCGTGACACACTGAGCCCTGGTGGGGTTCTCTGCATGAGCTACAGAGTCCTGAAATTCATTGTTCACAATGGAAACAGTGAGAAGTGATGTATGGCGGTGAGGCTTGCGGTGAGTTTCTAGCATCAACACGAAGTTACCTGTTTTCTGGGTGACTGACACAGACCACAGCTAAAAACTGTTCCTTAAAAGCCACTGGCACCATTCCTTAGCACTAAAGCATGAAGCTTCACACCAAAGTGACATCTCTGTAGAATGCAACAAGACATAAACTCCAGGAAACAATCCCACTAATTAGGTTCTCTTGGTTTAATTAGAACTACCTATAGCTATTTACAGCTTGAGAACATATCCAAGGGGAAGAAGATTTTGGCAGAAACCAGAATGTCACAGCGTGATTGACAGCAGCTGTTTGCTGTTCCACAGTAAGCCAAACAGCTTATTTTCACCACAGTGTGTTTATTTGTGTTATTCTTATTACTTTGCTTGAGAAAAAAAGGCTGAGTAGATCTTAAAGGCAAAGGAAAAATGTTCATGTGCATTTTCTGGGCATATTAAGTTCTGCAAGCTGTCCTGTGACTGGGAGCTCCTCTGGGCATGAGGAGCTACATGACCATATTTAAGTGAGTCTAGGTGCTGGTGAACTGTTGCATTTGTTGGCAGGAAAAAAAGCCAGAACTTTTTAAGATGGTACCTGATATGGATTAAGCCATATCAAAGTTCTCATATAAACTGCAAGGATCAAGAAATCCCTTTTAAGATGCTTTCAACATCCTACAACACACAACCCATTTCAAGAGAGGGACCACAGCCTCCATTTTGCTGAAATGAGGTTTTATATTTAAACTAATGCTTAGAAGAATAGCAAGCAAATAAGAAATTGCAGACAAGGACAGGTATTCAGCAGATAAGTGATCTACAGGCTCTCACACTGATCAATCACCTCCAACGGGAGGCTGAGGAGGTTATCTCCCTCCTCTCCTGGTAGCATCATCCCCAGGAGAGGCAGTGAGGTGGGATCATGCTGGGTAACAGCTGTGTGATTTTCTGATTTTATCAGACTGATGGAGAAAGCAGGGTGGGGTCAAGCAATGACATTACTGTCCCTGTATTTTCTAGCAAAGGTGAAAGTACAAGCTGTGGGGTTTTGGTTTCTTGGGTCATCTGGCAAGGAGACCTAATGCAATAAGGAAGGAGTGATGGGAACAAGCTCAACATATCATCAGCAAACCAAAAAGATTTAATGAAAGGCTTAGTTTCTTTATATGTATAATTATATATTCTTCTATTAACATATAAGTGATGAAGGTAAATGGCCATCTGCAAAGGTGACTTTAGATGTTCTTCTGTATCCTAGCACAGGAGGGGAGGGGAGGAGAGGAGATGGATGAGCCCTCTGGAAGGCCACACACCTCTGCCTCCCCATCTCCTCCCAAAGAGCCGGGACACAGGAAACATTTCCCAAAACCAAGTGTCCATGGAAAAATAGACCCGAGTGAGTAGCAGGAGCCCTCTGCATGAGTCAGCTCCCATGGAGGCAAAACCCTTCAGAAATCCCAGCAGGAAACATGCCCTTTCTGTTCAAGGTGTGGGATGAAACACTATCACAGATAGTCTTTTCAGCCTTTAATTTCTGCGGGTCATGGGAGGTGCAGCAGAGGCGCTGCACTCCTTAGGCATCCTGCTGGGACACATGGAGGTTTGCTTAAGGAAAAGCACATTACGGGTATCGAAGGGACACTGGTTTATTGAACTTCAGAGTGGAGCTGGAAGCCATGACATTGCCAGAAATTAAACTCCAGCTCGTTATTGAACAGGAGCCAAGTGCTCCACTCAGCTCTGACCCCATTTGTGTTGCAAGAAAACAAAGAAAACTTTTGCCAGTTTTCCTGTGGAATAAGGGGTGAAGCAGCAGAAGTGCTGAGACACCAGCTCTGCACCCCCACTGCACCACCAGCTTTGTAACGGGTTTCATGCATCCTTTGAAAGTCCACATGCATGTAGCCGTTGTTTTTGCCCCAAGGGAGTGACCACACTCACCACACAACTCCTTGGTGTCCACGTTGCTGGAAGAGGGGGAGGACGAGGCAGGGGAGGAAGCAGGAAAAAAAAGAGAGAGAAAAAAGATTTTAATGTAAAGGACAAAGGATACAGTTCAGATTTCTGCAGGTTTAACCCCAGATACCCACCTGAAAAGTCACCCACCCCTTGGCATCCCTACCCACTGGTGGGAACAGCCTAAGGAGAAGGCAATGGTTGGTGCCACCCAGAGCATCCTCACACCTCTGCATCTTCAGCATTTGCACAGTCAAGATGAGTTCACACATTATTTTGGACAACCCCTGAGAGGGGCCCTGTGCCTATGGAAGACTGTACCCATGCGGCACAGCAACTCCCCTGCCTTCCTCCCAAATATCCACCCTGGCAACATCCCTATGAGGTCCCCAGTGTGACACCAGAACCTGTTTGTTCCTATTTGCTTGGAATAAAAACGGGCACAATTAACTTATCTAGATGGGTCAACATTCCTGAATTCTACCCTTGCAAAACGTCCACAATGAGTTCCAGTTCCTGCCTGGGACTCCCTCCAGGTAAAATTGCACAATTATTTCTTAATACATGAACATTTAGTTTACCTAATGACAACTCAATAAACAACCTGCACGGGAAGTAAAGATTGCTGCTAATCTCTTTGTGTCTCAGATTCCCACACAATTATTAGTGCTGTTCAAGCACTGGAAAGATCTCTTAATAGATTATATTTTATCAATCCATTTATGTCCTGGAAAGCTATTTCTTTAACTAAACTCACCCCTGCTCTGGCTGACCTGCCAGATAAGTGGATTAGGGAAAGAGATGTTTTCAATACCACTTTCAGCAGCAGCCGCCTCTCACAGTCCTGCCCTGAATCCCAAAATCCTCCCAACTGCTCACCCATGCCGTGACCAACAGGGATGTTCCCAGCTCTGGGCTCTTCCCTCCTGAAGCTTTCATTCACTGCTGGCCCTCTCTTGGGATAAGACATCCTTCTGAAGGTGCGATGTGTGGTGGAAAAGCCTTAATTTGGGATTGCTCTTCACTACCAAGGCCATGCTGAACTCTGTCATTAAGGACTCACAACATGAAGTGTGGTGCCTTTGCAGCAACCTGAAGTACCCTGGAACATCTCATCTCTACTGAAATCTTTTGCCACCCTCTGCAGCAGACCCAGACTCTGTGAGGCAGAGCAGCCTCGCTGGGCTGTGGGTGCCAGCAGGACGGGGCACAGGCTGCATTTCTCACTCCAATAGCATTATCAAGAGCGCTTCTGCTTTAGCAGAGACACTAACATAGGAGATTTTTTTCTTTCTCTTTAGGCTCTGTCTGAGAAGATGCAAGTGCCTGCAG
This sequence comes from Calidris pugnax, assembly GCF_001431845.1. Taxonomy (NCBI): domain Eukaryota; kingdom Metazoa; phylum Chordata; class Aves; order Charadriiformes; family Scolopacidae; genus Calidris; species Calidris pugnax. Next base: position 20,236,774 of record NW_015090842.1, on the reverse strand, counting down.
TTCGAGGACCCTGCTGGCCCCTCACTAGTTGCATTTCGTCTCCAAGACATGTTAGCCAGATGCATTACAGCTAACCAGAAACATATGTGTGTGCTGGTGATAGCTGGGGAGGAAATTCCCCAAATTCACAGTGCAACCCATACCCAGGTTCTCCCCAAAAGCAGAGCCCCCAGTGCCAGTACTGGGGACATCTTCACCGCCACGCCTGAGCTGTGGGACGTGCCAGGCGCCAGAGGCAAACATGAACATCTGGATCCCATGAGATGCTGGCTGACAGAAGGTGCTACCCAATCTGTCTCATGCTGTAAAAGCACAAGTTACTGAATCACACGCCCTTTTGGGTAACTCATGCCTGTCACAGTATAAAAAAAGTCATCTCCCATCTCAGACACCTTCGTGGTGCAGGACACACAACGTGGAAGCTGCTGGCACAAGCTTCAGCCAGAGGTGCAGGCTGTAGACGCGTCTCTGAAAAATGAGCTTTCACAGTACTTCATCTTAATTCCCTTGGAGATTTATGATCTTTCTCAAACCCTGGAATTACTTCAGTGAATGCCACAAAACCCCCTGGGGATGCTGCAAGCTCAGTTTCCCTCCTTGATGTTCTTATGCCCAAATTCACTGAATATGCAGATCTGAAATGCTACAGAAAAAGAGCTAACTCCTGACCAACTAGTGCACAGCGCATTGCCAGTGTGTGATTGCTAACACAGAGCCTCAGCAATTCACCAGCAGAGAAAATTCAGCTGGGGAAAGAACACAGGAGATGTATTTTCAACACCAGCACACCCCACACTGGCCTGAGGACCACAAATGGTCATCAAAGTTCTCATGGGCTGGTTAGTAAATGCAAGCACAGAGCCTGGGAAGTCAACTGATACTCTCAGGCACAGCTGTAGTTTCCACATTAGCATCACCCACAAAGTCTTTAAATAATATTTTTCAGAAGCCAGTTAGTGTTTGTAAACACCTACTGAAGTGGTTATGGACTTGCAGCTAGGGCACATTACTCAGAAAAAAATCAATTACTGTATTCCATGTGGTTTTGCATTGTAATAATTGACCTGCTGCTGCCAAAAATGATCTTTTAATTCCCCCATTCTGCCATCATATTATTTAACTTAATTGTGCTTGAATGTAAACTTGGCTGAGAAGCAGCTTTTAATTTTAAGCCATCTTACATTAAGAATAAACCTAATCCAAGAAATTACTGAAGCCATGAGTGGACTTAATAAAAAATATGATAACGTTCAGATGAAAATTTATAAGAAGAAATCAATGGGTACTTGAGTGCGACCCATGGCATTTCCTGGGATGTTTCCATCCCACAGGAGTGTGTCCATCAGGAACATCGCAGCCATGTCTCCATCAGTGTTATGGGGCTTTTATTAGCCAAATGGAGTGGGTTATGCCAGTAGGGGTTTTATTATGCTGAAAGCATTCAGGATCTGGATTTCAAGCTTCTGCTCCCCACAAATACCCTGGGCATCCCTAACCCTTCATCCCAGCACTGCCCTTCAGCAGAGATTATTGAAGTGACTGCATATCACGAAGCCCTTCAACATGGAAACATCTAGGCAAGCATTAGCTACCATTTTTTTTTTAAGCTTCCAGATAGTCAACATGCCCGTAAGCCACAATAAATGAAAAAGAAAAATAAGAACAAGTTATTCTGATTTTTTCAGAAAAAAAAAGAAAAAAATCTTTCAGCTACCAGAGCACTTGGCTGTGAATTAGCTTCTAATTCTAAGCATTCTTACATTAATAGTGTGACTAATTAAAGAACTTATTGAACCCATAACCCAACTAACTAAGCAGAATATAATAATGTTCAAATGAAACTTTAAATGAAGAAAACATTAAAGACTTCTGTGTTACACAGGGTTTTTTTCTGCAAAATAGGGGCCACATCTATCCTCTCTCTTTCCAAAACAAAAGCTTTTCTTTCAAAGTAAAAAAAAAAATCAAGAAAATCCGAGTCTTTTTGGTTTCAGGCCTTTTTCGCTGCTTTCCAACCAACGAAGCTGTAATGTGCAGCAGCACAAGCTTGCATCCCCAGTTTTACTGCGGATGTGCACCCTTGGAGATTACTTTCCAAGGCAAAGATATACTTTGGAGATCCTCCATTTGCCTCTTGGGACCTAATTCCTCCGACAGAAATATGAGCCAAACATGAGAGCTCAGCTTTCAGCCTAGAGCATCTTCTGAAAAATCAAGCTATAAACTAATTTGGCCACAAAAAGGACTGTTTATTGCTCACCACCCACCACCATTTAAATACAGTGGGATAATTTGACCAGATAAATGTATTGGTGATAGGGAAATAGTTTTCCCTGCTGGTTCACACTCAACTATTTCAAAGAAAAAGAAAAGTCCTCAAAGCCTAATACTCCTCCCTCATATGTGGGAGTTTAAAGAGCAACAATCATGCTGTGAGAGCATCTCCTCAGTGGGCTTAATTAAGTGAAATTGCCCAGAGGGTAATTACTGCCACACAACCAGCAAGGCTTCCCAGAGCAATCACTGTGCCTCCTGCGTACTCCAGAGAGAAATAAATTTCTCCCCCCAAAATCCCACCCAATGTTAAAATGCACCTGGGAAGTCACCTCTTTGCCTAACCACATCCCTGATTGCAGATTATCATGGGGATGGGCCTCTATAAGAGTTGTACTGACTTTCTGCTGCTTTTTCATCGGTTCAAAGCACTTATAAGCTGTTTTTCTTCTCTACCTTCCTTTCTTGAAATATGTTGCCATTTTTCAGACTTTCTCCCAGGGAAAGGTGGGGTGGTAACACCAGACAGAGGGCACATTGCAGCTGGGAGTCCAATTGCCCAGGGACTGTGAGCTCAAGCCGAGCACCCCGGCAGCCAGATCTCTGGGTGGGTGCCAGTCCCCCATGAAACCTCCAGGTCTCAGTTCAGAAGCTCCAGCTACATTGATCCAGATCAGCCCAATACTTTGTTTAAACAAATCAGCCTTTTCCAGCAGGAAAAAACAAACAAACAAACAAACAAGATATTTCTGGAAATTCCCCACCATGATTATTTGCTTTAGTTCTTAATAAGCAAGCCCAGTGCAGCGCAGCACTGAAAGGGGTTACCCAGAGAGCATTTCAGGAGGTCTTCAGAACTCAGCATGACAAAAGCAGGGTTGTCCTGGTCTAGTGCTGGTGATGGTCCCAATACTAGGGACTAGAGCCCTGCAGAGGTCCCTTCCAAACAAAACGACCTTGTGTCTACCATCCAGCATCTCTCCCTCCCTTTCCCAGCATCTCCCTGTCTCCCTAAGGCAAGGCTGATGTTCTCTGACTTGCTGCTTTTAACGCATTTCTCCAAGCTTCTCTTCAATTATAGAAAGAAGCAGAAAAGTTATCTCAGAATAGAAAAGATAACGTGGAGGAGCAGAGCGTGAAATTCCCTTCCTGGGCTCCAGCTCAGCCAAGGGAAGATGTCCCAGGCTCTCCCAAGGGCAGCACAATCAAAAACATAATGGGAATTCAGAAGTTGCAAATACATCAAAGTCTCATCTTCACAGTGTATTTCTCATACAAATCGCTGCCAGGATGTGCTGCTCAAATGCTACTCAACACCTGATCAGCTTCAGCCAAAGATAATAACTCTTTTATTTGGGCAGATGAAAGGTTTGCATCTGCAGCCACACAGCTTAGTTGCTTCACCAGCACAGAAAACGAAGGTTTTTCACATTCTACTTTTATTTCCATCTTCAATTCACAGCTTTGGGTTTGCTACAAGGCTTCAAATGAGCATGGAAACAAATTATCGTCTAGAGCTAGCCACCTGCAAAACTCATTTTCATTTAGGAAAGACTAAAAAACAACATGTGCAGCTGGAAAGTATTATTATATCTGATGATACGCCTTCTAGTCCTAGCAGCAAAAGCGCTGTGTTATCTCAGCACCTCAGAAGTGGAAAATGACATCTAGATGCCTACTAAAGGGTCACAGATGGTCACTCTTGATCTTTAGTTTCTGAACTCAAAGAAACATTTTTACACAAACCCCAGAGTGAGAGAAATTATTCCAGGCAGAGCATGAGAAATACCAAATACTGGATGTCATCCAGGAGCTGAATAACTTTAATTCTAAAGAACTAAGCAACTTTCCAAGCTCTTAATTGTACTCTTCTGGAGAATACTGCTAAATCTTTCCCAAGACCTATCCAAGTACCTCCTTCACCTGCCCACTCGCTTTACAGCAAAAACCACACCACTCATGGTACAAAGTAACCATAAGAAGTAAAAAAGGACTTCCAAAATCTGAGCTGCCACATGCATAAACCATATGCCAAGGCTGTCCACAACCAGATGTGCATCCAGCCAGCTTCGAATGACACAGGTAGACAAATATTTGTAACATATGTCAGTTTTGGCTTTAATTTCTGCCATGGCAAACTGGCAGTCAGGACTCTCATGCCCACCTGGCTCTTAGTTTAAAGGATGGTCTGTATCTTCTGCCAAATGTCCCTGATTCCTGCATGAAATAAATTTAAAATGTATTTTGTGGTGTGTTTCAGCAGGAATAATTCAAAGGTACATGTACTGCCATGACTGTGCTTGTCCCACACACAATTCAGTACAAACAATAAATAGAGTGAGCAACGAGTCTTAAATAGCCCAGCATGCATTTCTCCTTCAGCTCTGCTTTGTCCAGCAGGGCAGGGAGTAGCACCTATTTAAATGCCCAGAGTGGATGGAAGAGAGCCCATTTGCACAAGCTCATATAGGGTTCACCATTCACTCCAGACAGAGGTTTCTCCCAAATACATATTACATGAAATAGAGTCCACATCGATTGCTACGTAACTGGGACACTGAGCACAATGATTTAGATTAAAACACCTATGGGGAAGAGCTCCCACAGACGCTCCTGAAAGGGAGAGAAATGCTGCCTTCTCCAAAACAAAACTAATAACTTTATTCTTGCCTTGGCACGTGCTCCATCATCGAGTGCTTGGGGAGCATAGTAAGGTGGGCTGAAAGCCCCAGCAGTGAATCATGTCTTTTCTCCAAAGTGCTGGTACCACAGAGAAGAAAAAATAAGGACAAACAATTGCCCAGAAACAGAGAGAAGCGAAAGGAGAATTTTGTGTCAAGTTTTCACATACAGATTTTGCATTATGAAGAGCCTAATCACCCATGGTGCATGATTTGGGATTATAACAGATTCTAGGTACTGTGGGAGACAATCTCTTTCTTCCTACTTGCCCTTTCTATCGGCAGAACCTTTGTTCAGCACTTTGAAGGCTGAAGCCCAGCGTTCCCAAGGATGTTTTGTTTTGCCCACTTAAACCCAGGGTGCAGGTCCTTCCTGCTCCTTGCGCAGCTTTCCTCAGGATTTGGGCAGATGATGACCAAGATAGGGGAAATTTTGCTTCTTTTTCACACCGCACAACCACTGTGGCTAATGCTGCTCAGCAAGGCAGTGGGGTTGCACTGCAAACTTCTATTCAGACCCACTGAATATTAGTTTTTTAATATTAGTATTTTCTTATGTCTTTCTCTGTGGCTCCTCACCTTGATAAGCCACCTGCATTCTCATTAATGCAGACACTGCCCAGATCCAATTTTCAAGCCCTAAGACCATATGCATTGGAAATGTCAGCACACCAAGTTGTGCACTAGGGCAGCAGAGTGCTCATTACAAGCCGGCAATCTGGAAAAACACTGATTTTTCAAGGTAAACTGAACTGACCTTCAACACAAACAAGCACAGTAGATCTGGCAGGCCCAGGATAAAACACACTCCTTTACTCATTCTGCTCAGAGGCTGCTGCCTCCCCACACAAGGAGTCCCTGTGAAGTTGCTGCAGTGTCGCACAGGGAGGCCAGGACAGACCTGTTCTGCCTGCAGAAACAGAGAGAAACCAGGAGGTCCTGGTTCCCTCCTGAGCACTCAGCCCCTGCTGAGTAGGGCTCTCCATGACCAAACCGGACAAAAAGTATCTCACATCCCCACATCTGGAGTTTCAGCATCACAAAAGTCTCCTTTAGGTGACCATCCAGTACAATGGGAAAGATCAGAAGACCTTCACTCCTTTCTCCGCCTCCTCCCCAATGTGGAAGCCACTGGGCACACCCATGAGCATGGCTGGGGGCTCTCCTGGGGACAGTCTCACCCCCAGCAAAGTGCCACATCACCTTAACGGCCACCACACAGCCCAGGGTGTAGGGTTCACAGGCAGACCTGCTCACTGGCATCCTTACCACCATGCCAGAAGATGCTGAGTTCAGCTCGGAGCAGCTTTTATACCTTCACAGGAAGGTGTGTGCCAAGTGTGAGAAACACCGGCTCACACTTAGAATTTAAAAAGGACAAAATCGCCGAAGCAAAGGTATAAAAATTTATTATACAAAACAGCGCTGAATCGGGTGCATCTCAAAGCAGAGGCACACCAACCCTTTAGCTTTTTGATATTTTATACCCTTATCCCGGCCGCCTGAGTTTCTGTCTTTCTTCTCATTGGCTGAGAAGTTGGAGCTCACATTCTTCCCGACCGCCTGACCTATTACAGATCTAGTTTACACCTTTCTACCTTACAAGGCATACCCTCTTACTCTACAAAATCATTATCCTAAACACACCTTTGATTAGTTGATTAGCTACACGTTATTTCACCATCTTTGCTATCATCTACTGTCCAGTGTTAGTCGTGTCCACTACTGTCCAGTGGTGGTCGTATCCTCATCTTCATCAGCCACCCTCTAGATGGCCTTCATCCGCTTGTCAGTCTTCACAGTCCTTTGTCCACTTATCACTCTGCCATGGCCTGGCTCTCTTCACCTAGATGACTTCCCAGAGACCAGGACCCCTGGACAGCCCCAAGGCGCTTCTAAGGATTAGTTGGGTACAATGGGTGAGGCTCCACCATCACCGGGCCTCCTCCATTGATACAGGCATACTAACAAAAATATATCAGTTAGCTGAAGCAAAACTCAGCCCATTTCTCACACTTTCATCTTCATCTAATCCTTTTTTTAATTTGCATTTTTATGTATTCTCATAATGTATATGTGTTAGTAAAGTAGAATGTGTATATAATTTATAAATAAATAAATAAAATATTTTGGGAGGTGTACTCAAAAACGGAGTGTGCAGTCAAACCAGTTTGGAGAGCACTGAACTAGATGACACCTATGATCACCATGAGGTACCAAACCTCATGGCAATCAGCCATGAGTCTCCAGGTAACCCCTTTCCAATTCTTGATTGCTTTTCAAAGAGAAAAAAAAATACTTTAAATACAATCTGTTTTAAATTTAAGCCTCTTGTTTCCCAGCTTCCCACTGTGGGAAATAAGCTAAGTTTTGCTTCAGCTTATCG
>NW_015090842.1:20225779-20229297 GCF_001431845.1 Calidris pugnax | reverse complement strand
GGCTCACACTTAGAATTTAAAAAGGACAAAATCGCCGAAGCAAAGGTATAAAAATTTATTATACAAAACAGCGCTGAATCGGGTGCATCTCAAAGCAGAGGCACACCAACCCTTTAGCTTTTTGATATTTTATACCCTTATCCCGGCCGCCTGAGTTTCTGTCTTTCTTCTCATTGGCTGAGAAGTTGGAGCTCACATTCTTCCCGACCGCCTGACCTATTACAGATCTAGTTTACACCTTTCTACCTTACAAGGCATACCCTCTTACTCTACAAAATCATTATCCTAAACACACCTTTGATTAGTTGATTAGCTACACGTTATTTCACCATCTTTGCTATCATCTACTGTCCAGTGTTAGTCGTGTCCACTACTGTCCAGTGGTGGTCGTATCCTCATCTTCATCAGCCACCCTCTAGATGGCCTTCATCCGCTTGTCAGTCTTCACAGTCCTTTGTCCACTTATCAGTCTGCCATCGGTCTTTAGTCAGTCTTCACAGTCCTTTGTCCACTTATCACTCTGCCATGGCCTGGCTCTCTTCACCTAGATGACTTCCCAGAGACCAGGACCCCTGGACAGCCCCAAGGCGCTTCTAAGGATTAGTTGGGTACAATGGGTGAGGCTCCACCATCACCGGGCCTCCTCCATTGATACAGGCATACTAACAAAAATATATCAGTTAGCTGAAGCAAAACTCAGCCCATTTCTCACACTTGTGAAGGTTATTCCAGCTCTGATTGCAAAGGAAAAGAAGAAAGCAAAACTCAGCCCATTTCTCACACTGGCCCCATGCAGAGCCAGTATTTTCAGCCTGTGTCCCGCACCACAGCCTGCTTTAAACTGAGCTCCTTGTCTTGCATATGCCTTTCATGAACAGTAATCACAGCAATTGCGTCTGAGTTAATGACGCATCAATTTTCCTGTCAGGCTTGTGCAAATTGATCAGGCTCCAGACAGACTTTTAAATACCAGCCGCTTGTGATGCATTTGGACCACTCCGTAATGTCAACTCTATTACGGGGACAGTTACTGTAACTATTTTGGTCTACTCTAAGGGGGTGCCCTATTGGGGGGGGAAATAAAAAATAAAACGAGGAAGGAAAAGAGTATTTTCAATCTATGATGCTCATTTACAAAATCACAAGGTAGCCCAACTGCCATGGAGTGCTTGATAAAGTGCTTTAAAAAACAAACAGAAAGTTGTCCAGATGAGCTCACATTCACCACTCAGCCTTTGCCCCCAGAACTGTTGTCCCACTCTGGCCAGTTCAATAATATTTTCCCAGCTGCTCTGTTAAAAACCAACAACATGCACAAGCATGTCAAAGCCTAATTCACATTCAGCTAGGACTGCTTCATTGCAGTGGCAATCTGAGCAGCTAACAGATCACATTTATGCAGCACCTTTTCTTCTCTGAATTGTGATGCTGGAGGGGCTCAGCTCATCTCCCCAACAAACACAGGGAACTTCAGGGCACTTGCAAAGCCAGTGTTGCTCTTCGATGTCCACCATGCCAGGGTGGCAATGATAAACATGCAATAATAAACCGTTTATAAAGGCAGAAAAGATTTATACATTCATAACAGGGACTGGAAATCACTGCCTGGATTTCAGAGTGGTACTGTGCTGGACCCTGCAGGACTGAGCTACCTGCTGCTGACCTGGACCTCCCAAGATAAGAAAGCCAAGGGACAGCCTGATTTTTCACCTTCACAGGAGCAGGTCAGTGGCACTGTGACTTGCAGCAAAGGTATACTTCAGCTGGTTTTTCACAAACTTCCCTCCACTTCTTGTTCATAGAATTACAGAATGGTTTAGATTGGAAGGGACTGTAAAGATCATCTAGTCCCACCCCCTGCTTCTTTTAGCTCAGTTTTCAAAGCAAACCATTAAACGTATTAAATATTCCTTCCTTTTTTTGGGAGGAACGGGTCTCTCAGGCCTTTTGCACAACCTGCCAACAGTACAAGTCAGTTAGAAATGGCCTTTTTTGATGAACAAATGCTTAACGTTTTGCCTATTTCTACTTGATACAGAAGCCTGGACTAATCTGATTTCTATTTGTAATCTCTGTAATATTGAGCTGCAAAAGAGACAGGGTAAAATTAATTGTTTGGATGTCAGCTGAATGTTTTGCTAACTGCCAGAAGCAAATGGTAAGATATTGAGAGTATAAGTTAAAATTAAATCAGCTTTCTCCTTTTAGATTTTGCAGGTATCTTGGTTATCACCAAAGTTGTATGTAGGAGAAGAAGATATCAGAGCTACAAATGTGCAGGTTTGGATACATAACACACAAATGGCAGGAAACTAGTAAAAGAATAGTAAAGCAAGAAATCCCTGTACTCTGCTACCTGTATGTTCCCAATATCTTTGTTTTTCACGTATTCTCTTCTCCTGCCACTGAAAAATGACCTGGAAAAACATCTCCCCAAACCCAGTCCCAAGGCAGATGGCTTGCTCTGCCTATGAAGCAGCAGCTGAACACATCCGCTGCTTTACCGTGGTGCCCTATGCATGCTTATTCAGAAAAAACCCCACAGGGATAAATTTGTAAGACTGGAGCTTAAACCAAAACGCTGTGATCTCTTTGAATGCCTACATGACTCGAACACAGCATCTGATTAGAGTTAAATATCCTAGTCACTTCTGTGGTTTTAATGCAAGATCTTGGTATCTTTCCATTCCCGAGAAAAGAAAACCTCTGATGCAGAACAGTCCAGCACAGTCCAAAAAACCAAGCTGCTGAGCCCCAGTTCCAGCTAGAAAACCCTCTGGTGTGACGTTTCTCTGTCCTGTTTGCACAGAGAAACCCTGTTCCACAGCCAACACCAGCCCGCTGCTCCCAGCTCAAATCTGCCTTGCTGCTGGTATTAAATAGGCTCCCTCCAGGGACCCTGTCAAGAAGCTGCCCAGGAAAACACCTGGGAAATATGATTAGAAAAATATTCTCAAGTGTTTGTTCTTTTCCTCAGTTTTCACTGTTAGGACTGCCCCTCATGAATCTGTGACCTTGGAGGCAAGGGGGACGGTATGGAGAGAGGAAATTTTTCCTCAAGTAGATGAGGACCAGGTTCGGGCCCACTTGGCCAAACTGGACATTCATAAGTCCATGGGCCCTGATGGGTTGCACCCACGAGTGCTGAGGGAGCTGGCAGACGTTATTGCTGGACCACTCTCGATCATCTTTGAGAAGTCGTGGAGAACAGGAGAGGTGCCTGAGGACTGGAGGAAGGCCAACATCACTCCAGTCTTCAAAAAGGGCAAGAAGGAGGACCCTGGGAACTACAGACCAGTTAGTCTCACCTCTGTCCCTGGGAAGGTGATGGAGAGACTCATACTAGATGTCATCTCCAAACAAGTTGAAGAGTGGGGGGTTATTGGAAGTGGGCAACACGGGTTTACCAAGGGTAAATCATGTATGACCAATCTGATAGCCTTCTATGATGCCATGACCGGTTGGTTGGATGAGGGGAGGGCAGCAGATGTCATCTACCTTGACTTCAGCAAGGCTTT
>NW_015090842.1:20168596-20224630 GCF_001431845.1 Calidris pugnax | reverse complement strand
CCCGGAGGGCTGTGCTGCCATCCAGCGAGACTTGGACAGGCTGGGGGGCTGGGCAAAGAAGAACCTCATGAGGTTCAACAGGGAAAAGTGTAGGGTCCTGCACCTGGGGAAGAAAAATGTCAGGTACCAGTATAGGTTAGGGGTGGACCCGCTAGAGGCAACTACTGAAGAGAAAGATCTAGGGGTCCTGGTGGACAGTAAAATGACAATGAGTAAACAGTGTGCTCTTGTGGCCAGGAAGGCCAATGGTATCTTGGGTTGTATAGGGAAGAGTGTAGCCAGCAGGTCAAGGGAAGTCATTCTCCCCCTCTACTCTGCACTGGTGAGGCCACAACTGGAGTACTGTGTCCAGTTCTGGGCTCCCCAGTTCAAGAGGGACAGGGAACTACTGGAAAGAGTCCAGCGTAGGGCTACAAAGATGATTCAAGGATTGGAGCATCTCCCTTATGAGGAGAGACTGAGAGAGCTGGGACTCTTTAGTCTGGAGAAGAGAAGGCTGAGGGGAGACCTTATCAACGCCTACAAGTACCTCAAGGGAGGGTTGAAGGAGGAGGGAGCCAGACTCTTTTCAGCGGTTCCCACCGAGAGGACGAGGGGCAACGGGCACAAGTTGGAACATAAGAGGTTCCACTCAAATATGAGGAGAAACTTCTTCACGGTGAGGGTGGCAGAGCCCTGGAACAGGCTGCCCAGGGAGGTTGTGGAGTCCCCTTCCTTGGAGATTTTCAAAACCTGCCTGGATGCAGTCCTGAGTAACATGCTCTAGCTCTGGGCAATCCTGCTTCAGCAGGGGAGTTGGACTAGATGATCTCTATGGTCCCTTCCAACTCTAGAAATTCAGTGAAATTCAGTGAAATTAGTTTCTGTGCAGTTTTTCCAGCTTTGTGTTTCTCCCAATGACCTTCCCAGCGAGTGGTTTGTTTTAAAAGCCCTTTTTATTCAGTGAGCCTGCAATGTCCTGTAGCTCTATCAGCATTCAGCTGCTGAGCACCAGCTTTGGCACCAAGTATTTCTTCACTTAAAACAAAAGTAGGTCAGAGTATAGCATAAGTGACATGTCGGCACAGAGAAGAATAAGCTAGGACTCAAAAACCATCTTCCACATAAACAGAAAGAACAAAATCCACCAAATGCCCACACTCTCAAGAGCCAGAAATAAGAGCCAGACGTATAATTTTTGTGCAATCATTTTGTCCCTTTCAGAAGAGACAAGAACTGTCTCTTGAATCAGTTAATCAAAATCTCAGCTGATTATACCATCCGTAGTTTGTTTTTCAGAGCTAATTGAGAACATTCCATATTCAAAAATTAAGTTGGTTTCAACGGATGTATCCATCTCCATAGTGTGGTCTTTGGGCTCCCAGACAAATTCAGCAATCAATTGAATCAGGTTTGCAAATAGCCAAGATGAGGGACGGGGAGGGGGAAAGGAAAAAAATAATCATAATCATTTTTGTTCCTTGCCCAAGAAGTGGAAGTACTTTCTTTTCAAATTTGAGAGGGCTGGACTACAGAAAAAAAGCATGGGCGCTGCTAAAATCTCCATGCTCACATCTTTGGAGTCTCCTCCATCACCAAAGGACTCCAGACCTGATGTAGGTTGTGGGAAGGCAAAGCTCCTCATAGGGTATGCCTGGGGGGACTGTGGTATCCAAGCAAAGAGGTAACAACAGACCTTTTCCACCAGAGGAAAATAATCACTGGAGCAGAAGGACAGCAGGTGAAGGTACTGAAGGTGTCCAGGTCTGGAGCAGGTTCTGTGCTGGAAAGAGGGTGTTGAGAAACCCCATGTTCACTTGTGATGATGTTTCTGCCCAGGTTACCAGCTGGAGCACAAGGTGCAGCTTCAGCCTGCGCACATCAGGCTTCCTTGCAAGCTGTTCACTGCTTGCTGTTTGCTTGGGAACAGACTTCGAACTCCTTGGCCACTGACCCCACCAGAATGCCACATTGCTCTTAGACAAACGTCAGGAGTTTTCAGGGCTCAGAGTACCACTGAACCAGGGAGCTGCAGGGCTGCTACCAAGACATCTTCCTTTGGCTCCTCTCATGGAGAACAGCATCAGTCTGGATCCCCAGCTACACCAGCAGCACCTTGCCAGCATCTCCTCCCACTCTTTGGATGCTGATCACCATTGTAGAGCATCAAGCTGCATAGCCACAGGCACTGAGTCTTATGTGTTTGCACAGGGTCTAATGTAAGCAGATTTTACTCTCTGGGTGTCACTGCAATCAAGTAACGGAGAAACAAAATTAATCTGTACAGGAATCAGCCCAATTTTGAGAGTTTCTGGCTCTGCAAATTCCCCGATGATGTTTGCAGAGAAATCGGAGAAGAGCTGGGGGATGTTTCCTAACTGAATTAGAGGAGGAAGGGGCCTGGGGAGGCCAGGCAGGAGGAACACATGCTGCCATGCTCCCTCCCTCTCCTAGCACTGATGCTCCACATGCCTCCAGCACAAAACACACACCACAACCAGCAACTCAGAACTGCAGGAGGCAGCTTGCCCCTGCTTGTATTTCTCATTAATGCTGACACAATCTTAACAGCTTGTCCTGCACAATTAACTTGTCCCTCATTTGCTCTGCTTCCATCAACCTTAAGTAAGTGGCGCTCACAGCGGGGCCCTGAGGAGCAGCTGTCCCACTGTGCCAGCCCAGGGACAGACCCATCTCATCAGCTTTGTCAGGCAGCAGGTCGCCCCCACCAACAACAGCTCTGCCTTGGATTGTGGCTGTTTAAGCACCTTGCACAGGTCCAGGTACACCCAATCTGCCTGGGAAAGCCCCCCCAAAGCTCCCACCCTGTCCACACCAGCATCTCAGGGCTCTCGAAACCCTGGAGCTGAATCCATCAGTGGAAGCAGCATGGCTGGGCCAGCACAGTGCTCTCTGGGTTTCCCGCTTCTCAGCAGGACTAATTAGCACAGGTAGAGAAGCTCATCAGCATTGTTACCTGCTTCTGAGGTGGCCCTGCACAGCCATGTCTCCGTTAGCTCCGGGGCTCAACACAGCACTTGGGCTGGTAGCTGCCCTCCCTGTACCCCACAGCCCTGCACCCCAAAGCAACCCCAAACTACTCCAATTTATAATACAGCTCCCCATGGTATCTGGTCAGGGGAGGAACGTGGCTCCTTGTTTCCAAGGAGGAGGATATTCAGTATCCAAAGGCTGACATTTTCCCATCCATTCCCCATCCCAGCACAGCCCTGTGTAACCTCCACGAAGGGCGGGAGGCAACATGCTGCTGAAAAACCTGGTCGTCTTCAGTTTTCCATTCGTCACAATCCTCCAGCAAAAGTGACAGTCTGGGGAAGCTGTGAAGGCGTTCTAAGAAGAGACACCGCTTCTGCTAATTATCCTACATGCACACTCCAACCTTTTCTAGTGTTTGCCACTGGAGAGAAGAGCTCATTTGGGGGGAGGAGGGGATAAAGCAATTAAAAGAAGAGCTTTAAGCCTAGCAAAGAGATAACAAATGACAGAGCAGCAGAATGCTAATGCCATGTTCTTGGCTCCTTGTGAATGGACCTGTACAGCTCATTGGAGAGAAGTCCTGCTCCAGTGAGCAGATCTCTCCCTGAAGGATTGTCCTTTGCAGCTATGAAAAACGTACAAGATAGAAAAGGAACTTTTAAAATACTCTGCCAGGACTAAATTAGTTTGGCCAACAGCCACTCCTGACCTCTCCCTGATTTCAAAAGGACTGAGAGGGGCTCCTTCCTTCTGAGGGGATGCAGAGTGGGTGTCAACGCTGGTCCAGGGAGCGAGAGCAAGATGGGAACTGTGGGTCAGGCAAAGGAAGTTTCACCCAGTATCAGAGTAGCAGGGTGAAAGGTTTTCATCTGACCATCCATGATCCTAAAACTGGTTTGGCTTTCCATTTGCAACAACTTTTTCCTTTTAAAATTGATACATGTCATTAGAAAAGGTAGAAAAGTTGTAGATCATACTGCAAATATAACAGGAATTCCCAGGTGAACGTCAATCTAATGTTTTCTAAAGCCCTGTTCTGCCACTAAACCATATATATGTATTTTTAAATATGTGTGTCTACATATCATACACATAATTTGTGCAATTCCAGTAGCACTGATATTAATAGTAACATATCATTACCTCCCCATTAATCTTCAATCAGCTCCCCATAAAGCACTACTGAAACCTCCTGAAATAGCAGCTAAAACCAATAATGAAAAACTACCTAGCAACATCTTGCTTTTGCCTCCCGCCTCAGCTGGGAGGGAAGAAGGGCAGCCAGTGTGAGCAACAGAGAGAAGAACACCACTTGATCATTGTTTTTAAGCAACAGCAGGTTTACAAATATAATTTTGCCAAAAAAGGGGGGGATTTAAATATGTGACACATTTTGCATGTTCCTGCTGCCAGATGAAATAACCAGTGATGATGGGTCTTGCAACATGTCCTTGTACCCTGCCACGGATGGCAAGTTCTCTTATAGAGATACCAGATAATAAAACAGGTGTTTGGAGCCCACGCCCACCATTCCACATCATTAACTTCCTGGAGACACTTTCCAGGCAGCCAAGAAGAAAGAACGAACCTTGCTTATGCCCCTGGCCTATTTGGGGTATCTCAGTTCAGTTCAACATCCTCCTAACCACACCCTGCGGGCAACAAGGTGTTTTGTAGAGTGTGATTCCCAAGACAGAAACCCACCTCCCAGCCGCAGCACACCGCGACTGACACTCCACGCAGTGATTCCTTCATCATTAGCCAACCTCATCTTTCCACTCTTCTGCCCGATTTTTCTCCTTTCCACTGTCTTCCCAACTAAAGCAAGTCGAGAAACTGATACAGACATTCATTTTGTCTACTCCAGTAAGGCAGTTCCCTGCTCCTAAAAATACTCCAGGAAATCGAACCAACATTTTGCAATTTGGCTGGTAACAGCAATTACTAATAATCAGCAGGAACATAATTTTCTTCATTTTCTACTCTAGCTGTAATGTAATTTCAATAGCAAACTGTTTTGCACGCTAAACAAACATCATGAGCAATATGAGAAAACCAGAGATAAAAGGGAGTATCAAAAAACGGCTTTAAAAATAAGCAAACTTCTATCAAATGGCACATGATTGTTATTTAAACAGCCTTTTGGAAAGACAAAGTTAATATTGTTCCTTTTCCTCCTGTAAAATAGAAAACTGAAGGCTCCACTCCACTCTTCTTGCCCGATAGCAGCAGCACTTGGAACTACAACCCTAATTCTTGGGCATGCCAGAGGCTGGAGGCAGCATCCTTCCTGCCCGATTTACCTACAGACCTGCCAATTTCCTGTGTGGAGAAGAGAAGACAGGGCAAGGTGAAGAGTGCACACACAATTTGAAGGGCTGTACTAGTTGCAAGACTGCAGTCAACAAACTACTCGTTTCATAGTGAAAAGCACTTCTGCAGAAGGAAGCTTGTCTCTGAAACAGGTTTTCTGGAAACCCACAGCACTCTTGCAGATAAAAAATGAGGAATATTTTCTTCCCCCAACTTGATAAATTTGCTGTAGGTGTCTACGCTTTCCAAATCAATAAGCAAGTGCCAATTTCATACAAAGATTTAACTTGGAAGGGTGACCAACTCATTGCTTCTCCTTCCAGCCAAGAAAGACAGATGCTACAGTGCTCTGTGCAAGTATCGGTCCCTAACGGGTGTTGATGACTGAATCAAGCCATCTTGGCAGAAGAAAAATGCTACTGAATTGTGACAACTCTTGCCACACTCAGGAGCTGCTCAGCAAGACCCTGCTCACCAGCAGCGCTGTTGCATGACACTTAGAAGTAGCACATTTTCTCTCTGTCCATTTTAGAAGAAATCCCTTATTGAGGCTCGGGGCAAGCTGCAGACTCTGTACAATCCCCAAGTGAATGGACCTCAATCCAATTTCAAGAAGTCACATTTCAAGAAAGTCAGAAGAAACACCCACACTCTAACCCCCCATATACGTATATCTTGATTTAAATACCAGCTGTCTGCATCCTTTCAAAGGCCAGATGAACTTCGATAAGCTCAGGCAATGCTATAAATTATTTCATAAGAGAGACAGGTAAGCACCTGAGTCCCAGAGTCCATAGAGAGCCTACCCAGCAGCATCACCTGGAGTTCGATAAATAGACCCACAACGCATAAGGCAGCATCTAGTGTCCATTGAAAAGGAACCATTGAAAAGGATGGATCACTCTCAGCTAATTTTAGTAACAAGATCACTTAAGTTCCGTTGATTAATTATTCAGCAAATAGTATATTCCAAGCTGGTCTTTGGCATTTCTGACCTTAGAATAAACTTTGGGAAATGCACACATTGGAAAGATGGGATTTTGAGAAACCTCACATTTATTTTGCTTTCAGAACCATCTTCAGCAGCAGCCCCTGTACCAGGTTGATGAGCTTTATAAATATTCTGCTTTGATACAGCAGACTCTAGAACAGTTACTCTTTCCAGGGGATATTTTGGATGGGTGGCAAAGCATGCACCTCTCACATGGGCAAGACTCTATCTGCTCCCAGAAAGCTTTATAATTAACCAGCCCATTTTTTTTCAGGCACTTACTGCAAGACTTCTCATTTGAAATTGGAGTCTCTTTTCATCTGCTTTTTGGACAGATTTTTTCTCTCTAGAGATGTAAGAATCACACTAGAATATGACTCAAAGCTGGCTTTCTTTTATATTTCTAAACAGCCTAAGCCACTCAGGCTTTTGAAGAGGGGTTCCTCTTGGAAAGAGAAAACCCCACCTTAGGGCTGTGCCCTTTGAGCCAGTGCCCCGTGCTGTCACCAGCTGCAGGCAGAGAGGCTCCCACTGGAGCCTTGCAGACCACATGGCTTCATGTCGATCCCAAACGCCCCCAGTGCCAGAGACTTAGGGGGCTCACAGACACCTCAGACCCCACCGAAGGCAAAGGCAGTCAGAGGAGGCACTGAGGGAGAGACAGCAAATGGAGGCCGAGGCGCAGCTAATGAGTTTGTCACCTTAATTTGATAGCTGGACACAGCTTGCAAAAGCTTGATTCTCAGCAACTGTGGTCAGGTGGCACATTTAGTTTCAACTTTGATGTAACATCAAACAAAATCATGCCTAGAGCCTCCTCTGCCATCCTTTTCCCCCACTGCTATTGCAGCTGTGATGCTCGTATTGCTGGAGCGGGTCCAGAGAAGGGCAATGGAGCTGGTGAGGGGTCTGGAGCACAAGTCTTGTGAGGAGAGGCTGAGGGAGCTGGGGTTGTTCAGCCTGGAGAAAAGGGGGCTCAGGGGAGACCTCGCTGTCTCCAACTCCCTGAAAGGAGGGAGTAGCTGGGAGGGGTCGGTCTCTTCTCTCAAGGAACAGGCGATGGGAGAAGAGGAAATGGCCTCAAGTTGCACCAGGGGAGGATGGATATTACAAAAAATTTCTTCACCAAAAGGCTTCTCAAGCATTGGAATAGGCTGCCTAGGGAAGTGGTGCACCCACCATCCCTGGAGGTATTTTAAAGCCAGTCAGACATGGTGCTGAGGGACATGGTTCAGTGGTGGACTTGGCAGTGCTGGGTTAATGGTTGGACTTTATGATATTAAAGTCTCTTCTAACCATAATGATTCTATGATCTGTCCCCTTGCTCCTTGCCCAGGCTTTGTACAGACAGAAGTACAGCCACATCAGGTTGCTGGGGTGAGAACAGAGGCAAAGCATCATCAACAGCTGCTGCAGGGCTTGGGCTGGCCTCCATGCAGCTGAATTCCACCTCTACCCACTGCTAGAACGACCACTGCACCCGGGGATATTTTGGAGGGGAGGCAAAGCAGGCATGATCCAAGTGCAGGGGATAGAGAGAGATCACAAAGAGACAAGACCGCAAATTATTCCAGTTTTTTGTGTGTGAAATAGCTGGATAGGACAACGCATACAGAGATTCACACAGTCACCTTTTATATAGCACAGCGAAACTTTTAGATAAAGTAGAAAAGCTGAAGAGCCATTTAAAATACCCTCATGAGTCAGATGCCATAAAGATCAGGTTGCACTAAAGAAAATGGCCTCAAAAAAGCCACCAAGACAAAAGGAATCATAGTAGCCACCATGGTGAGACACAAACCAAGCAGAAATGGAGATTTTGCAAAGTTTTACAAAGTGAGTTGCACTCCTGCAGCCTCCACAATGCTTAGCTCTCCGCACCAGCATGCCGCTGCACATTAATGCAACGATCCAAAGGCTCTGTGAAACTGGGGAGTGTCAGCACAGGAAACTTACTTGGTGTTGTCAGAGTCAATGGTATGAAAGAGCTTCTCAAGTTCTTCTTCGTTGAGCGTCCCATCAGAGAAAAAGGCCTGGAACTCCTCCAGGGAGAGCTTCCCATCATCTGCAAAGAACAAAACAGCCACTGTTAGGGAACAGGCAAAACAAGGGGCACAACAACTGACAATCAAGAATTATATTCAGACCAAAAAGCATCTCCAAGTGCTTCTGCAGAACCCGCCCTCAACCAATGCAGTGCTCACTGGGTACAGGGTGGGACTGGCAGCACCAGCGGCAGGTGAAGCTGCATTGCTCCTGGGTATGGATGTTCTGGCTGTTAGCAAATAATTGGGCTATTAATCCAAAGCATGACTCAAGCCTAAAGAGGAAAGCCTGCAAGCTTCATCCTAAAACTGAATTACATTTAATAAATTATGGAGTATTTTGTCTATCCTATGTTCGAGTGATGCAGGGTGCTCATTAAGGAACATATAATAGACAGGCAAAGACCCAGGGGTGGAATTAATGGTAGACCCAGCAGTATCTTTTGCCATCTCCATCCAGCTGCATCTTCTCCAACACCGTGCATCTCCCAGCTCTGTGCAGAAATGCAAAATAGCAGCTACCAAACATAACAAGACATGTCTTGCTTCAGTTGTCAGCTGTTTAAACACACAAAGACAGTGTCACCTTAATGTTGTGCCTTTACTTCTAAAGGGACCTGATGACGCACAGAATCCATCTGCCTGGCCATACGGGCTTTACAGCTTGCTGGCTGACTTCTGGCAAACCTACCGGTATGCGAAGGAGTCACGAGACAGAGGTTTAATAATGTTCTCCTGGGCACCTAGAGAGGAATTTGCAGTAATTTCAACAGCAAGGTCCAAGCTCATCCTTGAACGATTCTTTTGATACCAGCTCTGGCCAGAACCTTACGGGCACTTTAGCTGCCTCACCTCCGGCTGTACGAAGTGGCCCTGCAGATACTCAGTGCCCGGGGGAAAGCTAACATACAGCTTTGAAAACACTTTGTATATTGTTTTACAAATTGGCCCCAGCATTAATTTAAAACTAGGCTTAGTACAGCTAATTTAAATGACCAGGAAAGAAAAAAAGGATCAAATCCATGTATGAGGCCACATAAGGTAGACTTCTTTGCTGACAGGACAAAAGTTTACACTTAACTGTTAAATCTGGAGCTTTTTTCTGTATGCTGTGGACAGGTACAGAACATCTTTGAGGCCACAGCTGGAAGTGAGAAGGTCTGGAGAAAGCTCCTATGAAGTTCAGCAATAAAGCAATGGGAGAGAGACAAAAGAAACTTTAATCTACCTCAAGTTCCTTGTTCAAGCCGCTGACACTGGGCTCTGGTATGCAGCAATGCCTAGGGAGGAGTAACTACCCCAGGTCATGTACTATTTAGAGTTTCTCCATTCATATCCACAGAAGATTCATACACTGAAAATGCTGCCTACTTTGCAGTAGGAGAATGTATCATTTATTATTTAATCAAATCAACTATAAACCCTGTTGCTTCTCTTTCAGGAAATGATGCTAGAGGACAAAATTAGCCAACTTACCACATACATATCAATATTTCTTCCCCAAACTAAATAAGTCTGCTTCTTCTAAAACATACCTGCATTGCCAAATGCTAACCCAGTTTGCCTTGCCTGACACAGACAAATTTAGACCAGTGATAAATTAAGCCCAAGATACTTATTTAATTGGCAATTATGAAAGGAACACAGCAGGAGAACAAAATCCACAGTGAAAAGGGTATCATTTTCCACAGCACCACAATGGTTATAGAGAGTGCCCAGCTGCCTAGATTGTTTTTCTGCATTCCTTCCCGAGAACGTGACCTCTTTGCAGCAGGCAGGGTGCAGAATACCAATGCACAACTCAGAGGAAGGGTCCCAGGTTTGCTTTCTGTTTCTGATTACAGAACACTAAAGCATCTGTACTTCAGCAAGTGCATATTGCTTGAAGCATCCCACCAGTGTCACCTGGAAGCTAATCCTGGGGGGTTAATAAAGGCTATGCCCAGAGCAAGAGTCCCATCGACACCATCCAGCTCCACCTATGCATAGTGCCCAACTGGATGAGAAGCTGCCCCCACAGTGCTCTTATTTATGCTGTATCCTAGCCAAGATCAAGATGTGGCTTATTCTGATTCTGACGGACAATGAATACGTCTCCAAGCATCAAGACCAAAAGAATAATAGCATTTCTGTCTCACGAGGGCCAAACAGTTCTTTATATATGGTACACTTTTCCTGTAAACTGTGAACTAGTGGTTCTTCACCTTAAAATTGTCCTTCCATACAGAGGGCAGGCAGAATTAAATTGCCAGGAAAGTCACATAAATCAACTTACTGGGAAAAAGAAACTGTAAAAGCAAGTGATGTTTTTTCAGGAGAGTACTTTAATCTAAATTTACAGTGACCACCACTGAAATGCACAAAGTGTTTCTAAGTTTAAGGAAGAAGTCTTTTTCTTTTACCTAGTTTCTATCTTATATATTTTGCTGCAGCCTCTGAAATGCTGGTGTTTAAAATCTGTGCCAAAATGCTACTCTGACTCCTATCTGGCAGCCCCCGGAGTCACAGATGAGAACAGGTACCAACACATGCCAAATTTTGCTGGCATTTAGCAGCCCGAAATAGTACAGAATGAGTGAAGGATCTAGAGGGAGGAGGAGATGACAGTAAATTTTATTCCATTTTTGGTTTTTTTTTTTGAGACCCCACAGAACTGGTTGGGCCCTGGCAGGAATTTGACTAGAAGTACAAATTTCACTCATAAACAGTGCTGAAGACTTTCATCCTGCAAATAACGGCATAAAGTACCAGCCAGCTTAAAGATGATCATTATTTAATACAAGCTGGAATACTTGTCTGCAAGCACACACAAGCAAAAGCCTTCCAGAGTAACAAGATAATCCTTGAGCTGCATATCTATAATTGTGAAACAGCCTGAAAGCCACAGGTTGCTCAAGCCCAGTAGGCAAGGAAGTCCTGGGGGAACTCAGGCGATAAGAGGAAGCAGACTGGGCTGGGATTTGACAGTTAAAATCAAACTGGTAGAAAATCCTGGGCAAGGAGGATTGACCACAAACACTATTGACACCAGGTCTACCTGCCGGCAGGTGCTGTGATAAGAGCTGATGGAGCTGCTGTGCCCCAGGAGCAGCCTTATCAGGAAAGTCACAGAAAAGCAAGCTTTTCCTGAAAGCAGAAGTGTCTGTGCTCACCGAAGAACGGATAAGACTTCCAGAAACCTGCTTTTTGCTGAAAACTCCCAGGATCAAGAGATACAACTTCTCCAAATGAACTGTCAGGCATCATACCAGAGTGGCAGCATCAATCATATGGTTCGACCTCACCCATGCCATGCTCTGTAGGTGTTTGTCTGGGGACACTTCAGTCCTAAGTAGCTATTTTTGATAGGAAGGGTAACAGGAAAATTGAGTTTCCACACCAAATCTCACTAAACAAAGTTTCCAGCAGTTTTAAAATCTAGAGAAGTCTTTGTGACTTTTTCATCTAGATGACCTCACTAAAGGCAAGCAACCCCCCATTCCCTGTAAACCTGAACACCAAAGCTGGCAGCGAGGACAAATGCCATCAACTAAAAATCACCTACATTGGCATTGATCAGCTGAGAAAAGAGATAATCAGGCTGCAGCTATTTCATCATCATTTTTTCCTAAGAATTTTCATTTTACTCTAACTTTTCAAAATAACTCAATCACAGGCAAAGACCAAAGCAAATTACCCACGAAACAGAATTATCAAAGTTAAAATTAACCAAAGAGAGAAGGATATAACGGAGAACATGAGAAAGCCCCAAATGGGATTTTATTATTGCTCCATTTGCCATCATGAAAATCTGAGGAGTCTAGAAGTGACTTCTACACCTTCTAACTCACACAATCAGGCTGTTCTCAACTGCTAATGCAGCCAGAGGAAAAATCAAACTAACATCCTAAATCTTCTAAAATATAGGAAATCTGATGGCAGAGTTTTTGGAAATTCACTTAACAACACAAATAGCTAAAAGCATCTACAAAATAAGGTCACAGTTCTGAGCCTGAGTTTGCTAAATCCACTTCCAATTACATCAGGCTGAGACTGCTCATATATTTTCTAGCTATATTACAAATATATTTAATTACTTATTTTTATTACTCTGTGAGTCCTAAAATGCTTTAAGCCCCGCTTAGTGTGCAATCACCAGCAGAGCTACAGGTAAGCAAATTGCATTTTATTGTGGCCTGTGAATAAAATGACGACTGCATCTTTTTCTTTCTTAGGAATGTGTGTGCAGATACAAAAGCCAGTGAGAACATGGATGGGCTTGTACCCTGGACCATTTATCCAGCTTTCTCAGAAGTCAGTGAGAACAACTTCATTCATTTAAATGAAGCTAGATATAGACTTGAGTTTCCTGACAGTCCTGGGCTTTCAGGAAAAATTACCTCCAGGTCCACAGATGTGATCTGTGATGGATCTGAAAGATGCAGATTGGACACTAAATCATGGAATCAGGGAATTGTCAGAGTTGGAAGGACCTCTAGACATCATCCAGTCCAACTCCCCTGCCAAAGCAGGGTTGCCCAGAGCATGTCCCTCAGGCAGGGCTTGAAGATCTCCAGAGAAGGGGACTCCACACCCTCCCTGGGCAGCCTGTGCCAGGGCTCTGCCACCCTCACCCCAAAAAAGTTATTCTTCAGATTTGAATGGAACTTCCCATGGTCCAGCTTGTGCTCATTGCCCCTCGTTCTCTCACTGGGAACCACTGAAAAGAGTCCGGCTCCATCTTCTCTCCACCCACCCTTTAGAGACTTGTCAGCATTAAGAAGGTCTACCCTCAGCCTTCTCTTCTCCAGACTAAAGAGCCCCAGCTCTCTCAGCCTTTCCTCAGAAGGTAGATGCTCCAATCCTTCAATCGTCTCTGTTGCCCTTCACTGGACTCTCTCCAGCAGTTCCCTGTCTCTCTTGAACTGGGGAGCCCAGAACTGGACGCAGGATTCCAGTTGTGGCCTCACCAGTGCAGAGCAGAGGGGGAGAGTGACCTCCCTTTACCTACTGGCCACACTCTTCCCTTTGCAGCCCAGGATCCCATTGGCCTCTTCATGACAAGGGCACATTGCTGGTCTCAAATGTGAGACCTCAAAATATCCCTCTTAGCAGTGTTTTTAAGCTGCAAAACCTGCCAGGGTGTTCTCCATATTCAGACAAACAGCTGGATGTTCTCCATATTCAGGCACCAATGGGGCTGTCCTGGGCAGGTGGTCTAATACTTATTGCCCCGTTTCCCTATGCTGTGGCTAACACAGATACTCCAGGAGGTACTGGGAACTGTGTCCTAAGAATCGACTGCAAGGGGAAGTCATACTGAACAAATGAAAGGATAGGCTCCTAAGCCTGGAGAAAGCTGTTTCACCTGCCATTTTCAGAAGGATTCAGTGTTGGTTTTTAGACCATTCATTTTTACCTAGATGCTCTCCTGATGAGTGCCTTGATGTCCTCCAGTGTCTTAATCTGTGGCTTTGGGGAGGCTATTGGAGGACCCCCGGTCAGGCTGAGTTGCCACTCTCATGGGAAGCTCCTGGGCCACATCCCCTGCATCACCGAATGTTGGGACTGCACCTCGCACGGCATCACACAACCTTTCTGCTGGCTGAGGACACGGTGCATTTACCACAGCCCCTGACTTGCTCCCAAGTCATCTACAGCTCCTCTGCAGCCAGCTGAAAATTATCCCCCCACTTTGACTCCAGTACCCCAGTGTTATTATGGGAGCAATTGAATTTAGTCAGAAGCTGGCCTGGTGATTCACCTCCAGCTTTGGCTGAAGCTGTGAAGCCACAGGAGCTCTGGTGGAGAAGCACGGCCCACATTTCAGTGGCTCTTTATAAGGACGGTGCCATCGCAACTGGAACCGAGCCCCTGCAAACATTGTTGCTAATCAGATGTAACACACATCTTAAAAGGAAATTACTACAATTATAGTAATTTTCTAGTGAAAGGAATTTAAGGAATGACTACAAAATCACCTGTTTTTTGAAAGGTAACTAGCGCCCAGCCTAGATGTTTTCACAAGGGTTGGTACCACGCAAAGCCATGCTCACAGATAACCTGAGAGACAGATTGATGTTTCCATCACAGATGATAATCTTTGTTTGAAACACTCCCATGAGCTTCCTAATGCTGCTGGGATTGCTGGTTGATGCTGGCATGGGAATGCATTGGCTGGCACAGAAGAAGCCACAGTTTCCCATACAGAAAAAGCCAGGGACTAAACTTCAGAAGCTGGGGTTTGGCCTACTCAACTCATCGGTAAACACTTGATAAATGTTTTTCTTCTTGCCATTGATACTGTATCAAGGTAGTGTCTCCTGTCTTCTGCCAGTGACCTCACCACAGCTCCCACAAGTATAACCGGCAGTGCTCCTCGCTCCGGAGCAGGCTGCCACATCCAGCTCTACTTTCAGCATCACGATTTTCTTTTTGCCATGTGTTGCCACAAACCTTTGCGATTTTTTTGGAATTTTTTCAGGACATCTTTTCTTTCTACACTCAGACAAGGCCTTATAGAGTCATAAGTTACACATAACAAATGAAAAACTATCTCTTAAGCCAGCCAATGCCCCTCCCTAGTCATTTAGCCCAGTAATAAAGATCAGCTCTTCTTCAGTAATTTGAACGTACTTCTCTCTATATCAAAGCACTGAGTTCATAAAAAAAAATATGTAAGTCAGTTTTGGTCTTTTTCTTTCTGCTCTGCAGCAGATGATGCAGTTTTGTGGCAGGACTGGAACTGGGGCGTATTCAAAATCTGTCACGTGCACTGATACAGCAGTACTGAGGCTCCTTTTGTGCCAGCTTTAACCTTTTAATTTCCATTAAAAAGGGGGGAAAAGCTACTTTCATTTCAAAATAACCACATCAGCCAGCATAAGATTTTGAGGAAAGAGTTAAAGCCTGTTTCTTGTCTAGGATGGTGAGTATGCATGTACCAAGCAGAGGATGGCTGGCAATCTTCCCTGTAGGACTCGGCCTGGGGAAGAGTGGGGATTTCCATTGCAGTCAGAAACCTGCACCTCTTTCTCACCAGAAACAGCCTGAGCATCCAGCAATGTCCATTAACATGCCAGAATTTTCACCAAGCTGCTCAGATCTTATCTTCAAATCATTTGTCATTGTAGAATTAGAAATTATTTTGAAATTATTTTTAATAGTGGCTATCGATGGATATCAAATGTAGGCTGGTAGGCAGGGAGACATGCAGGAGTGATGCAGCACATTTTCTCCCACTGTCTTTTGTGAAAACTCTACTTTTTTTTTCCATTTCCCAGATAATCCTTACCCTGCTGCAATGAAGTGATTTAAATGTGTTTTTTTCTGTACTTGCCCAATATATTGACTTCAGATGTTTTAGCATAGCTATTTAGGGATGTCTTCCAAAGAAATTCCCAATCTTTTACAATCTAAATGCTGGGATCAGACTTTCCCAACATGCAAATAGCCTGTCCAGGTTCAATGCAATCGCTGCTTAATAGAGGCTATATCAAAAGTTACCCAAACATTTAGAAGAGGATCCAGACAGAGATACCAGCAGTCCACAAAGCTTTCTTAATTCACCATTTTAGTATGGAAAACCTGTTTCAGTTTCCCTCTCACTAACTAAACTTATTTTCTTTCCATTTAAAAAGAAAATGAATGTCAACAGCTGACTTCAACATACTTGCTTCACATCTGTAGCAGCACAAGAAAAGACTGAGTCAGCCCCTCCACATGCTGCTGCTCTGTAATAATTTATGAAAACCTCAGGTGATCTGGGCCCCAGGACACTTTGTACATGGACATGTTAGTCTAGCTCAGTGCAGACTAATGGAAAATCATTCCAGAAAAGAAACCATGGCTGGCAGTAAGGGACCTCCTGGTAAATAGTTCACGTGAAGAGGCAGTACCCGACCTCTCAACACCTGCCTTTGGGCTCCAGTCTGTGCAGTGGGAGGCCGGAGGGGAGGCAGCCTGGAGAGACATGCACCAAGGATATTTACTGGTCAGTGTGGTAGCACACAGGAGACCTAAATACCATAAATATATGGCATATAATAAATAAATAAATGGAAAGAGATTGGTGACCTACCTTATCCCACCCTCCCCCACCCCCCCATGGAGGACATCTCCATTTCACAGAATCGCAGAATCTTGATGGTTGGAAGGGACCTTTGAGATCATCGAGTCCAAACATAAAAAAAAACACAACAAAACAAAACCAAAAAACAAACACACAACACCAAAACAAGAAAAAAACAACACCCCATCACCACAACAATCACTACACCCAAGAATCTCAGGCACTAGAGCATGCCCTGAAGTGCCATGTCTACACGTTTCTTAAGTACCTGCACGGTTGGTGACTCTACCACCTCCCAGGGCAGGACGTTCCAGTGCCTGACCACTCTCTCAGTAAAGTCATTCTTCCCAATATCTCATCTAAACCTTCCTTGCCCCAACTTCAGACCATTTCCTCTGGTTCTGTCATTATTCCCTTGGCAGAAGAGACCAACACCCATCTCTCTACAACCTCCTTTCAGGGAGTTCTGGAGGATAATGAGGTCTCCTCTTCTCCAAACTAAGCATGCCCAGTTCCCTCAGCCTCTCCTCGTAGGACTTGTTCTCCAGACCCCTCACCAGCTTGGTGGCTCTCCTCTGGACATGCTCCAGCACTTCAATGTCCTTCTTGTAGTGAGAGGCCCAGAACGGAACAAAGTACTCACGTTTCCAAGCTGTTGCAGCCACCAGCAGACCCAGCTTAGCTCCTTAAAGTTATTTTTCATCTTAGCTGCCCTCAGCCTGTCTGCGCGCTATTAAATGGCTGGCTGACTTTGAACAACCAGAGCTTTTTAGCACCTTTGATTTATTTGCCCATTCAAACCATTTCCCCTGCAAGTTACACAAGCACAAGCCACATCAGCAAAGCAGCAGATTCCTGTGCAGAGCTTGCAGCCTCCTGACCCAAACAGCCCAATTCTCTCTCCCAAAGGCTTTGATTCTCCATGTAGTCAAATATCTGCCTAGGTCTCTCCAGCATTACTCAGTCCCATCTTTCTCTGTTGTGCCGAACATTGTCTTTTTTCTCCATTAATGTGCCTTCAGCATCTTCCCTCCTTCTTGTTCTTTTCGGACTTGAGTTTTGGATGCAGTTGTACAAAACTAGGATTTCTGTTTAAGAGAAGACTGTATGGAGTGGCTGAAACATCATCAACCTTTGATCCCTATCACTTGATCCCCAAAATTTCTGTTTATTGCCCAGGCAGCAACACCCAGTTGCATTTCAAAAACACCAGCAACCTCTCGACTACCAAACCCCCGATCAAAGCACACAAGCTACTGACAGCCTCTATAAACATTTGATCTAAAGGGGAAATAAAACACAAAGACAGCACAGCTTGTTGTTAATACAGGACCACTTAGTGCTCCAGTGATCTCAAAGCTGTAAATCCTGACTTCAAAACTTCCTCCTTCCATTTAAGGCAAAATTGTCCCATGGAGACCTTGCTTAAAGAGAACATAACCTGCCTCCTACAGTGCCCTAAAAACAACTATGCTGCACAGGAAGTGCTACAAACCATGAAAAACACACTAAAATATGTAGTGGAAGAAAAACTGATATTTGGATATGTATATTAGAATATTCACTAGTATAGCTTCTATTTTCCTATGTAACAAATAGTTAATTTCTATGCACCAGCAAAACATAGTGTTATATATAATTCCCTGCAAGGTTAAGTGTTTCTTTGTACAACAGAGGTGGCCTGGGAATCACAGAGCTTTTCATCCAATACTGAGCTCTGTCACCATCAGAGCAGAACAGTGAATTTATTTGGGAGAGTTTTTTGCACTTCCCCCCACCCACATCAAAAGCTACACACGTGTTCAGGCTGCTGCAAGGCTCTTACTCTTGCCACACCATGGGCCTCCTCCACATGCATCACACTGGATACGCTGAAAGGCAGAAAGCTCGGGGTGATGGATAGAGATGGAAAACTATGGCAGCACTCAGCATGTTCTCCTTCAGGTCTCCTACAACAAGAAGATGGGGCCCTGAGGGAGCTCATGGATTCCTTCACCTTAGCTGAACAAAAACCCTCTGAGAAGCTACCATGGGTGACCATGCAGAGTCCCTTCTATCCAGATCCCACACACACACCAGTGCCTGACCTCCTGCCATGTGTGGCAGCAAAAAGGGAAACCTGGGTTCCTCTGTAAGGAAGTCAAAACTTCACTTCTGAAACTTATCAGTAGGTCACTTCATTTCCACCTCTGTGAAGGCAGCCAAAAGCTCCATTTTGCTGAAAAACAGACTCTTGAGTTCAGCTCCCTCCTGCACCCAGCCAGACTGGGAGAACATGACTGATAATCTTGGGAGATTGCTGGAGCAGCCACAGCATGGGCACAAAAGCTCCAAAAGCGCTGTTGGATGTACTCTGCATCCCACCAGATTTAGGGAACAGCTCAAGGATGAGGAGCCCCAGAGCTCTGTGCATTGACCCGTATCAAAGTGACCCGCTTGGTGGATGAAGGAAAGGCTGTGGATGTTGTTTACCTGGACTTTAGCAAGGCCTTCAATATAGTGTCCCACAGTATCCTCCTGGAGAAACTGGCTGCTCATGGCTTAGATGGGTATACTCTCCACTGGGTTAAAAACTGGCTGGAGGGCTGGGGCCAGAGAGCGGTGGTGAATGGAGTCAAATCCAGTTGGCGGCCAGTCACAAGTGGTGTCCCACAGGGCTTGGTACTGGGGCCGGCCAAGTTCAGTGGGAGTGTCGACCTGCTGGAGGGTAGAAAGGTCTTGCAGAGGGATCTGGACAGGCTGGATCAATGGGCTGAGACCAAGGGAATGAGTTTCAATAAGACCAAGTGCTGGGTCCTGCCCTTGGGTCACAACAACCCCAGGCAGCGCTACAGGCTGGGGGCAGAGTGGCTGGAGCTGCCTGGCAGAAAAGGACCTGGGGGTGTTGGTCAACTGTCGGCTGAACATGAGCCAGCAGTGTGCCCAGGTGGCCAAGAAGGCCAACAGCATCCTGGCCTATGTCAGGAACAGTGTAGTGAGTAGGACCCGAGAGGTGATCATTCCCCTGTACTGGGCACTGGTGAGACCCCACCTTGAGGGCTGTGTCCAGTTTTGGGCCCCTCAACACAAAAAAGACATTGAGGTGCTGGAGCAGGTCCAGAGAAGGGCAACGAAGCTGGTGAAGGTTCTGGAGCACAAGTCTTGTGAGGAGAGGCTGAGGGAGCTGGGGGTGTTCAGCCTGGAGAAGAGGAGGCTGAGGGGAGACCTTCTCGCTCTCTCCAACTCCCTGAAAGGAGGGTGTAGAGAGGCGGGGATAGGTCTCTTCTCCCAAGTTACAGGTGATGGGACAAGAGAAAATGGCCTCAAGTTGCACCATGGGAGGTTCAGGTTGGAATGGGCTGCCCGGGAAAGTGGTTGAGGTACCATCCCTGGAGATACTCAAAAGATGAGTTGACATGGTGCTTGGGAATATGGCTTAGTGTTGGGGTTTTTTTGTTTGTTTGTTTATTATGGTTGGACAAGATGATCTTAAAGGTCCCTTTCAACCTAGGCGATTCTGTGATTCTGTGAGACCAGCAGCAAATCCAGACCATGGAGCTCACCCAGCACTCAGCCTCCTTAGACAGCTGCAGCAGATGCTTTGCCAAAGACTGAGGTGAACAGGAAAGAGAGAAGGAATAAAATTTTAGATAGCAGGTTCTTTGTCTTCAGTAAATTACTTGGGGGAAAACTATCACTTACTGACAGTAACTTCTCACACATTCCTAAAACACATCACAGTCCGTACAGGGCCCTCTCACTCCCAAAAGAGTAGCAAAACAGCTGATGAAGGAGGGGAGAGGACCATGTAAACTATGCAGTAGAGCAGACGATAGCAGAGCCCAGCCAGTAGCAAGCTTTCCCAACAAGTGTGCACATAGCGATTTCTCCTAGACTATGAATTAAAGAATAAAGCCAGGTATGACTTAGAAAATGTAGCCTGACTGACCACAAAGAGGGGCCTGCAACCCCTGCAGAGCTACGATAAGGGACAAGACAAGAAGGCAGGCATGTAGGGAGTAATACTGAGACCAGGACAATGTTATCTTATCTCTGACAAATGGAGGGCCCAAAGGTATGTTAATGAATTACTGGAAGGATGTCTTGAAGCAGTAAAACAGTCATGTCAACCTTGCTGGGAGATAGGGGATTCAAAGAAGGAACCCAGCTGTCTTGAGAAGTCGATCATCCCAAAAGGTGAAAAGTGCACAGGGAGGAAGACATACGGCCTTCATCCCGAGACCCCGGCCCACGACCACCAGGAAGCACTGCGCATGAGCAACTGGGAGGAGTTAAAGGCGGAGACTCATTATAATAAAGACTGCCCTTTCGGGGACAGGTTATGAATATGTATAGGCGCCTTATGAATAGGGAATACTTCATTGTATAAATTCAAGAGAAATGTCTCAGGTGGCACACACATTTGGAGGAGTGATCCCCTGTGCGTCCAGCACTGCAATAAAGGATACCTGCTTAATAGTCATCCCGGCTATTGCGTCCTGATTTCGTCTTTCACGGCATCAACTACAATATTGACCAAATTTGGGTGTTATTTTACTGTAAAAGCAAGAAAGATCTTGGCATCATAATGGCCTCCTCTGACAAATGAACATCCCTGCTTCAGAGTGGGGACACCTCAGAAAACAGATTTAGAAAGGCAAGGTATGTAATTTTGCACTGTGCCCCAGCTAGTAATGTGTTAGCTGAAACATTAGGGAACCATCAGCTCCAGACAGACTGCCAGCACAGAAGTTTTCAAACTTGATCATTAAACTTTGGCAGAAACATCAAAAAAATTGAGCCTGGGATGATATATCAGGAAGTTTCAATCAACCCGAAGCAGAGGCCAGTGCTACCAACTCCAATACACCCCAGCTCTGCAACAACCTATTAAATCGAGATTTCATGGAAAGCTGAGAAACAGGCACCAAAAATCCCTAATCCCCTCTGCTCCTCATTAAGCAGCCATTTGCACTTGCTTTCTCCTCTCTAAGGTGCAGATGAATATTTCAGAGAATCAGGGTAGGGTTTACACTGTTTTCAGCTCATTACACCCAGCCGAAAAAAAGGGAAGAGGCAACTGTTTCAGCTCCTGCCCTTCACCAGGAAGCAGAGGGCTAAGACAGTTAAAAAAAATTTGCTGTAAATGCAGCTAGAACATTTTATTTGATTTCCTGGTCTATGACAGCAGAAATTGCATGTCAACGTAACCAAAGCCAGCCCCAGCCCCAGGGTGCCACAGTAGCACCGGGTCCCCATGTGTGGGTCTCCCTGTGTCAGGAATGAGCCACCCAGCAATGGGCAAGGGTGAAACCTCACCTGGTTTCTGCCAATGGCAGCAGTTACACCATGGCTTTGCTTCCTCCTTGTAAAATAAGCATTATTCTGTGCTCAGTAAACCACACAGTGGATGAAGAGCGCAGCTATAAATGACCTTCTACTACCACTGATAAGTGGCATCGCACTGTGGTAGCCACTGGAGTTGTTGACTGTTAACAAATTAGCAGCAAATTACCACAGATTAGCGAGCTACAAACTCATGACTTTCTGCAATCGCATGAAACAATATCCAGATTGCATTGGCAGCATCAACAGTTTTCCATTCAGCTAACAAGCTGTGCAGAGATGAAGACAGCAAATTAAACTAACTCGAAGAGCAGATACCTCATTTGCATTCTCAGAAGGCAGAAAAAGTTACCCTACTGCATTAGCATTTGCAGCATATAGGATATTCACATCCTTGTGCCAGGGCTTACAAGAAGTTATTTGAATGGCAAATCAGAACCTGCATAATTAATAACTTTCTTCTTCTTCCTCTTAACTCCTGGACTGTGAAGTCCAGACATAAGCCTACCGTGCTGATCTCTCACAACATGAACATTTCATTTCTTGAAACTCAATGGTCTCAAAATTCCTGTTGAAGAGATTTCAGGCTCTGAATGAAACTACTGCTGATGGTCCCTGTCTAAAAAATTCCTTTGCCAATAGTTGAGTCTCCTCCAGAAACTTCTTTTTTGGGCTAATCTTTGCTGCAGGACCCAGCACAAGAGAGAGCCAGAGCGGTCCCTCCCCACGGGACGCTGCTGCAGGTCTCCAGCACCGCCCATCCTAGCTCCCTGCAGGTTGCACAGGGAGAGCAGCCAAGCAAAGCCTCACTGAATCCAGCCCATTTGCTCTTAATTTTATGCTCCCACTTAATAAACTTCTGCTTTTCTCCTTTATTTCACAGAAAAACATAAGCTTATGATCAGTGTCTCCAGCTATTTGTCCAGGGCAGGATGGGTGTCTCAGCCCTGTTAGAGATATTTAACATCTCTAAAGCAAACAATGCAGATCTTTGAGCAGACCATGAGCAACACAGAAGCAGACCAGTCCTGCAGGGAAGGTGCATATGCTCTAAAAAGATCATAGAATGATAGAATCATATGGGATTGGAAGGGACCTCTGGAGATCATCTAGTCCAACCCTCCCGCTGGAGTGGGTCTACCTACAACACGTTGCACAGGAACTTGTCCAGGTGGGTTTTGAATGTCTCCAGAGAAGGTGACTCCACCACCTCTCTGGGCAGCCTCTTCCAGTGCTCTACCACTCTCACAGTAAAGAAGTTCCTTCTCATGTTTAGGTGGAAATTCTTATACTCAAATTTGTGCCCATTTCCTCTTGTCCTGTCACTGGGCACCACTGAGAAAAGACCAGCCCCGCCGTCCTTCTGACACCCTCAACTATTTGTACGCATTAATTAGATCTCCCCTAAGCCTTCTCTTCTCAAGACTAAAAAGACCCAAGTCCCTCAGCCTCTCCTCATAGGAGAGATGCTCCAGGCCCTTAATCATCTTTGTGGCCCTTTGCTGTACCCTCTCCAGCAGTTCTCTGTCCTTCTTGAACTGGGGAGCCCAGAATAGTACACCAGATGGGGCCTCCCCAGGGCAGAGCAGAGGGGCAGGATGACCTCCCTCCACCTGCTGGTCACACTCTTCCTGATGCACCCCAGGATGCCATTGGCCTTCTTGGCCACAAGGGCACATTGCTGGCCCATGGTCATCCTGCTGTCCACAAGAACTCCCAAATCTTTTTCCTCAGAGGTGCTCTCCAGCAGGTCAGCCTCCAACCTGTACTGGTGTAGGGGGGTGCAGCACCCTACAGTTGCCCTTGTTAAATTTCATTAGGTTTCTCTTGGCCCAACTCTCCAGCCCGTCCAGGTCTCGCTGTACGGCCGCACAGCCTTCTGGGGTGTCGGCCACCCCTCCTAGTTTTGTGTCATCAGCAAACTTGCTGAGGGTACATTCCATCCCTTCATCCAGGTCACTGATGAATATATTGAAGAGGACTGGACCCAGTACTGACCCCTGGGGAACACCACTTGTTACAGACTTCCAGCTGGATTCTGTGCCCCTAATCACAACCCTCTGGGTTCTGTCTTTCAGCCAGTTTTCAGTCCACTTAACTGTCCATTCTTCTAACCCACACTTCCTAAGCTTAGCTATGAGGATGCTGTGGGAGACTGTGTCAAAAACCTTGCTGAAGTCAAGGTAGACAACATCCACCGCCCTCTTCTCATCTATCCAACCAGTCATGACATCATAGAAAGCTATCAGGTTAGTCAGACATGACTTCGTAAATCCATGTTGACTACTTCTGATAGCTTTTTTTTCCTCCATATGCTCTGAGGTGATACCCAGGATGAGGTGTTCCATCACCTGTCCAGGGATGGAGGTGAGGCTGACTGGTCTGTAATTTCCCGGGTCCTCCTTCTTCCCTTTTTGAAGACTGGGATGACATTGGCCTTTATCCAGTCCTTGGGCACCTCGCCTGTTCTCCAGGACCTTTCAAAGATGATGGAGAGTGGCCCACCAATGACTTCTGCCAGCTCCCTCAGCACTTGCGGGTGCATCCCATGAGGACCCACGGACTTGCGGGTATCCAGTTTTCTTAACTGATCTCTAACTTGGTCCTTCTCCACCAAGAGAAGATGTTCCTTAGTCCAGACTTTCTCTGATTCATCCAAAGTCCATGGCTCCCAGGGGTTGGCCCGAGCAGTAAAGACTGAGGCAAAGAAGGCATTCAGCAACTCAGCCTTCCATGCATCCTCTGTTACCATGGCACCCGACTCATTCAACAGTGGGCCCACATTTTCTTTAGTATTCTTTTTGCTTCCAATATAATTGAAGAACCCCTTCTTGTTGTCTTTGACATCTCTTGCCAATTTTAATTCCAAGGAGGCCTTGGCTTCCCTTGTTTCTTCCCTACATAGTCTAATATCTCCTCTGTAATCCTCCCAAGTGGTCAGTCCCTTCTTCCACTCCTTCTTCCACTTTAATTTTTTTGGAAAGTCCCTGCTCAACCACCCAGGTCTCCTGCTTCCCTTGCTCAATTTCTTGCTCTTGGGAATGCACCGGTCCTGAGCTTGGAGAAGGTAATGTTTGAATATTGCCCAGCTCTCTTGAGCCCCCTTGCCTTCCAGGGCCCTAGCCCATGGGATTTCACCTAGGAGTTTCCTGAAAAGGACAAAGTTAGCCCTCTTGAAATCCAAGGTTTCAGTCCTATTTGTTGTTTTTTGTATGTTACCCACAATCCTGAATTTTATCTTTCCATGGTCACTGCAGCCGATGTTGCCCTCAAGCTTGATGTCATCCACCAGTCCCTCTTTGTTCGTCAGTACTAGGTCCAGTGGTGCTTCTCTCCTTGTTGGCTCTTCCACCAGCTGGGTTATCATCAATACTCTAGAGGAACCTCTTAGACTGTATATTCCTGGCTGTGTGGCCTTTCCAGCAGATATCTGGGTGATTGAAGTCCCCTGCAAACACCAAGGCCTGCAATTGTGAGGCTACTTGGAGCTGGTTGTAAAAGGCCTCATCAACTTCTCTATCCCGATCAGGTGGTCTGTAATAAACACCCACAACAGTGTCCCTCATATTGGCCTGCCCCTTAATCCTCACCCACAGGCTCTCAACTCTCTCATCTGACACCATGGAGGGTTTTAGGGACATCTCCTCACTCTCTATCCATTCCTTGACATAAAGGGCAACACCTCCACCCCTCCTTCCTTGCCTGTCTCTTCTGAACAACCTGTAGTCCTCAATAGCCACATTCCAGTCATGGGATTCAACCCACCAGGTTTCAGTGATGGCCACTATATCATATCTTTCCAGCAGCACAGTAGCTTCCAACTCCTCCTGTTTGTTGTCCATTGCAAAGAAAAAAAAATCCTAAATACATTTTTATCCTCCAGCAAATTAAACAAGCACATCTTTAATCACATACTTCTGCTACTACCTTTTAACAAAGCTCCAGCATTAATATCTTTTCTGTTTATTTTTTTGTAGTTGTTCGTTTCCAAAGTAGGTTAAAAACCACCCAGGACTCTTATCAGGCTTTTTGGTTTTAAGGGAAGGGAAAGATTTTGCTGTGTTTTCCACAATGCCCCACATTCTAGAATAAAGTACAAAAGACAAAATATAAATTTAAACAAATGAGGAATAAAATGAGAACAAGAGCCATCGCAGCTCTTGTTCATTGAGCCGCACAATGAAAACCTACCCCAGCCCACGCCAGGCGGGAGCTGCTTTAACAAGTAGGTCATGGCGCAGCAGCCCCAAAGCGCTCATTCAATGTGCTCCGCTCAAGATTTAATTGCAAAAGCAGCCAAAGCCCGCTAGTACTGACATGAAAGGCAGAAGGAAAGTTGTGTACCACCCCAAGACTCTTGTTTCAAAGCACCCCCTTGGCGCCTCCCCATCTCAGCATCTCCCAGTCAGATCCTTTCAGTCCCAGTCCCTAGCATCCCAGCCACTGGCTCTGTGGTTCAGCCTGGCCTGCTTTAATTTGGCTAAAATAAAATGAGGAAAAAAAAGTATTTGAAGGACAAAGCCAATTGGAAAAATGCCTGCAAGTTTTTGGTTGGTTTGGTTTTTTTTTTCCCCAGGGGAAAATAGTGTCACCTGGCTTCTCTTCTTAGAGAAAGTTTTCAAAGGAACACCTGAAAATCCCAGACCCAAAGTGTTGCAAATTTAATCCTACCATTTCCCCCTGAACATTGACAACACCCTCTCAATTTTTATTTTACTTTTCTTCAGCAAACCTGAATAAGTTTCCATGGCGTTCCTAAGACAGTGTGAAAAGAAGACAACCCCCCCCGGTATAGTTTCTCATTGAAAATCGAGAAGCATAAATGCATAAACCAATGGGGGTGACCAGTGCACATGATCTGTTTCCTAACCCGGCACTGGGGAAGGGTCCCTCTGCTCCCTTCCCCAGCCCCGCTGCAGCTCATTAAAACACTTCTCCAGGAGACGGGGGTTTCAGAGAAGGCTTTGTGAATTTTTAATCCTGTGTGCTACTTAGCTGTTGCTGAATCCACATTTTCTCCAGGCCATCTCAGCAGCATCCACAATCTGCAGCAGCACACGCAGCCTTTCCCAGCATCACTGGTAACCCCAGTGCAGCACCCTGCAGCCTCTGCACCACGAACCGCCGCTCTCTTCCCCTCTTCTCTCTCTTCCCCTCTTCTCTCTATAAGGTCTTAGGAGTATGAAGATGGCTGGAGAGCAGAGGGGGAAGCGATGGAGGCTGGCATGGGCAACCAGCTGGTAAACCAACACGCTGTGCTGAATGGAAAAGAGGAATGCAGGCCACAAAAGTCAAGATACACAACTTGTTTGACAAAAGGGTGAAGCATGAAACACCTTCTGCTTTTGGCAGAACCAAATTAACTCAGGAAGGTGGCAGCACTGAGGGCCTCCAGCACTTATGGTGATGCTCAAGAGAGTTTAAAAGATAAAACACACTTGTTCAAGCTTTCTTCTCCTCCCCCAAGCTCTGGTAATCATTGGAATAATTTTGTAGTTAAAAAAAAAAAAAAAATCCCACCAAAACCCAACAGCATCTAGATTTCACAGAAGTGCCATCCCAGGAAAGGTTATATAGGCTATCCATGGGAAATCCAAATTGATGACATTTTTTTCCCAAAAGTGGGGTGCTCTGGGAGGGGGAGCACAGCCCTGCTCCGTTCTGCTTGGGACCTGCAGTGGGAGTAAAGATAACCAAGCAACCAAGAAAGACAAATCAGGAGACACTCTGCACACAGAGATTTCACCACAGGTTGCTTGGCTTGGCAATAGAAATGCTTAAGGGAACAGTGTATTTCTTTGAAATACTTAATTTAACACTACAAGCTTTAGCTAATTTAGAAAATGTTAGGTTTAGCCCTCAATGATATTACCTGTGATGTTCCATCAAACCCTCCTCATGCAGAGGAGGTGATTTATTAGCAGAGATTGGACCCTTTTGAAGCAATAAGCATCCTGGAGCAGGAGAAGGCTCATCTAAGAACTCTATCAAAGCAGCAGTTAACAGAGATGTTTTCTGTCTCCCAGCTCACACATCACTGCCAAACCTGTCATGGAAAAGCTTTTCAGAAAGCAAACATCGTTGCAACCTCAGGCAGCACAGCTCTCCGGGTTCTCCTTTGCCTTCAGGTAACCCACTAAATCTGCCAGCTCCTCCAAACTATTAGTGCAAGCTGGATTTCTAGACCAGTTCAATGCACAAAGCTATACGTGAAGTAAACAGGGTTTCTGAGCCACCCCTTTTCCTTAGGGACCTGCTGGCCTCATTGTACAAACGTGATCTTGAAATGTTTTTGTCTTATTTACATATATTTAAAAAAAGAAAAAAAAAGAAAAAAGAGATGTGAATAATCTAGGATACAGGAAACAGAACAGTCTTTACAAAAACATTGTTGTTGCTCGTGGTGCTGGTCAGACCTACTGCAAAGCCTCAGGCAGAAGGAGGTAGTCTTGGCCAAGCAGACCGTGGGTGCGTCCCAGCACACCCCACTGAGTCCATCAGGGGGTGATCCCTGATGCAGTTTCCCTTCAGGGAATCCTTAGAAAACCTCCCATCAAAGAGCAACATCTGGCCAAGGAAGACCAGGGTGCTTCAGGGTTTGGTGCCGTGCACTCATAGGAAACCTCTGACTGAGGGCTTAGATGACATTTGGCATGAGAAATAACAGAACATTTGCTGTTTCCTGCAATTTCCACTCTAATTGAAAAGAAGCTAATTCCATCCATGCTCATCTGTCTCTCTCATGGAGCACACTGACATGCTTTTGCAGAGAGCGAGGCACTCACAGATGATCGGTTTGGTGGTTTCCTACCTACTGAAGTCCCGTGGGATGTTTGTGTGACAGAACAACTTGGTTCCTACCGCAAGCTCAGCCTGTATGTACCTGCGCCGAGTGCTGCAGCAGCAGTGCTGTGAGAAACATTTAATCCTCCTTCTTGTTTTATAAAAGGATCAAAATGCTCAGCATGCTGATAATTCAAAGGCTTAGCAGTCCCAACATCCAACTATCAGAGCAAAGAAATACATACCACGGGCTTAAAACATGAATATCAAAACTATAGAAAACAAGAGGTCAAAGGAAAGAAAAAACTGTACTTGTGCTACACTGCAATGAACCGGTCCTGTTCTGTAGTGATTTATGAATATAAAAAAAACTCCTTTCTTTTATTCCTTGGTTATTTGGTCTCTTGCTGCATGAATACATTTGCTTATTTTACTGCAGGGCTGTTGGAAAAAGCACACGGGGAGGAAGCGAGTGGCCTCAGCGACCCACAGTTAGAGGTTCTTGATACTGATATCCCCACGGGGCACCTCACCCAATAGCCCCCAGCTGTTAGCCAGGCAGGGGGCATGTGTGCAGCCAATGTGTTTGCTCCCCTCCACTCCCACCCTGCTGTATCCCTGCTGTTAACTGCAGCCTTGGTCTTGCAGAGAGGTCCCCCCTGCCAACAGACTTCTTCTGCTGCCATTTCCTCTACCCAAAGCCATCCTCCAACTCCCATGAGGTCTCTCTTCACCCATTCCCCCCTTATGAGTGCTTCCAGAGGGAGCAGAAATGGGAAAATATCAAGTAACCTCACTCATTTGGGTTTCTGTGTTCTGCAGATCTGTTTTTTTAGGAAACTCGCCTACCGAAATTGCCTCCCCAAACAATTAAACACCACCACACCCTGGCATGAAGGACAGGGCAAGCCAGTGAGCACAGCTTCTGATTGCACTTGCTTAACAGGGGTCATCTTCTCCCTGGCTGCTGACCTCTAAAATGTCAGGTTCCTCATTTGGAAAGTAACAACTGGCTTTTAAAAACATTTAAGTGTCTGTGTCCTGCTCCAGCCACATTTGATGATGATGCTTTAGAAGAACATAAACCACTGCTTGGTTTTCCTGTTCCCCTCATCTCCCCGTTGATCACCTTGTCTGCTCAGAGTGCTCTTGCCATAGGAGGTTTTAATAGGCCTCACTAAGCACAGCACCACTTTTGAAACTTCTTTTCAGTTAACTCTTCTTCCAGTTAAATGCTACAAAACCATTTCCCCCTCTAGTTTCCAACTTAGGAATTCCTTTTGCAAGATCTAAACTCTGCTGTTTTCCAACAACTAGATTATAGGATGCAGGGGAGAGGAAACAAGTCTGGTTCCTTTATTTGAAAAATATAAATATTTCATCTTGGTCTTACAGTGCTGTGCAAGCAAGTACTTCCAATTTTAGCACACACTCTTCTCCCCCACTGCTTCACACATATCAAGTGTATTAATTAATACCTCTGTCACTCCAGCTACAAAAGTATAACAAGACCATTTTGAGCCAATGCCTGAACTCCATAAAACCCAAGGACAGAAACACATCTTCAGCCTGAAACCCAGCCAGGTAAGCTGTGCCTTCCCATTGCTGTGTTCTCCAAAGCATAAGCATTTACAATTCATGCATGGTCCCTTCCTGCCCCTCATCCTTCCAGGAGCTGGTGAGCGATGCACATTTGCTGTCTGCAGCCAGTGCTGCCACTGCAGGGCTGCGGCTGCTCCCGTGTGCTACGAGGGCATATTGCCTCGTTTATCTCCCACAGAGCCCAAAGTAATCCCTCCATGCTCTATTAGGGATAACAAACCACCAAGTGGCATCAGGTATCAATTCCTAACCGGTGTGTCTATTACAGATTAAGAAAGCAGTTAATCTTGGCCTGTTTGTCAATATTAATTCAACCTTTTTTAGGTACTGGGGAGGGAGACATAAGGAAACAAAAAAAAACAACTGATGGTATTACAAAGGCGAGGAAAGAAAAGCAGCCTTGCTTAACAGAGTACAACATGTTTGAAAGCCAGCAAACCACCCAGCTGGAAAAGTAACATCCCCATGATGAACAGAAAATTCTTTGGAAAGGAAAACAAGTCTCAGCATACTTATTTTTATTAGCAGACCAGGCACAAACCTGTGTTTTGGTGCCAGCACAGAGAGCAATACATAACCAAACCACCATGTGCTGAAAGAATACACAGTCTCTGCAGGCTTCTGGAGTCAATTATTTTGGCATAAGGAAAAGAAATCCCATGCTTACATGCCCAGCACCAGAAGCGCCCAAAAACCACCTGCTCTGATCATTACCAATAGTGATGCCCCAGAAATTTGGCTCCTTTCACAGCCTGAGGTTAGGAGAAGGCTGAAACCCCTTGTGCCTGTGCTGTGTCAGGCTGGACACCTCAATACCAGTATCTAATTAAAGGCAGAAACTTGGCAGCAGGAACCGACCTCAGATCCAAACCCAGCGGCGGGGCTGAGTTGTTTCCTGAACCCGAGCCCAGTGTGTACCAGCCCTTTAATGTTCTGCTGAGCAGCAGCAGGAGTGCGGCCGAGCATCTTCCCTCGCAGCTGAGCTCTGGCTGGGACTTGGCTGGCACACAGACAGGTTTCCCCCTCTGCACCAAGGCTGCAGCAGGGTCACAGAACAGAAATTTCCACTCTGAAAATAATTTTAAATGATTCCCACCTTTAAAAATTTCTGAAAGCAGTGCAGGCTTTTTCCAGAATGACACAGTACCTTCCCACAGACAACTAAGCATAAAAACTAAAGACACCCATGCTCCCGTGTCTCATGTCCATGAACACCTGGTTTTCACTCTTTATTGACACATCCTCCCAGGGAAAAATTAGCTATTCCTTTCCCCCAAATTATCCTTGCTGGAAGTTACAGATTTGGATGTATCATTGTTTTAGCCTCAGGATCTCTTTCCCCGCTGCAAGTCACTAAGATAATTATTCCCCTCTCTCAATGTATATTATCTAGCAACCCATGGATTTTAAAAGAGGGAGAAAAATAATAGGAAGAAACACATGATTTATAGCTGTTCTGGCCAATTGCCTGAACACAGGCTGCCAGGACTTATTTTCTCACAATTGTCTGGCAAAAATTGCTAGCGAATTATAAGGATTACTTGCAGCAGTGTATTTGTTCTGGATTCAATTTTTGCCTTATTTAATTTTAACAGCTATAATAAACCATCTTCAATAAATCCAGCTGATCTGCAAGACGATATCCAATTAAAAGCAATGCCAGAACCCAGAGCTGCCCCTTGCTCCTGCACTGTCGAGAGCAGAGGATGGCTCATAGGCACCAGGGCGGGAGGCAGGAGGCAAAAGCAGTGATTTTCCTCCATGCAGAATTTGCTCTGCTGCCCCTGAGGGACTGTGCTTCCCAGGCAAACATAGGAAAGCCCTGCTGCTGAGAGAGAGAAGCAGCGATGGAAGCTGTAAGTGAGATTTAGGTGAGGTGGCAAGACAAATAATGCACGCTGGGGTCACACAAGATGCCTGCAGTCGTGGCAAAGGCATTTTAAGGAGGTCCTATGTGCTGAAATGTGAATTGCCATTGTCACACTGCACCTTGTCACTCATTCATAATACACCAGGAGCACAAAAACTACATCACTGATCCAGTTTAAAACAAGATAAAACATCCAGGGTGGAACGTCTGTCCGTCAAGGCAGCCTCAAGCATAAGTGCTTCCAGGGGAAATTCACTGAACACTAATGGGAAGATATGCATAAAGTCATGTCACAGCCACCCTGTTCCTTTGAGAGCAGTTTGGGAAACTCTTGCAGCAGTGACAACCTCCCACCAAGGGAGCAGGACAAAACCAAGCCTTTTTAAAGCTCATTTATGGCAAGGTGGCCCAGATCTTGCAAGAACAATTTCAAGGCTGGCATATGCAGAATGCACTGTCGGCTCTGGTGCCTGGTGTAGTCCCCGCTGTATGCATCCCTCAGTTAAGGAGCTCATACAGCCAGCAGGGATGGTAATACAGAGCAGGGAGGAGCAGCTGAGATGCTTCAGGCTAATACCTAGCAGGGAAACTAGGATTTAAGAGCCTCAAACCAGAGCTACAACTAGCTTTGAGGCACAAGAAAGCAGCCAGCTCTTTGGCTGTCCTACATTAGGGATGAGCACATTGCCTTCCACAGGAGAAGAGAGTTACGCAAGGTGGCCAGAGCCCCAGAATTTGTAGGGTTCAACTCCCAACACTCAAAACACAAATGTCCACCCTGGAAGCTTGTCCCTGTGCCCAAGTCATGCCCCTTGGTCACTGCTACACATCAGCTGAGTCCCCAGAGCCTGCAGTCAGCTGCACCTGTTCAACCTGCCAAATTGCTACAGCCAGCCAAGTTGCAAAATTCCTTGCAAAGCACTTTATAATTTCATCTCTGCCAAGAAAACCAATTTAGCAAGAGGAATATCGATTTGCTGGATCTACTTTGAAAAGCTGCCCAGATACAGCAACATGAGATATTAATGAGACAGATCAAAAAGTGCCTTAGGTGCTAAGCCCTCAATGTCCATCAGTTCCCTGGCTTGCCATTATAGCTGGAGC
Source organism: Calidris pugnax (assembly GCF_001431845.1). Lineage (NCBI taxonomy): Eukaryota > Metazoa > Chordata > Aves > Charadriiformes > Scolopacidae > Calidris > Calidris pugnax. The sequence goes on along the minus strand of NW_015090842.1, from coordinate 20,191,571 downwards.
CTACCCTTTGCCTTGTGCTGCCAGTTCCACACAGAAAAGACCTTCCTGTAGATACCCTCCTCTCCGGAAACCAGAGCGTGGCATTATGGTAAGGTTGGACATCACAGCAATGTCTCCACGAGATCATGGCTTTGCTGCAGCAGAAGAAGCTCCCCCCTCCCTGCTGAACCTGCAATATTTGTGTCCCCATCCGCAGGTATTGGGTGTGCCTGGTGCAGCCAAATCTCAGCAGACCCTCTAAGTGTTCATGGCTATCACCTCTTGAGGACACCCTGCTTTCTCTGCCCTTTGGTGGTTGCTGCCCAGACAGACTACAGGGACATACCCAGCAGCTGGGAGACAAGGAGCCTGGAGCTGGTTTGGGGCTTGTGTCATGAACTCAGAGGAGAGGGATGGCAGGGTGGTTTTACACTAAGACTAACCCATCAGCCAGGAAAATATATGAATATAACATTTCCAGTGAAATGGCCTCCAGGATGGCTATAGCCACAGCTCTCTGGGCCAGCTGGCAGCAATCTCCATGCTCCAGAAATGTCAGGGCAAGAACCACCACTTTTAAGGCATTATCAATAAAGCTTATGTTTTGTGGCTAGGGATCACAAGTAGGTAATAGCTCCATAAATATTTCATAGTGCCCTTTGCTGGCCGTCATTGTGCCATGTAGACACATTTGCTGTGCAGTCCCCAATTATATCTTTCAACTTTGGCTCCAGAAAGACATGTCTATAAAAATCCACTTGGCTTATTGAGAAGCTTTTCAAAGTCTCCTTGGGAAACTACGATCCCTTACTCCCACCCTCCACAACTTGCGACATGGCCATTAAATCTGTCACCATAATATATCCCATTCACTCCTGTCCAGCCTGAAGTCTCTAATGAGGTTGCAGAAGAAAGCCCACATCCCAGCCCACAGAGAGAAGAAGAAATAAACGTCATCTTCTTCAGGTTACGCTGTATGTCAAACCTTAATTGGTGCACTTCAAAGCAAAGCAGGAGCATTTGGAAACACTGCCCTCCAGATCAAATGTTCAGCCTCAAACTGCCAGGCTAAAGCAGTAACCCCTGCTCGATGTCCCCTCCCCATGTCTCTTGGGGACACTCAAGCACAGCTGCTTGTCTCTCAATCTGTGTTAAAGGAATTGAAAGGAGGATCCAAGCGAGAGAACGGAAAGAGCAGAAAAAGAGCCTATAGAAACATTCAGGCTCCATCACTCACCAAAACCAACTTAAAAGGCTGAACACAGATAGGCTGCCCCACTGCCCAGTGCAACACCACCACATTAATTAGTCGTAGCCCAAATGTGGACACCTCTTTGCTCTGCAGATCAGCATTTGCTAAGCCTGGGGATAAATGTTTCCTGAGGGTAAGAGGTTTGATGAACCACAGGAGGATGACCGTGGGCAGGCAGGTCTCAGACCACCCTGAACCTCTAATGGAGATAAATGCAGGCAGCAGGAAGGCTCGATTGATGGGTCAGGCTGGAAATCCAGGCACTGGGGCAGAATGGTAGGTGGTTTTCAATGCAAAAGCTTTGATCTAGCCTGGTCATCCATGTCTGAGCCCTCCGAGTGAGGTCTGGAAGAGAGCAGAGATGAGAAACAGCCTGAGGACTGATGCTTTCGCTCATAGGAAGATGGCCCTTGGGGTCAGCATCACCGTCTGAGTTTTTGATGGACTGAGCTATAGCCTAACAAGAAAGCGTGAAGATGTGAAAGGCTGTGTGTTTAGATATCTGACTGTCTTTGAGGCTCAAATCCATTTTCTTTCAACGCAGAAATGCCAGGAAGCCTTGAAGGTTACAGCAATTATTGACTCCTATTATTGACCATGGATTTTGCACAGCAGATGAATTTTTGAGAGAAGGTGGAAAGGAACGCTCAGTAGCCATGAGATGAGAAGATGCTGGGCAGAGGGCATCCAGGAGCTGCCAGCACAGCCCTTGCACAGTCCAACCTGCAAATATGCTTTAGTCACAAAGCAGCAAGTACTGCAGACTGGCAAGCGGGGCTGAGGAAGGGCAAATATTAGGTGATGCTGATTTTTTTTTTTTTTTTCCTTTAAGTCTGGCTTGATATTCTAGCTGCAGATTTTACAGCAAAAAGGTGGAGGACGCAGGTGATGGCCAACATTGCAACTAGAGTCAACGATTTCTACCTTGAATAATTCTGCACGATAACACCTGAGCGATACATCAGGTGGCAGCAAGCCTGGAAGGCCAAGTACTCTGTTTAAATAGAGCAACCTTCCCAGCTGTGGATAACTGCCCCCCATGCAGAGAAGCCCCGCCACCACCATTCCCCACATGTGCAGGTCTCACTTGGACTAACAGTGCCTCCATTGCCACCATCCATGAAGGCTTTCATAATACCTTCTGTTCTGGTAGCCTGCTCTTTTAGCTGGGAAAAGCTTAGAAACAGGACAAGAAAAACAATTTTAGAGAGTAATGGGCTATAAACTGATGCTGTGCAGAAATAGGTGGGTGTCCTGGTTCTGGTGGGGATAGGGTTAATTCTCCCCAGGATCTAGCAGGGACACAGACATTCCATCCCATGGGAGCCATACCCAGGAGCTGAGGAGAAGGGGGGGAAGAAAACTGTCTTTGTCCCAGCCCATGAGTTTTGCCTTTTTTCCTTCCAACTCTCCCCTCACAGCTGTGGGAGGGCCAAGAGAGCAGCTGCCACGGGGTTCTTTGTTACTGTCTGAGGTCAAACCATGGCAGTGGGATATAGACATTTTTGTTGCGGAAATGAAAGCTCATGTGCTGGCAACACCATTGGCTTGAGTTCATGGTGGAGTTTCTGGGCTGGATCCAAACCTCGCCCAGCTCAAAATTCAATGAGGTAAATCACACATGGGCCCAGATTAAAGCCAAACTGCTACATAACTGTCAGCCTGTAGTGCATGGAGATACAAGTCCTAACCCTATGCACTCAATTCAAAGTCTACTTTGCAGAATGAAGGTCATCCAAAAACAGTAGTAAAAAACCAAAACAAAACCCCTTAGTTCTAACATGCATTTTCTAATGAGAGGAGACATGAGAAGAAAAACAAGTCCTAAAAAAATCTCAGCTCTTCACTTGTGCTGCATGCAGTGTGTACCATATACCTTCGCATTCTTGCTGAAAGCAAAAAGCAGCTCTGAAAGGGCACAAGCAGCTGAGAATTGCCCTTTCAAGCTGGTCAATGATGAAAACCAAACACTGATTCAATACACTAAGTTCATAGGAATACAGGGTGGATAGAAGCACCGGGCACATCTAGTGACAACCTGTACATCATGGCCCTCAACCACCTTTCACAATTTTTACATTATCTCAAAATTCACCATCTGGTTGATAGGTTTGTTTATTATTTTGGGAACAGCATGTCCCGATTTAAACAGATGTCATCTCTTCAAAACCATGTGCTGTGAACTTTGCAAGGACTGGGAAGGATAACTGAATATACAATAGAGAGCCAGGAAATTATACAGGACTCCCAATAACTGAAAGCTGATCCAAACTTTCTCCTGGTAAATAAATGTCATTATACAATTTTGCAAGGTGCTTTTTGATTGTCACATGAAATCGAGACTATCTAAATGAAAAATTTATTTTATTTATTTTTTTAGAAAAAATAAATACATTTAGACAGGTCATCTGGTCATGGAAGAACTTACCAGATTTATCCATTCTTAGAAAACTTGATTCATCACTGCGTTTTTCCACTTATAAGTGGGTGGCTGCTAATACTGTTTTGTTATGCAAGAATTATAAATATTCCCACTTAGAACTAATGACTTAATTTGGATGCACCAGCAGGATATGAATAGCTCAAGGTTTTCCCTGTGCGTGAGGAGCAGTAGCCACGCAGAAGGTAATTACCCGGGTCTGGAAGATAAGTAGTTTCAAAGAGTGGTAGCCCATTACAGCAGGGACGGCGAGATTCCTGGGACCTCACAGTAAAAGCATAATTTCAAAATAGGTGCAGAGTTGTGGCTGTTAAAGGAAGAGGTGTGGGTGCAACTGGAGGCTTGTTAGGTCTTTGGGATTTTTTCCAATCTGATGGAGGTATCGCGGTCCTAGCCTGGCATCTTTTTAAGATCTAATGAAAGCACCCTGTGGGAAAGTAACAGAAGATTGGTGAGGAGGACTGTAAATACACTCAAGTGACTCGCATGTGGGGTGCTGGAAAACACATCTATCACACTAATTGCTGCTTAGTTTTGTGTGCTCAACAAGTAGAACATCTGCACTCAGATAACACAGGCCTGGGATGGACTCAGGGGCACCTTATCAAACACGCCTGGGATTCCTGCCCTGCTGCTGAAGAGATCAAAGCACAGTGGAAAGCTCTGCCAGCCAGAATCCTTGAAATACAGGCCCAAGCAGCAAGTGTGAGCTCCCTCACTCCCTCACTCCCTCGCTAACAAGGACTGTCTTGCTAATAAGGACTCTGGCTCCGCGGTCACTGCGTCCCCTGTTCGCCTGCCTCTGCCTGGGGGCTGCTTCAGAGGTTCCCCCATCCAGGAGGTATCGACATTAAATTGTTCTTTGCCCTTAATCCATGGTGTTGTGGTTGTTCCTGTGTTCTGCCTGCATCGGCTCACACACACTCAAAGCCACGATGTCTCCATTTTTCTTCCTTGATGCCTTGGGTGCTATATTATTGAAGTCCCAGCTGCTTACCACCATTCAAGTCCTGTGCAAGTGTATTTTCCCAAAGAGCCTCAAATTGATGGGGAAAGGTAAGCAGATAACTACTTCAAGTCTTAAAACCATCTTGTGGACAATTACCATGTAAAATGTTTCAACAAATTCACAAGGTAATTAACAATAGATGCCTGCTATTTTTAAACTCAGAACTCCAGAATTAAAGTTTTTTGCCCAGCAGTCAGATGCCATAAAAAAAGGATGGACCTGGGCATGGCAAGCAAGCTGAATAGTGACAGCTTCTTGGGTTCCTGAAATAAGGAAAGGTAGAATCAGTAACGCAGGCAGGACAAGAAGCAAGTGATACGCGACATTCAGCACATGTCATGATAACAGTACTGTGCTTGGACCATAAGCCCATTTTCCTGATCCCAAAGTGTCTCCTCTAACCTGTAGCCCTGCAGATGAGGAGTTCATGAGGATATAAAGCAATGAACACTAAAAATGGGGTCTTTGGACCACCTGTCCACCAGTTCCAATTTTCTCCTTCCTTATCCACCTGCATTTCTCTGTGCTCCTGTAAGGTCCAGTTTCTCACAGCTCCCACACTGCCAGAACTGAAGAGGCATTTTTACCCCTTTTTGCCACAAGGGCTTTCCCTGCTCTCCCACCACTATCTCTTAATCAAGAAACCCAATCCATGAGAGAACCTCAAGCCTCAGTCTCTTCCTTTGTGTACTGCTGATTAACAAGGCTGATTTCTACTTACACAACACTTATGGCATGCCTCAGTTCTTAACCACATCAAACTGGGACTGAGAAATGAACCCGAAGCTTTTCATTTATTTGGATTTCTTTTTCTGCCCTTTCCCAGCTTTAGAAGCTTGTGAGCTCCACAGACCGCAGGGACAGCAGTGGCACAGGCGTTACCAGCACAATGCCATCGGGCAGAGCAATGCTGCTATTTGTATATAAGAAGCAGAGCTTGCTTTACTCACAAGGACACAACCCTGCTGCCAGCTAACCAGGCTCCCTAGCCAGTTTGTTATGATGCTGATGTCCAAGGATGCTTATGTGCCCCATGTGCAAGTGGCTCTATATGTGCCCCCATCCTTTGTAGCACAATTTGCTGTGAGGCTTGCAACACTGGGATATGCAGACCTTTACTTACAAAGAATAACCACATAAATCTCCTTTAATGAGCTCTTAAGTCACTAACAGCTACCTGTGTGCAGCTATTTAAAGGACAAGCCCTGCTGGGAAAGGAATGGGCACAGCTCCATTGCCCTCAGTGGCTCTTCAACAAGAACCTTTTCCAACCACCTATTCCTGCGGCATTCCTGCTTCCTTTTTCCCTTTATTAGCTCTGCTGTGTCCTCTACAGGCCTTCAGTTGTTCATCTCAATCAACTAAAAACTGAAACCTCTTCTCAGTATTTGTACTCCAGATGTCAATATTAAATCTATAAATTAAATCAGTTTTATCCATGTTCACACTTCATCATATTTCATTTTTGATAACAGGAGAAGCTATCGAAGGCAGCATGTGTTAAATGGCTTTGTTCCCATCCACACCTTCTCTACTTATGATAAATTCAAGGGAGAAGCACAATGGTTTGGGCCAGTTCTTGGTGCGGAAGCCACAAGGACAGCAACCACAGGAAGGTGCCAAGTTGACAACCACAACGCAAACTTATCCCTGGTTACTGTAAAGGGAGACACTGCACCACTGCCATCTCTTCCTGCCACATTCTGTAGGCACTTTATAACCATATGCTGAGTTTTTGGCACATTTTCTTTTGCATCTCTCTGCTTCCACAGCAGAGGCCCAGAGGTCCACCTGACCCCCAGTGCCCAGCAAGACATCCATGGGTCAGATCAACAGTCATTTCTGTGAAGGAGATCTATTAATTATGGCAAAAGCTCCAAACTAAATCACAAGATTAAAGCTGGATGCACTTCACATTTAGTTACATTTAAGACATAGGAGTTGGGTAGTTGCAGTGACTGGAGATTTCAAGATAATAAAACTGCAGGGTTTGGGAAGCAACATTTCTATAAGGAATTGTTAGCAATTAGGCTTTTCTGTCAAAATGAAACTGTCTTAATCTTTCAAAGAGAATGCTGGTCTATTTAACTTATAATTGATTAACAGCTTTCCAACAAGAGGATTAAAGTACACACTAGATAACTCAGATGATTGACAGTTCTGCTTCACCAGCCTAAAACAAGATGCCTCCGTTTTCCTACCACATGCCAATTAAATGATTAAGTATTGTTTACTGGGAGTGTGAGGATTACAAGACAGTAGGTGGATTTATTAGCAGAGAAAGGAAAAACACTCCTACACATAGGAGAAAGATTATTTTGAATGACTAACAGCCATGCCCTTGCCAAGCTTAACTAGAGCTAGATGAATTATTGACTGCCAGAAGGTTATGCCCCAGCCCTTCTCCCCTTTTTCAGACCATTTGCCAGTTTATCCAGATGTCTCCAATGTGTTCATCACTTCAAGGTGTGCTATGCAGACCGTTTGCTGAGTTTATCATACAGATAGCTGTAAGTCCCACTGCTTGGTATTATTGATGGAAGAAAGGCTGGGGGCTTAACTCACATTAGAGACAGAATCTCACTTCTCTGGGGCAGGAGACCAAGAGATCTTTTAATGAGCAAAAGCTGCCTCATTTGCAGTCTCTTAGTACACACAGGCACTGAATCAAATCACCTTGATACAAGTACCTGAACACGGCAGGAACAATAATGTGTTTTAGCATCTTGCACCAAGAACATCCAATTTTACATGAATTAACAATTTATGCCGAGGAACTTGGGAGGGGAGGGGAAGAGGGAGAAGCTCTTGAATTCACACAATCAGGCTCCATAGTTACTGTGTCTGAATGAGCCACACTGCTTTAACACAATACGTGCCATTTTTACCAGGCTGGAGACAAAATAACATAAAATCAAGATGGTGAAAAATTTCCAAATTTTTGACCTCTATGACTGTAGGAAGCTGCACATTAAATGACACAATTCCTTAAGCTTACAGTCTCCCCTTTGCCTTTTAGGCCACCCTTTAATTATCTGATCCCTGGACAGCAAAAGTTGAATGAGATGTTCTATTAACTTCAGTTCCTGACATCTGATTTTATTTCAGATTTCTCCTCCCCACCACTTCTGTAGGGTTCCTGCACAGGACCTGCTTTAGCATCACTGAGGAAAGCGAGAGTTGCCAGTTTTGGGTAAAGCTGCCAGCACTCCCTGCCCTGGGAGCTCTCTCCCTAGTATGCCACCAGCACACAGCATGGGATAATGATCTGGCTCAGCTGGTTAATTAAAAAGAGCAAAATCCCTGCCAGGTAAGAACCTCTGCAGGTGTGAAGACAGCAGAAGCCTGTTAACAGGGTAAAATATTTTGACCTTGTGTTTTCAGCAGCCCATCCAGGGCTCTGGGCCCCTTCCCGGGATTCTGGCAAACATCTAAAAGTGTAAGGTTTTCATTTTTCAGTGGAGGGCTCTGTATGGCACACAGGCTGCCTGCAGTGAGACCGGCAAGCAGCAGGCTGATGCTTCCACTGTTCCTTGGAGCTGTACCAGGTACAGCAATGAAAAGACTGAATTTCAACAAATCAATAAATTAAAGGCCAGGATGTCAAAGAGAAAATAGTGAAAGAGAGATCTCTAGGGATATTAAATACAAAGATATTACTTCTGGCTCTGGAGGCCTCTGAGCCACGGTTTGTGGGGAGGCTGTACCAAGGGAAATATTCCTGCGCGTCTCCTGTGAGCCGCAGGGTGCTGGAGGGGCAGCTGTGGGAAGCCGTGACCCCAAAGGGCTGTGGAGGAATGTACTGAGCTAATTACAAAGAGTGGCAAACTCTGCTATCAGGAGTTAAGCGAATACAACTGGCTGGTGGAGCTGGCCACCACAACTGGCAGATGTTCTCTCAAGAAAAAAAGAAAATCAGCATCTGGAAAAATGCGGAGAAAGGCATTGCAGGACATACAGTCCTTCAAGAGGACAGCCCCAAGATTACAGAAACAACCCTGCTCGGTGGGACTGGAAAGCAGCCGTGCTGAGATGGACACGTGCTTGGCCACCTCACCTTGCAGGAACCAACACAGGGACAGAGCTGCCACTTAAATCCAGACTGCTTTGTGACAACCTGTCATCCAGGTCATAAAAAGAAAAAGGCAGCATCCTGTTTGCCTGGCAGTGTTAGTCCCATGGAGAGCACCACAGTTTGTTGTCCAAACAATGTAACTGTAGGTCACCTGCATTGCAAGCAACCAGAGTGGAAGCAGATGGAGATACCACTTTTTTCAGACAACATTTGGCCTTTATTGACAGAGCCAGCTGTCCCCCCCTGCAGTGCCCTTTCAGGGTTAGGAAGAGGCAGGACAAATTTCAGAAGAGCAATTGGAGGTAGCAGCCTTGCTGGGGCTCAGGTGCACCTCTTATGCCTACACTCAGAGCCTTTGGTCTCCTCACCCCCCTGCAAGCCCAGCGCTCAGACCTGCTGTTCCCTGGCAGTGACAGCTCTCACGCTTACCAGCTCAAGTTCCTGCTCCACACCATTTTTTATCAGCAAACCACCCAACATCAGGGTAGGGCTTGTCCTGCTGGTGTCTGTTCATACTACCCCAAGCTGATCATGGGTCCTGACACATCAGCCCATCACCATTACACCCAATGTGTGAACAGCTACCTGGTGGCAGATGTGTCACCGGCAATCCACATTCATTTCAACATTTTGTGACCTAAACAAGAGTAGGTCTGGTTCTTCTGATCCATACAAGCATCCTGTTTGAGTTTTAATTGGTGTTTTAAATGGTTAACATGGAATAAAGATGTTCAGAAAAACAGCATCCAGGGGAACAACTGCAAAGGGGTGAACACCTTTTCATGTCCTCAGAGCATGGCCAAAGAGGCCGTTCTTCCACGAGCAATGCTCCCCATGGGCATTATATTATGGGGTATCTGCGCCCCAGGAAGGTATGTCTACCAGGCAGGACAGCAGCCCCATTGAGAGATGTTTGGGTGCCCAGCGTGGCTGGTGGAGACCCCAAGGTCAGCTCTGGGTTATTAAACTCCACTTCTTTGCTCACATCCATATTCCCTCTGATCGAACAAGCAGGACAAGAAAATACTTTTAAGTGTCACAGTGTACCTGAGCCTCTTGCTGTCTCCCTGTCCACGTGCAGTGGAATGATCCCACCTGTTATCTGTGTGGATCACTTGCTTGAGCCTTACCAAAGGAGGAACATCCAAGGAGAAGACCGTGGAGGACCCAGGCAGATTTTTCCCCAAGGTGAGGGGCAGATGTGAAAACCTGTCATTCATGCTAAAACACCGAAGGAGTGTTTGTCTGTTGTTAGTAACAGAGTATGAGGTTGCAAAAACAAAAACTTTGGATGGGTTTCAACAGCAGCAAGGGAAATCATCACAAAAGTCACCAGCCTTCCAAAGGTAGCCTTTCTTCTCAGAGACTCATCACTAGAGCTCATCGTTTCCCCAAGTTATCACCCACACCACAAAACAGACTCATAACTTGCCACCAGCACCTACCAAATACACCAAGAGGTTCCTGTGGCAAGAGCTGCATTAAAATTTAACCCCCATAACCTTGTGAAGTAGTAAACCCATCAAAATGACAGCTTTGTCCTCTTGGCTGTGTTGGAAAGACATGTCTATCTGCCCCTGGCAGAGAGCAGGTCCTTCCATCATGCCATGGTAAGCAAGGAATAGCAAAGGTGCTCTACTCACCCACCCTAGAAAAGCACAACAGCCAAGACAAGATTTTGTACTTAGAGTTCCAATTCTTCAGCCCCATCGCAGCTGTTATAAATTTAATTGAGACTAAAAGAAAAGTGCAGTGTCAGTTGGCAGAGCTGGAGAAGCAGTCACTGGAAATAACTACATCAAGACTAGTACATCAAAGAGCATGCTTTCAAGCTTTGTTCAGCAGAGGAATATTTGCTATTGAAAAGAAAAATCACTGCTTTTCGTCTCATCTGCCCTACACTGAGGCTGTAACGGAAATTGGAAGGAGGCTCTGGCAGGAGGGAGGTTAAACATGCGCTTAGCAAGAAACAGTTTCACAGGTCGAAGTTTAGAGTGGCATTTTCTACTTCAAACTAGGATGGGAATAACTAAGCACAGATTTTAGCACGGTATCATATAACACCAGACTTCTGATGGAGAGCAAGTGGCAGGTAAGACTTCATTACAGGCTGGCAACCCTGGCACTCAGCTCCATGGGGGCAGGCATGCCAGCCAGCAGAAAGCAAGCAGGCAGCATCTCTCAGAGGCAGTATTGCATATTTCATCAGGCAAAACCTCCACGTCTCCAATTATGCAACAATTAAGTGCTCAGGAGGCTGTGAAGTATGACAGCTCTTAAGAGCACAAATTCATTTTTCTCAGAAAGCAGCACTCGCAGTGCTTTCCCCCCACACCAACCCCCCAGATGAGATAAATTCAGTTTATCTGAGTAACAAATTTCAATGCCTTATTACCATGTCAGTTGTTATAGCCAAATGTCCATGTTAATTGGGCATTTACTGCTTTTATGCCAGCCAGCTCACAGCATCCTTCTCTGCTTTACGCAGGGGCAATGATCATACCTACAAGATCTTGCAGAAATCAGTGATCTCCCTTTTAAATCTGGCAGGAACAAACCAAACATTCCCCTGTGCTCCTCTGCACAACCCTCCCACGTGTCCCTCTGCAAACACTGACTGGTTCAATGTATATTTAATTTTCTTCTTGTACAACAGGAAAACAATAGACACTAGGTCTTGGGATTTTAGCAGGGAGCTAAAATTAGATGGCTTTGCAGAGATCCTGGGATCGAACCCCATTGCTACTTTTTCCCATAATTACATTATCTCACAGCAGAACAACTCTCTCCTTTCAGGATCCCTAGTCATTTAAAGAAGACCTCTCCATGTTATTCCCTATCTAAGGACGAGACTGGGCTTCAGAGAAGTTGTTCAGCTTTCTACAGGCACAGACTGAAAACACACATCCTTCATATTGTGTCCAAGTCCTTCAGGAACCAGACTAATATTCACAGATTAGGTCTGTTTTGCAAAACTATTCCAGGATTACCAGGAGCTGGATCTTCACTCATGACTTAACTGTGATTTTTTTTAATGGACTTTTTTTTGTAAAATTGCCCCAAGATCTTGCCGTGCCAACTTGCACACTAGTATCACATCTGCTCTAAAAATATATCTCAGCCAAAGAAACAACAAAACTGTTTCCGAGGCTTAAACCATATCAGCATCAGACCCAGTAAACCAAAGGACATTTAAACAATTAGACATTACTATCACAAAAAAATGGTAATACTGACAAAAGTTCAATGGAAAAATGTGAAATATGAATGTACAGACTTACCATTTTTGTCAGCTCTTCTGAAAATCTAGAATTGAAAGAGAGAGAGAAACATTTTTACTATGTTGTTCAACTTGAAAGGCTGAAACGCTTAGCACCAGGGAAATGTTCTACCCCACATGATGGACAATACCTCTGGGGAAGAGTATCAACCAGTTTGGCTTTGGATTAACTGGTAAAAACTAGAAAAATAAAGATAACACAAAACAGTTCCAGCATTTCCCATCTCCCTCACAGAAGAAAGCCAAAAACTTGGATACAACACAAGGGAATAAAAAAGAAATAGCCTACAACAGCTGTGCAGCAAGCCCAGCCAATTTCTCTAGCATTCATAATATCTCTTAAACCAAGTTTCACAGTTCTGCACTTCTGAAACAAATTATTTACTTTTTTATTTTTTTTCTTTTAAAAAGCAAGTTTCCTGCGTGGGAAGGAGATTATATTTAGACTTAAAACTACTGTGTGGAGTAGTTTTACTTAAAATTACTGCAGTAGCAGTAGGCTATCTGATTCCACAGAGAGGAATCGGATAGCCCTGTCAGAAGAACAAAAATCACAATAGTGTGTAGTACAGTAGAATTTGCTGGGAGAAAGACAGAAACAACTGCTATTTTTCTGACTAGTTGCATTTTAGGAATAGTCCCCTGACACAATGCAATTAATAGCAGAAGTCTTGTGCAAGGGCTGAAATGTTATCGGTTCCTGCCAAAAATAGCTGCTAGCACAGGTTAGGCCATAAATGACCAAAAAATTAACATGCTCACAAACTGGGCAGAAAAGGGAAAGCATGCTTGCCATCTCTTCAGACCTGACCCTATTAATTTGAGCAAGAACAGAGATTTCAGCTGTTCAAAGAAATTTCCCTGCGGAGGGAATATAAGCACCAGCAGGACAGATCAGAGTCAGCTGTAAAATGGAATCTCTTATTTTCTGGGTCATAAAATCATTAAAAAAAAAACCAGAAGAGAAACTGCTGCACAAAACAAGAAACCCAAGAGACAAATTGAATTGCAGAATGTGCTATTTAAGTGAATATGGCTTAATTAAGGAACATTAATCATTCTTTTGCCCGAAGTTCTTCATAGGCTGCATAGGGCAAAGTCAAAGTTGGACATTCTGGCATACTTCAGCAGAGGCAATCACTCTGAAACTGCTTACTTCTTGGCCTTTCATTTTTTTAGAGCAATTAGAAGTTTGGGGAGAAAATTCTACCTGGCTCCATACTTACGGACTTCACTGAGTTTAAATATGGGTTTTGAAGGACTGGCCAGTAATGGTTTGTCAGTGGGAAGTAAGACCGAAACCAGCCAGGACAAGCAGGACCCCATCCAGGGCCATGCCTTGGCACACACCACCCAGCCACGCACAATATGCCCTGCCCAGAGTATGAAATATTCCTCTTTTCCCAAGTTGGACACCCCAACTCCTCACCACCCCATAGCACCTCCAGATGAGGCACTTTTCCTTCTAGATGCTGATTATTTCTGGGGTTTTTGTTTCATCACCACATACTTCCATCACTGTTCCCACTGCTTTGAAAGAGACATCACATCAAGTCTAACACAGAAGACGTGATGTCTATTTTAAGGTCCTGTGGGAGATTACCACCCCACTAAGCACAACTGGCAGAGGGAGAACAAGAAGGCAAAAATAATAGGTCAAATGTAGCTTAAAGTTGGAGAAAGGCTCAATCTGCAGCACTCTGCTCTGTGGAGGCACCAACCTCACAATAAAGTCTCAGAGCAAGAGGGGAAAAAACCCCTAAAATTAAGAAATGGAAGAAATGTTAAGACATGGAAGTATTAATGTCCAGCTTCACTAAATGAACTTTTTTAGGGCTTTAAATCCCCCAGATACTCCCAGAAAGTATGACTATTTGTACATGAGCAGGTTGATGGAAGATCACATCAGCTCTGTTACCTACCAAGGATTCATTCTACATGACTAAGCTGTTTAGCTTTTATTGCTAATGAGCAAGATTTATTCTTCCAACTTAATTGGACCACCTAAAAATTTGCACACACACAAAAAATTTTGAAACAGGACACCCCGGAATGAAAGCAATTTAAGATAAGGTCATCTGTCAACGCAGGCAGGCAGTCCATCCAGGTATGATCACTGGAATGAGCATCAGGAGGCTGATAAAGACACAATATACTCTGTGATCATTTTGTAATGCTGCCAAAAACGCTGCTTCTGTGAAGACCCAGGATTTACACTCTAGCTCAGTGAACAACAGTGCCCTCCCACACAAAACCTGAAGATGCCCTCCATTCATGTCTTGCATTAGTTGTTCCGCGCAGGAAGGATGTGGTGTGCTTTTGGTAAGGGAAAGGTGTAGGATCTGGTGATGGGAGGGAAAACACAGCCCCTCACACCTTCCCTATGGACCAGAGGAGCAAGTCCCCGAGGGAAGCTCGGTGTCGGGCTCCCAGGGAGCTCAGGGAAAGGAAAGGTCCAACCAGCTCCAGGAAGAAGGGAATACAAGCAAGGATACTGCATCACCTCCAACACAGAGGCTGCAAAGCTGGTCCACCCTGCAGCCGCTCTCTGCAGGCTTGCAGTGACTCCATCAGTGCTATTCCCGCTCAGCAGTGAAATTGCTGAGACTTAGCCAAGGCAGCAGCTTGGGAGGTCAGCGAGAGTGGAGACGATGAAATATTGATGGAGAAATGTCCTGTCCTGCCGGGCCCTCAGCAGCGATTGGCTTCCCGCACCTCCACCGGGGCTGGGGACGGTCCCAAGCGTCAGACAGGAGCTGGCAGCACCGTACAAGCCTGACCAGGGATGCTCTTTCCGCTCCATCACCCCCAGTTCTCCCACTGTCGGGGCAACACACCACTTTCAGATGGTAAATGAGAAATTATCCAGTCCAAAAAGTACTAGAGCAACCATCTCCCCCACCAGCTATGCTTTTATTAAGCAAGTCTCCTGAAGCACAGGCTAAATCGCATGGTGAGGCCACAGAATGCCCACAATATGCACCAGATTAAGCCATTTTATAGGATTTAGACAGGCAATGCATGCAGTTTGTTGTCTGCAGGATACTTATTCCATTTACCAGGTGTTTAGATTAATATAAAATCTATTTTATTTAGAGCCAGGAGCCTCTTTGAAGACTTCCAACAGCTTTTTTTTTTTTCAAATGTACATTTTTGCTATACTCTCAAATGCCTAATACAGATATTTAGCTGGCAGAAGTAAGCAATTTGAAATACTGGTGGTAGTAATAAACTTGAAAAAAAATAAAATTGGTTCTTTCAAATTTAAGCATTCAGTTGTGCCTTCTCAAAGGTCCTGAATAAGAATGCATGACTTGAAAACAAAGCTTATAGAGCCTTTCAGTCAGAGAAAGTAGAAGGTAAACGAGGACAGAAGGAGGGAAGTGAATCAACCTTTAAAAAAAATCAGAAGGAAAAGTGTCAGAGCAGGAGGGGACTGAGGAGGGATTTCTGTGGCTGCGATAGCTTTGCTAGTTAGGGCTGCTCTGGAAATGGCATCACTGACAAAACAGTTGGAAAACTGCCAGTTTTTTATAGATACCTTATTAGAGTCTTTGAGTAAATGTAAATCACCTACAAAAAAAGACTCAGACCCAAACTCAGGCCTAAAAATAAAAAATATAATTGCCTTTATGATTTAATGTTGGAGTAAAGGAGCTGCCTGGAACTGAAAAATCCAAGTTGACTCCAAATGAGGAAAAGAGACAGAGAGGTATATCCTGGTAGTTAAATGCAAGAGTATAAGGGCGGCATGCTAAAATGATCTATAGAAGCAACAAACAAATAGCATGAAAACTCTAACAAGTCTTTTCAAACATATCAAAAGCAGGAGGCCCATCAGAGACAGGTAAACAAGGTACAGAATAGATGCTCAGAGATCTACATTTGGAAATGCACCCATGGCACAACCCAAATCCTCTGTATCTTTTGTCCAAACACATCACTTGGTCCCAGAGGGCTGAAGTGCAAATCAGATTTGGCCACATAAGAGAGAGTAAAAGAGGAGCCATGAGCAGGAGAGCAATCTTTCTGACCCTGTTGAAGAAGGAAAGAGGCAGATAATAGTGAAAATTAGTTTTCAGCAAAGACAAAGAAAATCAAACAAAAAGCTTCATCTGACCTGAAACGAATGGCACTGCTTTCTTCAGGGACATTTAAAATAAAGCCAAAAAGCAATTAATTAACTCACTATGGGCAAAGTCAGAAAGGTGGCAGCAATGTCACCATCCCTTGGAGCACACAGTCCTGCCACAGGGATGCTCACCTATACCCAAGACTGACCCTTGAGTAAGGACAGTTGGTAAGTCAGCACTGAAGTACTCCCAGACAGAGCAATACCTGTCTAGACACCGTGGGTGCCATCCACCACAGCTCTGTAATTCATGTGGACTTATTCACACTCAGCAAACATGGTCTCATGTAGGCTTACCCACACACACACTGTAGTCTCCCTTGGCTTGTGACATTTGCAGATTTGTTCTGGACTGGAAATGCCACCATCGACAGATGTGGATTCCAGCAGCACCGTGAGAGTTTCAGCTTTCTTTTAACAAAGGAGTTTTGTCTTTGTGGATGAAGAGAAGGACCAGAGCCTTTGGAGAAAATCTTCAAGCAGCCCTGAGGGCAGATAGAGAATGTAGCATTGCCATGAGCTGTGGATAGAGGCACTAGTTGTCTACAGAAAATTGCACATGGTGCCAACCCTGAGCGTTTGGCTCTTGCAGGTGGAGCAGCCGTGTGCCATCCAGCCCCACAGAGCAAACACCCAGAGGCAAACATCTGAGTGCAGGATGGGTACAGAGCCTTTGCCCAAGCCCTTACATTGATTTGACTGATGCTGTAAGAGCTCACCATTAAATGCACAGTGATGCTTTCCAGGTTCCTAGAGTGACACATCACCTCCATTTAATCTACCACCACCACTGAAGAGCATCTATTTCTCCCTAGTTTTACCTGCTGACAGTTTTAGACAATGCTTAGGACTTAAGTATCTTCTTCACTAGTTTGTACAAAGGGTTTAGTTCATCTGCAGTTTTAGCCATTTTTTACACTGATGATTTTGAGCTGAACTAGTAAACATTATTCAGCCTTTTTAACTGTTCACCTAAAAGGACACTAGCAAAATAAAAGAAAGATGCTGAGAACAGCCCTCCAAGTGGCAGCAGCCAGGTTGATGGCAGAAGATATCTAACCTCTTCCTGTATTTTGTTCTTCCTCGGCCTTCAGTTTTGCCCCACAACACCACAGTTTTGTTTCTTTGGTGGAAAGGGGGTAGGGAACTTCATACTGACCCACCAGCCACCCTCACAGTCTGGAGGAGTCAAAACAAGCACACTGGGGATGGCTGAGTCAAAAGAAAACCAGAACAGAAGTGGAAGAAAAAGTGACTAAGGTATCATTAGCGTCAGAACCATCTTATTTAATTCATAGCCAAAACCAAGCTTAACTCGTTTTCCCCAGCCCCAGATGAACTGCCCACATAGCACACCCGCTCATGCAAATGTGTTAGTTAAATATAAAATCTTACAGGTTCTTTTACTTTATCCCCACCCGCCGAGGAGCTGCACTGCTGGGACTCGCTGCTTCCCCAGCACATCCACGTAACGCAAGAACGTGAACAAGTTAAGCAGAAAATAGGTTCTTATCCCTGAGAATTTGGTGGGAACCTTGCTACTTTCCTATTAATGTGTGAAAATTAACCTAAATGTGTGTTCCCACGTTTAAACTCTGTATGAAAAGGAAGGGTCTCACAGTGCACTTGAAGAGCCTGTTACAGTGAAGCCACAGATTCAATTGACGTTTCTATTATAACTGGAGGAAAAAAGAGAGAGGCAAGTTCTAAGGGAGCAGAAAAAACAAAAAATCCCACCAAACCCTCAAACCTTATATTTCCAGCATCCATTTCTACTTTCAGCAGGTGAGAAAGGGCTTCCAGAGCCATTGTGAAAAGGAAAAAAGGAGCAGGAGCTGCACACCCAGCTCTATTATATTTCCTACTGGTTAAGCCATTCTGAAAGTTCATGGCTCATTTTCTCAGCTCAAACATCAAAGTGAGGGAAAAAAAATCCATTTAAAGATGGTAAAGTTGAACAGATAAGATATAATTTTTGTGAAAAAACAGTCCTAACTCAAAAACCTCTTGTATAAATTTAACATTGCTTCCCAATGGCATTTATGTTCTAAAACCCAGATTCCAGATTGTGGTATGATTTTGGTAATTTCAGGGCACGTTTAAAAAATGAAAAAAAACAAACAAACAAAAAAAACAAAAACAAAAACAAAAAACCACAAATAAATTAACTTAAAAGACATAAGGGTATTATCCTTACAGTTTCCCCACGAAGCAGCATTTCCTACAGCTGGCAATTGCCCACCTGCCAGCACCTTTCACCGGGCACAACCATCCATCCAGCGCTTTTGGCTGCTCAACAGACACAGCTGAAGTGGTTCATTCAGGGGACTGAAATGCCTATCAGCCCTGGGTGCTCAGAGATGTAATGAATTTCGGATTTACCACCCCATGCCAATGCCTACCAGCAATGTGGTAGAAGATGCAGCAATTATTTAGAAAATGCGAGGGCTTGCCTGTAAGAGTTACTACTGCCTAACTCAGAGGGGGCTGGAGGAGAGTGTGAGTTATCCTTTACTACAGCCAATGCCTCAGGAGCTTATTTTTGCATTCACTACACTTTTTTTTAAAGCTAGGAGATAGCAAAGCTGGGAATCTATGTGTTGAATTACTAGTTACTGCTGAGTCTGTGTAATTACACCGTTACACTCCAGCTGATTCCAGCCCATTCTCCAATTCGTTTAAGTGCAAATAGCCTCGTTAGTTCCCCAGTCAGGGAGTCTATAAATACCGCCGCCGAGGCACTAAGCACACCCCTACCTGCCCCCCAGCTCTGGGTAAGGAAGCCCCGGGCAGTCGCAGGCATCCAGGACCATGCTGCCCAGCTCCACTGCACAGACCCTCTCACCTGCAGCCCTTCAGGGATGGGGGTCCAGGACCTGGAGCAGATGGGAGGACCCGGGTGCACCCCTATGCCCAGCTAACCTGGGGCAACCCATGATGCAAGACTGGGGGGGTTGCAGGACCTGGAGTTCTGCATCCCCATGCAGTCAAGATAATATCAGGACTAAGGATCCAGGGTGCATCCCCATCCATCTGCTCCAGGGGCTGCAGGACCTGGGGTGCACCCCCATGCCCAGCCAGCCTAGAGGGTGCAGAAAACAGGGTGCAACCCCATGCCCAAGCAAGCCCAGAGGCACAGGATCCTGACAAGGGGATAGAGGATACAGGCTGCAGCCCCATGCCTGGCTGGTCAAAAAAATAAAAATAAAAATGAAGGACCTGGGCTGCACCCTCATGCCCAGCCACTTTGCAGGTAAGGGGGTAGAGGATCCAGACCGCACCCCCATGACCAGCCAGCCTGGGAGATGCAGGACCAAGGTGCATCTTACTCCCAACTGTCCCAGGGCAAAGGGACCCAGACTGCACCCCAGTGCCCAGCCAGTCTAGGAGGTGGAAGATCCGGACAAGTTGGTGCAGGACCCTGGCTTCATCCCCATCCCAGCCAGCTCAGGGCACGGGACCTGGGAAAGAGGTTGCCGGACCTGGGCTGCACACCTATGCCCAGCCAGTCCGGGAGATGTACCTGGGCTGTACCCCATTCCCAACCGGCCGGGAGTGTAGGACCCCAGGAATAACCCTGATGCCAAGCCGGTCGGAGGGTGCAGGAGCCGCGGTGCACTCCCGTGCCCATGCGGGATTCGGGCAAGAGGATGCAGGAGCCGGGGTGCAGTCTCTTGCCCAGCTGGTCCGGGAGATGCTGGACCGGAGGGCGGCCCCCCGGATGCAGAACTCGTGAAATAACGCCGATTCCGAGCTGGGTGGGTGGGTGCAGGACCCGAGCACAGGGATGTAGGACCCTGGCTGCACCCTCACGCCCACCCAGTCGGGGGTTGCAGGACCCGGGCTACAACCCGCTCCCAACCGGTCCAGGGGGTGCAGGACCCGAGGAATACCCCCGATCCGGTGCGGGATCCGGGCAGGGGGAGCGGCCGGAGCCGGGATGCGGGCCGCGGGGAGCATCCCCGGCGGCTGGGGAACCACTCACAGGGCAGGGGCGGGCCCGCGGGGGGACCCGAGCGACCGGGGGGGATTTTGGGTGTGGGGGTAGGTCACTCCGGAGAGAGCCGGTGTGTGCTGCCTGCGTTTCCCCCCCCACCATATACCTCCACCCAGCTCCAGCACAAAGTATCCTTTTAGGCATTTTCTATCTAAAAAGAGTATTCCTATGGAAAAGGAAGGGTCTCACAGTGCACTTGAAGAGCCTGTTACAGTGAAGCCACAGATTCAATTGACGTTTCTATTATAACTGGAGGAAAAAAGAGAGAGGCAAGTTCTAAGGGAGCAGAAAAAACAAAAAATCCCACCAAACCCTCAAACCTTATATTTCCAGCATCCATTTCTACTTTCAGCAGGTGAGAAAGGGCTTCCAGAGCCATTGTGAAAAGGAAAAAAGGAGCAGGAGCTGCACACCCAGCTCTATTATATTTCCTACTGGTTAAGCCATTCTGAAAGTTCATGGCTCATTTTCTCAGCTCAAACATCAAAGTGAGGGAAAAAAAATCCATTTAAAGATGGTAAAGTTGAACAGATAAGATATAATTTTTGTGAAAAAACAGTCCTAACTCAAAAACCTCTTGTATAAATTTAACATTGCTTCCCAATGGCATTTATGTTCTAAAACCCAGATTCCAGATTGTGGTATGATTTTGGTAATTTCAGGGCACGTTTAAAAAATGAAAAAAAACAAACAAACAAAAAAAACAAAAACAAAAACAAAAAACCACAAATAAATTAACTTAAAAGACATAAGGGTATTATCCTTACAGTTTCCCCACGAAGCAGCATTTCCTACAGCTGGCAATTGCCCACCTGCCAGCACCTTTCACCGGGCACAACCATCCATCCAGCGCTTTTGGCTGCTCAACAGACACAGCTGAAGTGGTTCATTCAGGGGACTGAAATGCCTATCAGCCCTGGGTGCTCAGAGATGTAATGAATTTCGGATTTACCACCCCATGCCAATGCCTACCAGCAATGTGGTAGAAGATGCAGCAATTATTTAGAAAATGCGAGGGCTTGCCTGTAAGAGTTACTACTGCCTAACTCAGAGGGGGCTGGAGGAGAGTGTGAGTTATCCTTTACTACAGCCAATGCCTCAGGAGCTTATTTTTGCATTCACTACACTTTTTTTTAAAGCTAGGAGATAGCAAAGCTGGGAATCTATGTGTTGAATTACTAGTTACTGCTGAGTCTGTGTAATTACACCGTTACACTCCAGCTGATTCCAGCCCATTCTCCAATTCGTTTAAGTGCAAATAGCCTCGTTAGTTCCCCAGTCAGGGAGTCTATAAATACCGCCGCCGAGGCACTAAGCACACCCCTACCTGCCCCCCAGCTCTGGGTAAGGAAGCCCCGGGCAGTCGCAGGCATCCAGGACCATGCTGCCCAGCTCCACTGCACAGACCCTCTCACCTGCAGCCCTTCAGGGATGGGGGTCCAGGACCTGGAGCAGATGGGAGGACCCGGGTGCACCCCTATGCCCAGCTAACCTGGGGCAACCCATGATGCAAGACTGGGGGGGTTGCAGGACCTGGAGTTCTGCATCCCCATGCAGTCAAGATAATATCAGGACTAAGGATCCAGGGTGCATCCCCATCCATCTGCTCCAGGGGCTGCAGGACCTGGGGTGCACCCCCATGCCCAGCCAGCCTAGAGGGTGCAGAAAACAGGGTGCAACCCCATGCCCAAGCAAGCCCAGAGGCACAGGATCCTGACAAGGGGATAGAGGATACAGGCTGCAGCCCCATGCCTGGCTGGTCAAAAAAATAAAAATAAAAATGAAGGACCTGGGCTGCACCCTCATGCCCAGCCACTTTGCAGGTAAGGGGGTAGAGGATCCAGACCGCACCCCCATGACCAGCCAGCCTGGGAGATGCAGGACCAAGGTGCATCTTACTCCCAACTGTCCCAGGGCAAAGGGACCCAGACTGCACCCCAGTGCCCAGCCAGTCTAGGAGGTGGAAGATCCGGACAAGTTGGTGCAGGACCCTGGCTTCATCCCCATCCCAGCCAGCTCAGGGCACGGGACCTGGGAAAGAGGTTGCCGGACCTGGGCTGCACACCTATGCCCAGCCAGTCCGGGAGATGTACCTGGGCTGTACCCCATTCCCAACCGGCCGGGAGTGTAGGACCCCAGGAATAACCCTGATGCCAAGCCGGTCGGAGGGTGCAGGAGCCGCGGTGCACTCCCGTGCCCATGCGGGATTCGGGCAAGAGGATGCAGGAGCCGGGGTGCAGTCTCTTGCCCAGCTGGTCCGGGAGATGCTGGACCGGAGGGCGGCCCCCCGGATGCAGAACTCGTGAAATAACGCCGATTCCGAGCTGGGTGGGTGGGTGCAGGACCCGAGCACAGGGATGTAGGACCCTGGCTGCACCCTCACGCCCACCCAGTCGGGGGTTGCAGGACCCGGGCTACAACCCGCTCCCAACCGGTCCAGGGGGTGCAGGACCCGAGGAATACCCCCGATCCGGTGCGGGATCCGGGCAGGGGGAGCGGCCGGAGCCGGGATGCGGGCCGCGGGGAGCATCCCCGGCGGCTGGGGAACCACTCACATCGAGGATGACGGAGGTGCCCTTCCTCTGCGCGGCGGCGGCGGCACCCGGGTTGAGCAGCTCCCGCTCGGCGACCCCCTTGTCACCCATCCTGGCCACCACCCAGCGCAGCAGCCCGTCCAGCCCGCGCAGCGCCGGCGGAGGTTTGCGCAGCAGCCTGTGCACGCCGGCCCGGCAGTAGCGCGCTGCCTGCTCGCACATCGCTCAGCCCGGCCTCATGCCGGCGCTGGGGACTCCCCCCCGCCCTCGCCCCCCC
>NW_015090842.1:20091983-20168583 GCF_001431845.1 Calidris pugnax | reverse complement strand
GGGCCCGCGGGGGGGCCCGAGCGACCGGGGGGGATTTTGGGTGTGGGGGTAGGTCACTCCGGAGAGAGCCGGTGTGTGCTGCCTGCGTTTCCCCCCCCACCATATACCTCCACCCAGCTCCAGCACAAAGTATCCTTTTAGGCATTTTCTATCTAAAAAGAGTATTCCTATGGCATGTCCTCTCCCCTCTGCAGCCTCCCTACCCCCACAACAGATTTTAGCAGCTCTTTCTAAGGACAGCAGAGAAAAATTTTCTGCTAAAACACTTGCCCTTGACCCCCTACCCCCACTCCAAAAAGCCCCTATACAGTGAATACCCAGTGATTCCAGCTGGGGTACTGCAGCAGTCATGGATACAGAGCTAATAAAAGCACTCAGCTGGGCAAATATTTATAATCCTGTAATTCTGTATTACAAGGATATTCCTTTGTGATACTCATGTGCTCACCTACACAGGGCAAGATCTAGACTTGCAGTAGAGGCACTAAGTCTTCTGGCCAAAATGACGCTAAATCATTTCGTCTCCCCCTCCACAATTGAGGAGAGTTTGAGTTCAGTTTGGGTTCAGACCCAGAAAGGCACCAAAGGTAGAAGGCTCTGACCCAGACCCTCTCGGGGGGTTCTCCAAAGTGCCATGGTGCCCAAGGGCTCTTGATGCCGTGAAAGACGAAATCAGGACTCAATAGCCGGGATGACTATTAAGCAGGTATCCTTTATTGCAGCGCTGGACGCACAGGGGATCGCTCCTCCAAATGTGCGTACCAGACGGAGTCAGTTTGACAACATATATGCATACATACATACATATTCATGTAAGGAGTTTTAACATATTCATTAGTTTCCAGTAATTCATTACCATACGCTACCTCCTTCTTGGAATTCTCCATTTGTCAGAGCTCAGATAACCTTGTGCTGGCCTCATGATTGTTGTTGCCTACATGCCAGCCTTCCTGTCTTGTTACTTATCGTAGCTCTGCAGGGGTTGCAGGCCACTCTTTGTGGACAGTCAGGCTACATTTGCTAAGTCATACTTAGATAAGCAAACCTTCACGCCATTCCTGGCCTTATTCTTTAATTCACTCTGAATGGCCTTTCCCCCACGTCCACCTGTAGCAGCCAGACCCTCTCGCAGGCAGCTCTAGGGAACTTCATTTCCCACAAGGGCCACATCCCCAGATTTGAACATCAACACATGAGCCAGCAAGTCCAGCACCGCTGTGCAAGCATTACGCACTTCCTACCCTAAGCCCTATGCCTGATCTCCATATGAGGAACAGCATCATTACTCCAAAAGATCTGACCAGATACTGCTTTAAGAGAAAAAAAAAACAAAACAAAACAGCAATGAATTATTTCTTTACCCAGCACTTAGATACTCCAGTGCTCCGGACCCCAGACCTCCCAGCAAAGTCCAGCTGGAGGTATTATTTAGCCTTTTCCTCTAACCATCCATCTTTATTCAGGTAAATTAGGGTGAAACTTCTGTATTTGAGGTGACAGGTGGGACAATGTGCATTTTCTTAGCTGCTGCTCAAAGAAAGTGAGTGGGAGCCTGGTTTTCTCTGCTGGAGTATGCAGATAATGGCTGGAGGCTCTTGAAAGGCTGATAAATAGATGGGGCACGGAGAAGTGTGGCAGTAGGCCAGGATGCCCGGTGGGTTGAACCCCTCTTTCAGCGAGCTCTTGCCTTTCAGGGTTTCTTTCTTCTCCGGCAACACAAAAATAATGGGAGAAACCGAGGGAACTTCAAGAGGTTTATGCTGGCTCATGGGAGCTGTGTGGAACACAGCTCCCTCTCCAGATCCCTTACAGAGGCATCTGGACAGGTTGGATCAATGGGCCGAGGCTGATGGGATGAGGGTTGATAAGGCCCAGTGCCGGGTCCTGCATTTCGGTCACACCAACCCCAGGCAGCGCTACAGGCTGGGGGCAGAGTGTCTGGAGCTGCCCAGCAGAAAAGGACCTGGGGGTGTTGGTGGACAGCCAGCTGAACATGAACCAGCAGTGTGCCCGGGTGGCCAAGAAGGCCAGCACCATCCTGGCCTGTGTCAGGACCAGCGTGGCCAGCAGGAGTAGGGCAGTGATGGTGCCTCTGTACTGGGCACTGGTGAGGCCTCACCTCCAGGGCTGTGTCCAGTTCTGGGCCTCTCACTACAGGAAGGACATTGAGGTGCTGGAGCGTGTCCAGAGGAGAGCCACCAAGCTGGTGAGGGGTCTGGAGAACAAGTCCTACGAGGAGAGGCTGAGGGAACTGGGCATGTTGAGTTTGGAGAAGAGGAGGCTGAGGGGAGACCTCATTGCCCTCTACAGCTCCCTGAAAGGAGGGTGTAGGGAGGTGGGGGTTGGCCTCTTCTCCCAAGGGAATAATGACAGAACCAGAGGAAATGGTCTGAAGTTGGAGCAGGGGAGGTTTAGATTAGATATTAGGAAGAATGACTTTCCTGAGAGAGTGGTCAGGCACTGGAACAGCCTGCCCAGGGAGGTGGTTGGTTTTTGTGTCTGTGGGTGTGTGTGGTATGTGTTGTTTTGGTTTTGGGGGGGGGGGTTTGAGGTGGTTTGTTTTTTTTTTTGGTGGTTGGACTTGATGGTCTTTTCCAACCATGAATATTCTGTGATTCTGTGAACACTTTAATAGCTCTGTGTTCATTTACAGGGATGCTTAGAGCAGGTTCGTGTGCAAGTCAGCCATCACACAGTCCCCACTTAAATGTCACAGCAAATAAAATCTAAGGCAAGACACATCTTATCATCCTTGCCACAGGCTTAGGAGGATTGGATCCCCCCACACCGGCCACTGCTGCCCACCAGCCCATGCCCTGCACGGCCTGGATTGTTGCACTCTTTAGTACTTTCTCAGATTATTCATACAGTTCTTTCTCCTTGAGACATCCCTTGCCTAAATGGCTGGTTCAGACTGTATTAATCACATCCAGTTTAGAATTGCTATAGGCTTGCTATTTAAAATTATTTACTGAATAAGTTACAAATACAGTTCTTTGAATTTTTGTTTCTGTGTGCCGAGAAGATTCATTACTTGGCTTGGAAGTTTGAGACTATTTCTGTGCTTTTGTCAAAAATCAGTTTTTGTTAATGTCAAAAACAGCTCTATGGCATTTAAATACTCATTTTTCTCCATAAATGGATCTAGATAGAAAAAGTTTCAGCCACTCAGGCATTAGGAAGCTGCCAGCCATTTGCACTGGGAAGTTAACTGGCTGTATCGCTGTGGTTTAGTTATTCCCAGGTTTCCATGAGGCTGAAGTCTCCCTTTGAGGAGCAAATGGGAAAGACACTTCTGTACTTATCCGAGACAGGTGAGAATGCACAGAAGCCCACAAGGCACATGCAGGCTGGCCCCAGCCCACGTGTCACACCACAGACAGTTAAGGGGGGGCAGAGGCACAGATCCCAGGTTGGGTTCTGTGTGCCAAAACTCATCCCCTGCCTCTTGCCAAGGGTGATAGACTCTCTCTGTCCTGTGCAAATAAACACGACTGCAGCCAAGGCATTAGGGCTTTGCCAACCTCTGCTGTCACCCTGTGCTGCTGGTCGCGGCACTGCCCACGTCCCTGGCATGCAGCCATCAACCAGGGCCAGAAGAAGAAACCCAACAAGTCATGGACAAGTGGAGACAATATGGCTTTGACACCTGCCTGCCTCTTTAGCCAGATGGTGGAGCATCTCTCTAGCTGTTGCTCCCTGGCATCCAGTGCACTTTTTGCTCTTTCATTAAAGGTGGAGACCACCAGCAGCCACTGGTTGCCTTGAAAGCTTTATGCATATGCATAATGCAGAAGCTGAGCAGCAGAGGAATAAATAGGAGTGAACAGCGAGGAGACAACAAAAAGCACTGTAAAATCCAAGCAAAGTGCATCCCAGTGAAAGCAGCAAACATTAATTACAGGTCTTGATAGATCCGGAGCAGTCAAGCCATGCAGCACCCAACGACAGAAGAGCTCAGCACGCAGCACAGCCTGCTGTCTCCACTGCTGACCTGGTGGCATTTTCCCTTCCATGTTGCTTTGCAGTCAGGGAGCTCAGAACCCTGCCCAGCAGCCCTAAGGTCGAGCTGCCGAGCGAGAGGCAGCAGCAGCAGCTCCACCTTCTCTTCCTTGACATTTAACAGCGAGCTTCCCTGCTGCCGTGCTAGCCAGGCACAGGTGGAGTCCCAGGCCACTAAGCCCTACTAACGAAGGATCCAGTAAGGACGGGAGGTTGTTGAAGGCTGGGAGAGATCAGACCTAATCTCCCACAACCCCAGCTCCAAGTTCAGAACCTCAGAGATCTCAAGAAAAGGCTATTGCTGTTCCAGTTTCAAACCTGATCATGGCCAAACAGTTCTTGCTCCCTGGTGCATGTAAGTGCTCAGCACAAAGCATTGGTTTATCCCCATCACTGGTGACATTTACTCTACAAGCTTTCATAGGGGCCTTATTCAGCTGCCACGCTCGGTATTTTCCAGCAGCTTCTGGAAAGGCTGTTGGAGCAGGAGCTCAAACCATGTGCTGTAATTTCAGATAAGAGGCCACCTGAAGAAACCAAGGGCTTCTCTGAAAGAAAAGTCCGAGACAGAGCAGAAGTCCTGCCTGCACCCCGGCGTGACAGGCAGATACAGCAGCTTTCATCTCCCCTTTGAATTCTGCCTTCTCCCCCCTGCCCCTCTGCGCACAGCAGGGAGCTTTATTTAATTAAAAACTTCCAACAGTCAGGACCTGCAGCTTCACTTAGTGCAAAATGTCACATATGACTTACTCATATTTACTAATGACTGAGGGATTGAGGTTAATCCAAGGATTTGATGGCAGGAAGAAGAAATGGTGCTGCTGTTATAAGGATGGGAATTAGGCAGAGCAACCTTGCCTGCCCAGCCCAAAGAATGAAATGCCACTGCATTAATTTATATTTATTATAATGAAGACAAACATAAAATCACACCAGGTGATTTTTATAACAAATTTATGCCCCAGTTTGAAAATGCCACACTGCCAACAGCACCAAGGTAACACACTGGTCTCAACCGAGAAGGACCCGGGGAAACTCCTGCAATGTATGTTCACCCCTAAAAACACAACAAACCCCCTCCCCTCTGCAAGTTGCGGGGTGCAGAGCTCATGGTTTGGGGAACACAGCTCACCCACACGGCTAATAAAGCATCAATTCTCCCCCCCCTGCAGTGACTGGGGGCGGGGGCTCTGACCCGGGCGCTGCAACCAGGGCAGGAGCTGATGCAAGTACGGAGCTTCAAATGCATCATTTTATGTCACATCGATCTTAAGAGTGCTACACTGGCTCTTGCTCTAAGATAAAATTTAGGCTTTGATTTTAAATACCTCCAGAGCCTTCTCCAACTGCAGTTACACTAATGGGGAAAAAAAAAGAATCCCTTCTTTTAAAACACTCCTGCTTTAAAACACTCCTGCTTGCACCCTGAGCATTCCCTCCTCAGGGAGTATTTTTTAGGAATTACACAGCGCACGCAAAAAGAGACCAAGCGCAGTGTGAGAGCTCAAGTTTTTCCTGGTCCTATTCCTAAAGGCACACCCCTTAGACATCCAGGAAATCTCGTAATTACCTGGACTAACCTCACTATCAAGTACAATTCCTGCAGCATTGTGAGACCCAGCTCTGGAGCCTCCAACATGAGAAGGACATGGACCTGCTAGAGTGAGTCCAGAGGAGTCTATGAAGATGCTCCGAGGGCTGGAGCCCCTCTGCTCTGAGGACAGGCTGAGAAGAGAGTTGGGAGGGTTCAGCCTGGAGAAGAGAAGGCTCCAGGAAGACCTTATTACAGCCTTTCAGTATTTAAAGGGGGCTTTTAAGAAAGATGTGGACAAACTTCTTAGCAGGGCCTGTTACAATAGGTAATGGTTGCAAAAGGGTAATGGCTTTTAAAAAAAGAGGATAGGTTTATACTACAAGGAAGAAACTTTTTATGATGAGAGTGGTGCAACACTGTCCCAGGTTGCTGGAGAGGTTGCAGAAGCCCCATCCCTGGAAACATTCAAAGTCAGGTTAGATGGGGCTCTCAGCAACCTGATCTAGTTGAAGACATCCTTACTCATTCAGGGGGCTTGGATTAGATGACTTTTGAAGGCCTTCTAACCCAAACCTTTCTATGATCATAGTCCTCAGATGTCCAAACTTCCCCAGAGCTCTGAGATGGTTCTCCAGAGAAGTATAAGGAATTAACACCATAAGAAAAAAAAACCCAAATAAATCAAAGCTCCTTACCACCTCCAGGTGTGGCCTTTCCTCCCCAGGGAAACTGCCACCATTTAGTGGAAACCTTCAAAACCAAACATTGAATTTTTGTTACTCTGAGTTGCAGGGATGCAGGCAAACTAAGGGAATTACTAGCAGAAGGCACAAAGCCTGGGGCTGAGTGCTGCACCTAAAACCCTCTGCTGATAGCCGCTGAATAAATTCAGAGGCTGGTGTGTTGGGTTTGTTGATTGTTTGGTTGTTAAGGGACCATTACCCAGCTCTGTTATTTTGTCAACTGAGAAACTGATCGTTTAACACCAAAAACAACCCGCCCTTGCTTAAAATTAGAGGCCACTGACTTGATGAGAATTTGTGATTGTGTAGTTATAGGGAAGAGATATTGTAACGTTTTGCTTGCACATTTATTAGTTATAATAGTGTTCACATAAAGCAGACCAAAATATTTTTCCCATCAACACGCCATTTAGGTCAGAACTATTAAGAACCCTTGGAATAAGCTAATTCATTTCTGATGACCTTTCAAAATTGCCCTTTGTTTCTTGTGTTGGGTACACCTCATGTTGGATCATATATAACAGGATAAAAAGCAGAGAAATGGAGAATTGTAGACTTTCATATTTATAAGCGTGTGTGTGGGCATGACCATCAATTAAAAAAAAAATTTGAGTTATTGCACCTAAATAAATTATTGCCTCTGTATAACTGACCTCACGAATTGCAACATAAAACTGTTAATTTACACCATTTTAATGGACAAAATGTGTCTGCATATGTATTGAATTTACAGCTATCAAGCTTCTTCACTGCAAAAGTGGGGATGGAGGGACAGGCATTTTTCCTATTGCTCATGCCCTTTGTAATTATTTTCTAAAATAATTTCCTCCTTTGCCCAGCAGATACCACCTCTGGCCATATTTGTGGGAGAACAAGAAGATTTCCCCAATGTATTACTGACAATAAATACTGTTAATTTCTGCTCAGAGGGTAAAATCTGGCAGCTGTCAATGTAAGAGGGACTCCCTCTGGGGTACCCAATATATGATGGGGTACAATGGCAAAGTCTCTCTGGTGAGAGCCCAGGCAGGGTTGCAGGGCTCTGCCAGGGTATGGGCAGGACACTGGCCTAGAGCTGCCCAAGGGCATGCTTGGTTTAAAGAAATAAAATAGAAACCTTTCTTATTCATACAATCATAGAACCATAGAATGGTTAGAGTTGGAAGGGACTTTAAACATCATCGAGTTCCAACCTACCTGCCTAGGCAGGGACACCTCCCACCAGACCAGGTTGCTCCAAGCTCCCTCCAACCTGGCCTTGAACCCCTCCAGGGATGGGGCAGCCACAGCTTCTCTGGGCAACCTGGGCCAGGCTCTCACCACCCTCACAGCAAAGAAGTTCTTCCTGACATCTCATCTCAATCTCCCCTCTTTCAATTTAAAACCATTACCCCTCATCCTGTGGCTCCACTACCTGATAAAGAGTACCTCCTCATCTCTCCTGTAGCCCCTTCAGGTACTGGCAGGCCGCTATAAGGTCTCCCCAGAGCCTTCTCTTCTCCAGGCTGAACCCTCCCAACTCTCTCAGCCTGTCTTCGTAGCAGAGGTGCTCCAGCCCTCTGATCATTTTCATGGCCCTTCGCTGGACCCGTTCTACCAGGTCCATGTCCTTCCTGTGCTGAGGACTCCAGAGCTGGACACAGTGCTCCAGGTGGAGTCTCACGAGCACAGAGTAGAGCGGTAAAATCATCTCCCATGACCTGCTGGCCACACTTCTCCTGATGCAGCCCAGGATGCGGTTGGCTTTCTGGGCTGCCAGCGCACATTGCCAGCTCATGTGGAGCTTCTCATCCACAAGCACTCCCAAGTCCTTCTCCTTTGGGTCCTCTCCAGTCATTCTACCCCCAACCTGTATTTTTGCCTGGGATTGCCATGACCCAGGTGCAGGACCTTGCACTTGGCTTGGTTGAACTTCATGAGGTTTGCACAGGCCCACCTCTCCAGCCTGTCCAGGTCCCTCTGGATGACATCCCTTCTCTCCAGCGTGTCAACTGTGCCACACAGCTTGGTGTCATCGGCAAACTTGCTGAGAGTGCACTCAAACCCATTGTCCATGTCTCTGACAAAGATGTTAAACAGCACTGGTCTCAATACCGACCCCTGAGGAACACCACTCGTCACTGGTCTTCACTTGGACTGGCTGGAGTATTCCTTTGCCTGCAGCATTGCTCTCGGTCCTCCAAAGCATCACTGAAACTGCAGGACAAGAATGATTTTGGCACAAATGAGGTTCAGGGTAAGCACACGACAACGGCAGCATGCACTGGTGGTGAGGAGGAGAGGTCTGTCAGGGCTCCACAAAAGATACCCACTGTAGCTTCCAGGAGTGAACTGGGCTTTCACGTACAGACCATCAATTCAGTAGAATACTCAAGGCTGCTCCTTACTGCTCAAGCACCAGGCACACTCATTTGCCCCACAGCACTTTATTTGTCCTTAATTGCTGCCTTCAAAGTGATGGAAGTGGGGAAATTATTTATATGTTACATTGCTCCAGTAATTATTCACTAAGAGTCTGGGTGAGTAACATCTGCCATTTCTCCTGTCCTGCTCACCACTGGACACAAAAAAATTCACTTTATAAGCACATACTGGGTTTTCTGGCTGTGAAGCTATCTTAAAGTGCTGTTGTGTTTGCCAGTCATGTAATTTAATGGGTTTCAGCAAGACATCAACAGACCTGTGAGGCAGCTATCGATTTCCCACAACAAAGGGCTGCTCTTGAAGTAATTTAACGAGATCACCACTAAGTGACTTTTAGCTGCAGGTGCTGGGATGCACATGGATGAGACCTTGCTGGGATCTCATGAAAAACAATCCCCCCGTGTGAGGGAGCTCCTGACCTGGCACCCCAGGTGAGCATGAAGACAAGTGGAGCAGGAAGTGCCTTTTCTCCTTGAAGTCCCCTCCATTCTGGCAAGACCAGAGCTGGAAAAGGGTCCCATTCATCCCATGGAAATGTCACATCAGAGGGCTTGCGCACCCACGGCGTGGCATGCAGGGCCATCTAGTGCCTGTTGCTGAGGCTGCAAGGAGGCACTGGGTTATGGCATACACGACAAAGTGTGTGTTTCTGGTGGTTTATCTCCTGGCAACAGCAAAAATTCCTGGTCGGCCCAGCAGCAGTGGTGGTTCAGAGAGCAAGGTCCCAGCAGGAGGGTCATGGCAAGGCTTTGTGTCCTGGTTTGAGTGACACGGGACTAATTTCCTTTCAGTAATTTTACTTTTCAGTAAACTCTCTTCTAATGCTTGAGAAAACTGCACTTTTAGAAGACTCTAGTGCCAGAATTGTGAAAATATTTACTTTACAGCCAGCTCTGGGGTGTGGGTTTCAAGGTCTCAAGAGTTTTTGAGCTCACTGGGTGTGGGGACAAGGAGGAGTGAGACCCAGGCACTTGGCCTGAGCTGCCAAAGGGTTATTTCATACCAGGAATATCACATTCAATATAATTTAGTTTCAGTTCTCTTCAGATGAGAACTCCTTGCCCTGGTGCCGGAGCCCTGAGCCCTTCCCTTCCTCCTGAAGCCGCAGCGCTCGCAGGGTCCCACACTGGCTGTCCCTGCGGGGAGGGCACGGCTTCTGCTGATGGAATGGGCTGGGGACAGTCCTCATGTATTTTATATAGGTATCAGGATCAATATTGGTTCTTTAGTATTATTAATGTTAATTATTTAGGGCAACAAAGATGGTGAGGGGTCTGGAGCACAAGTCTTATGAGGAGAGGCTGAGGGAGCTGGGGTTATTCAGCCTGGAGAAGAGGAGGCTGAGGGGAGACCTTATTGCTCTCTACAACTCCCTGAAAGGAGGGAGTAGAGAGGTGGGGGTCGGTCTCTTCTCCCAAGTCACAGGCGACAGGACGAGAGGAAATGGCCTCAAGTTACGCCAGGGGAGGTTCAGGCTGGATATTAGGAAAAATTTTTTCACTGAAAGGGTTTTCAGACATTGGAATGGGCTGCCCAGGGAGGTGGTTGAGGCACCATTCCTGGAGGTGTTCAAAAGACGGGTTGATGTAGCGCTGGGAGGTCTGGTTTAGTGATGGTGTTGCTTTTTGTTTATTGTGCGGGTGTCTATTTTTGTCAGTTAGGTTGACGGTTGGACAAGATGATCTTTGAGGTCCCTTCCAACCTAGAAGATTCTGTGATTCTGTGATTCTGATCTAGTCTTATTCTATTAAATCTGTTTATATCTCAACCCTTGAGTTTCTTTGCTTTTCCCCAATTCCCCGTCCTGGGTGGGGAGGGGTCATTGAGTGAGAGAATAATTCTCTAAATGGCAATAAATTGTTGTGGGTTCCTCTAACCAGAACACTCTGATATGTTTTTCAGCTGTCTGCCATGTTTGAGGCTTCATCTCCTCAGCTGGAGCTCCTCGACAGCCCCTGCCCCTTTGCCTGAACCCCAGCTGCCCTGACAAGTCCAGTTTGAGGCCGTTTCCCCAGCTGGGCTTCATGAGGTAACACGAGTAGTGCATCAAGGCTGGTGAGAATGTGAGATCTGTGTCTTCATCTACTTGCACCCCCTTTATAACCCTGTATCTGTTTTGTGGGCACAGACACAGCATCCTGACTGAATGCTGCATCTGAGGAAGAAGATGACAGCAAGGTTTTCAAGCATAAGAGACTTTTCAGGGGACATACTCCTGGTGCATTAAAGCTGCTTGGGCAACACAAGCAGGGCCTGTCAAACCCTTGTACAAGCCCTTTCTAAGGGTCATCTAGGCTGTCTGGTGTTGAGGAAAGTTAGCAACCAAGACTTGAAAACCATTTCACGGGGCTAAAAGGTCAGATCATCACAGATTGACACATGGGTGTACCAGTGCTTTAGGCACAAAGCATGTTTGCACCTCCCTGCAGAGCCCTGGGACACGGGATGGCAGTGGCCCAGCTGAGTGCTGTGACATGCTGTGGTGAGAGTCAGAAACCCCTCGCACCAAGGCACTGCCAGCAGACACCCCTGCCCACCCCACCCCCCAGAGGCAGCCGCCCCGATGTAAAATAGAGGTATTTTTTTCTTTTAATGGGACTTGGAAAAGATGGTTGGAGATACACTGGCCCCACTGGGCCCTGCAGTTCAGTGGAGAGCCTGAAATAACTATGAATTCGGAATGTCTTAATCTAGCCCATCCCCGCAGGTAGGGACGCTTCCCTTTGTGTTTTAAAAGACCTCTGCTCTGCAAAAATGAGCCTGTCTCCGAGTAAGCGCAGTCACGCGTTCATCTCTGCGCGGGTGGGCTCTGCAGTGAGGAGAGGGAGCTGTGCTGCTGGGGGACGGGCACACGGGCACCCCAGGGAGAGCCGAAAGCCTCTTTTTTATGAGAACTTGCAGCAAAATATGCTTGTATTTCCCAAATAAAATATTGATTTTAAGCAGGTTTAATTAAACGCATAGACATTTTTAGAGTTGTCTTTCCCACCACCAGCAGCATCCCAAGGCACATGCACACAAGTTTTAGCCTCTTACTCACAACTTCAGAAGCCTGGAACTGGTTCCTGGCAAAACCTGTCCCGACAGCTTTGCTGCCCTGTTCAAGTCCAGATCAGTGCTTTGGGATTGGCAAGACAGCTAATCACCTCCTTGAAGGCATGTCTGTACAGCCTGTACCCAGATAATTGCATAATACGATGTTCAAAATATCGTGATGGAGAAGATCTCCACGTTGTCTCTGTGTGAACGCCCTGAGCATCGCTGGCAAAGCTGGGGCTGCCCGCTCCTGCCGCTAGGTCAGTGTGTGGAGCCATCAGCACAGCAAGAACGGCATCTCCGGGGGGCTCCCAGGCACAGATGTCCAGAGAAACCCCTCTTCCAGCACAAGCGATAGGTATCGGGATGGGTTTACCCTTCCTCTATCTGCTACTTAGTGATTTCAGGCAGTAGGACACAGGGTAGCAGTTAATCTCCAGGTAGCTCTAACTTTGTAATTTATGGAGTATCATGGAAAAAAAATCCAAAGCAAACAACAAATTGAGTGGTAAAAACCCTATTGTGATGTCTTTCTGATGATGCTTTCATTCCCAATTTCTAGCTGTACCTGAGGGTCCATATATTTCAGTAGGAGACAGCAAACTGAGACACACTGGTAATAATATGAAGCTAATTATTTACCACATGACTTTCCCCATGAAAATGGCAGAAATAAAAGTATTAAATGAAACCATGCTATAATTCTAACTTCTCCTATGCCACCCAGATTGTCTGAGTTCATTGCAGCAGGATCTGTCTCAAAAGGAGAGGTGTCTTTCCCAGGTTCTTTAGCATCAACTCTCACACAGTAGAAGCCCATTTCTCATGAGGGGCATCCAAGAAGCGCGAGCATCAGGTGGGATGTTGGGTACCAGGCGCAAGGCTCCCAGCTGACAGACCCACCAGGTGTCACTTCAGATTTGTGAAGAGTGGCTATATTAAAAAGTAGAATAACGCTGGCATCTGTAACTGTTGAAATACAGAAATCTTAAATTGCAATGAGATAAACTACCTGAAAAACCTCTGGGTTTTTTTCCTGGCAGAGGAACACTGCTTATGGGATGCACCCATGGGTTGTTTCAGATCCTTGTTTAGGTTCCCTTCATTTCTGGGTAATTTTAGAGGGATTCCCTCAATGTTCCTCACCATCTGTCTGCCGAATAAATCTGGTGCCTTGCAGTAATGTTTCTGAGGGTTTCTCTACCAGGTGCACACTCTGAGTCACCGCAGATTTACTGCTTCACCTTTGCCTCCAGGATTATGGCAAGTGACTCTGAAAGCTCATTACAGACTTGAAAACCATTCTGCCTCCAGCAGAGAGATTCTCGGTGCAGCACTCCTGTCCTGCTGTACATTCTTTATGGCTGTGAAGTATCTCTAGCTATTAGTCTCAAACTTGTTAAAACAGATGATCCAGGGTTGTTTATTTTATGGCATTACAGGGCACACCTTAATGTCCCACTGCAAACATACATTACATCAATGCTTTGATTGCAGCAGGGAGATGTGAGTCTCTGAACAGCTGCTCCTGAGAGGGATGGGCACGTTTTGGTCCCAAAGAGCCAACAGGCTGAAAGACACCAGGGATGTGGCCTTGGGGAGAGGTGGAGAGAGACCGGGAGAGGGCACGAAGCCTGGTGAAAAGCACACAGGCACCTGCGGGCACCCCAGCAAGGCCAGCTGGGCTGGTGTGGCTGCACTGACCGCGTATTACTGGGACTAATCTTGTTGCTAGGAAATTCAGGGACCGGGAGATAAATTATTGCTAGGTGCCGGAGGCATTTGTTTGGAATTATACTTGCCCCATTTCACAGTCCTGAATCAGCTGGGGACAAAGTCCCTCCAGGGACTTTGGAAAGTCCCTCCAAGGACTGGGCTTTTGGAAAATGGCCATGTGGGTGATGCTGGCTTGTGGCCTTCTCATATTCCAACGTGCTGGCAAGCTCCGTGCTGGCAATTATGACATCCCTGACAGCAAAGCTGCCTCCTACACTTCCTGCCACAGACACCAATGCTCACCCACCCTGGCAGACTTCAGCAAAGCATTAGATTCTCTGTTTTTACAACAAAACCCAAAAGCTTTGGCTAACAGAATAGTCCAGTACATTTCAAAGCCCACCTGCCAAGAGGAGGTTTTCTTGATGACTTTTGGGGATGGAGCTATTTGCACCATTCATCCTCTCCGTGGGTGACTTGCTGCCCCGCACTCAATCGCTTGTGACAGTTCACATGCCAACATTAGAAACAAAGCTCATGATACACACACTTAGGTAACAGCCTGGCCCAGTATCAGCCACAGAATGTCTAGAAGTATGGGCAGTGCCCTCCAGCTCTGACAGCTGGATTAGATACAGGAGGCTGTATTTGGGGCTCTCCTTCAACAAATAAACAGTGATTTCTTTTAATATTTGCTGAAACAGAAGCACCAGCTTGCAGCAGGAGGTTTTTACATTTGCAGACATGCTGAGAGGTAAGCTGGCCATGGAATAGTCCCACCCTGGGTGAGCAGACTGCAAAAAATACAATACGGCGCTTCCCAAATCCGGCCAAGGATGCTCGCCTGTGAGGGGGTTCATAACAGCCGAAAACAGAGAGAAGAACTGGGAAAAAAGAAGGGAGCAGGTGACTCTCACAAAGACCAGTTTGAACACACCACCTTTGCATGACAGTGAAGCACAGCAAAGTGTCATTCCTGGACTGAAAATCCAGCAGGGACTGTCTTCATCCAAGGGCCGCGTGCGACTGGTGAAGGGTACTTAAGAATCCCTAGGAAATGTGCGCTTTTAATAAAAAGCAATAATTTCCCAACTCCCTGTAATAATCTCACTCCTCCTCCTCCACAAATGTGCTGCGTTTCTCATTGAAAGAACAAGAAATACACAGCCCATGTCCTGCTGGCTTCTGTCTCGGAGCCAGCGCAGCCATATGGGGAAGCAGTCTCCAGAGACCCACCGGTGCTGCAGGGCCAGGCAGGCCAGCACCCTGCACACTGCTGCACACCTTCAGATCCTGCTGTAGCCCAAATGCAAGGAAGTTTCCTCAAATAGTTCATTTTCTTCAGGTTTGTCCCCTTTGGCCTTTTACACCTTTGCTTTCCTTCAGCTCCCCATTCTGGGCAGTCCTGTTTGCTGACCTGGTCACTGCCCATCTCTAGGGCATGTCAAATCCTTCTCGTCGGCGGGGTGGCTGCCTGCCTACAGCCACGGTAAGGATTTTGAAGCCGAACTTGGCCAGCAGTCAGATCTCCTGGGGTGGACTGTTTATTGAGAATGTAATTCTCATTTGTTATTGTAAGAGCTGTCAGCAAAGCAAAGCAAACACAGACGGCAGTTTCAAGGTGTGATCAACTGCCTCGGGAGAAGCGAGATATCTAGGTGGATGGTGAGAGGAATTACTCGATATGAACTCAAAACTGTCATAAACCACAGCTGAGCACAAGAATCCAGATTCCTTGTGGGAGTTGGGGAGAAATCAGAGGAAGCGAGCTGAGAAAACTGCATGGAGAAAGGGAGGCTGCCAGGTCCTCCTGTTATCTGTTTAGGCAGCCTGCTCTGAATTTCTTAAAAGGCTGTCGGCATGAGGTAACCACACCAAGCAACCCATGTGTCCATGCCGGAACAGCTGTGCTCTGATCTCAAACCTGAACTGTGCTGGCTTTCCAGCAGCAGAGAGCCCGATGCTACATCATGCAACGGAAGAGCCACGTTACGGGGTGCACAGCACCCATCCCGTCATCTGCTGCCTTGGACCAGCCTGGGCTGCGGGGACCAAGACTTCCTCTGTGGTCCGGTGCTTTGGGGGAAGAGCAAGGACATGTACAGCTACAAGTAATGCACTACTGGGGAAGAAAATAAATAAATAAGTAAATAAAATATATCCCCTACTGACAGTGGCAAAAAAAATCCCATCTGAACAGCAATATTCCTATTCATCTCTTCCCTGTGTTTACTTGAATACACATCATTAGTCCCCTTCTTTCTTGATGAGTTTTGTCCCTGTCATATGAACTTCAAAGTAGTAAATAACTCATGAAATATCATCCTGACAAATCTGAGTATTGGGGAATTGGAGGAATATGGAAATTATATTTCCATGCAGAAAACGCTTCTTTCACCAAGTGGGGGCCTTTGGGATCTTCTAGCCTTGGAAAGGGTGAGAATTTGGGACTCAGTCATTCAGCCCTTAACAGAACAAGCACTTTCATCCTCTGCATTTCTGCTTCCCTTATCAGTGCAGTATTCAAAGTCTATTGGGACTGCTCATATGGGGAAAGGGGGGAAGATGGTTCATCTTTAATGGTATTTGACCAGAGCAAGACTTTATTGTTTCAGCTGCGGGATTGCTTTCTGTGAAAGTTTTCTTCACCTAAGGCTGGGAAAGCCGTGCACACTCTGCTGGCAAACCAGGAGCTGCTCCAGCGGAGCTGCATCGCTTCCTCTCCAGCGAGATGTTTCCCAGCATATGGACGGAGGGGTATCCATTACATTGTTTAAAGGAAGGGAGCAAAAAAAAGCCTTTTGTTGGAAATGGATGTAACAGAGCACGAGGAAGGTCACAGGGGACAGGCAGCCTGGGAACGGGAGATTCTACCTCCCTTTGATTTGCTTTGCTTTTGTTTCAGGGTGAGAACATTTCACTTGGCGAGCTCCCAGCCAGCTCCCCCCTTATGTCGTATCCAGATTACTCAGTGGATGAGGTATTTGGAGTGTTGCATCAGACTGATAACATTTGTTTATATAACTTTATCTTTTTCTCAGACACTTGCTTCTCCATCTTCCTGAAAAATACTTATGTAAATATTTATATTTTCAGGAATGTGAACTTATTTATATCAACTTCAGGATGACGGTCACCTTAATTATAAGGTGGTACAAGTGGTTGCTGCAGACCAGCACTGCATTGCCTGGGAATGTTTTTTGCTTCTAACAAACACAGGTTCACCAAAATCAGAATTATGGAGGGGAAGAAACCAGTTCTGGTGCAAATCCGAAAATGTCTTTCAGCCTTGAGACAGAAGCACTAGCTGAAAAGGGAACCAGAAATCCACCCCCAAATTCCAGTGGTTACAGCATTCACCACAATGTCAGTGCACTGCATCTGAGGCTCTACCATAAATCCCTGATTGAACTGGGATTGAACTGGGATTGAACTGGGGAACAGCTGGTTTCTGTCTCTTTCTAATGAAAAATTTCCAAAGGTGTTACTTCCCTTTCCATGTAAAACAGAGGGAGGATTTTAAAGCTTTCATTTTCAGGGGGGGGAAACTTCTTACTGTTACACATTTGATGGGGTCTACATATCGCAGAGCCTGTGTGCTGCCTGCTTTAATATGCTGCCTTAAGCCATCTTAGTTATACTCCTGCCAGCAAAAATACTACCAGCTATTCACGCTCCTGAGAAATCTCTTTCCTTAAACTTCATGAAAGTGCAGTGCAGGTGACGTGGTATGTTTTTGCAAACAGGTTTTTTCAGGGAGTGTGAATCACGTGGAATTCATTCATATGAAACCTCCACCCTTCCCTCTCACTGCTCATGTGCCTTATTGCTCATTAATGGCCTTAATTTCCTGGGCAGCTGCCAGAGATGCCGTGACAAGAGCAGCATTGACAGGAAGGCTGGTCCTGCAACCCCTGTGAATGGGAGTTTGGCAAAGGGGTGACAGAAGGGGCTCAGGGAAAACTTTGACTGCCACATCTGAGCGTGGAATCAGTGCTCCCACTGCAGCGCCCAGGCCAGGCTGTTGCCTTTCCGGCCATGCTGACACCGTCCTTTCCAACCAGCTCCAGGAAAACTGTATCTCTGCAGGTACCCCATATCTCCAGTTTCCTTTCCTTGCATTTTCCCCGAGCACAGTCAGACCCTGCCTACCCTCTCCCATCCACACGGTCCCCAGACCCCAACGCCTGCCCCAGGGAGGGCTTCCAGTTCCAGGCAGGGCTGCCACCCACCGCCCTTGTGGAAGGGAGCCCCCAGCACATCCCACCCACAAAGCTGTTCAGAAGCATTGGCTGTGGAATCCCTCTAGCCCTGAGCTGCAACATGTCAGCATCTGCTGCCGCTGCTTCTTTTCCCAGGCTGTGGTTCGATAAAACAGTACTGGCATCCCAGCAAACAGACTTTTTTTTAAAAAAAAGGATAAAAACACCTCAGCTGCACAGCACAAGGGATTCACATGGCATAAACTTTCCACTAGTTCCAAACTGCTTAGAAACAACCCTAACAAGTTAACTTTGTGCAACTTGTTGTTCATCTTTTTTGCAGCCACCACTCCAGCTTTGGAAGACAAACCTCTCACCCCCTCCATGTCATGATGCCCATCACATGTACGTCTTTCCTCCCAGCTGGCGGAGGCCGTGCAGCCCCTGTGTCCCTTTTGGTCCCCAAGCAGGATGCCTGAACCTGGTGCAGCCCGCAATGCTCCCGGCACTGCGGCCCCTGGGACATTCAGCATCCCACCGCTTTGCCATTTGTTTGGTTTTGCTAGATCTTAATGTTTAAACTGAAAAGTCTATTTATTACCCCAGAAAAGCACCAAGGAATTTTTTTCTAACATACAAATTCCCTGGCTTTTTTAGTTGAAAGATCTGTTGGTCAGTTTATTGGCTTTGAAAGCTATCTATGCCTCTGAGACCTCTGCTGACTCGGAGTTACGGTAATACTGGATTACTTGGGTATTAATGCCAAGTTGCAATGAGATTTGCTCTGCTGGGCCAGCTCTCAAAAGAAATGAATGTCTTAGGCCTGAAACTCTGTCAGTGGTCTCATAAAAAAAAGCCCAGCTCTCCTGGTTTTCTATTTCTCTGTCATTAAAGGAATGATTTCATCCTGCCCTTTGCTTGTCATCTGGTTAAGCTTTGCCTCCCGGCAAAAGGTTCAGTGGGCTTATAAAAGCGCAACTGAAATTTGGAGACTTACCCAACATAATATCCCCAAAATCTGCACTAGTCATCAGCAGTAACTTTACACACTCACAACCTCTGTTGAGCTGCCTCTTTGTTCCCATCCTGCAGTCAGCCCCTATTTCACCCTGCAAACCCCCTCTGACCCGCCCCGATCTGGCGCCGTGGCCAAACCAGCTCTGTTTACCCCCAGAGATAGCTGGGCTGAAATCTAACGCCCTGGCTCGGTTGCCCGCCGCAGGGACCACAGCACTTTCCAGCTGTGTCCGCAGTTCATAAAGGTGGTTTCTGCGGTTATTTCACCAGCCTCTTTGCTTCCAGCGAGACCGGGATGTAGAAATTCACCTGTGGGGTAAATACCTTAAATAAATAGTGCTTTCACCTTCCAAACAGGGTTTCCCAGCTGGTGGTGATGCCAGTTATGGAGCAGGGCCATGCTGCCCGTGCATGCGTGCTGCTTGGCTTGGGATCCCCCTCCTTCTCCTCATTTCCAGCTTGCTGCAGCAGAGCCATAAAATCAGGCAGAACCTTCAACAGCGTTTCCAAGAAATGAATGCAAGCAGCAAAAATTGGGCTGGAAAACAAAATCCATCCTGCTTCCTTCACATGGAAGGAAGTTCATGGGAGCAGCCTGCTCTGTGCAGCCTCAGACGGAGTCCCATAAATCAACATATTAGTAGGTCCTGCTTCTCTGAGCCAAGCTGTGCATGGGAGCCCATACAGAGCAGAAGGGCATGGTGATACAGCCGAGGACAGAAATGCTGGGAGATGTTTTCCTTGCCGCGCTGGAGCACAATCTCTCTCTCTCCATGCTGCACAGCAGAGGATCCAGGTTTTGCCCTGGTCCTTGGGGCTTGGTCCCCAGGGATGGCAAAGAAAGTTTTTCCTGGGCAGTGGATCCCTGCAGCTTTCCAGGCTCTGGGAGAATTCAGCCAACAACAGCAACAACATTTGTGCTCCCTTTTCTCACTCCCCACTGAGTACTCTCTAGCCAGGAGCTTACTTCGACCCTCACCACTTTCTCCAGAGCCCTGGAAGTCAGATGTT
This sequence comes from Calidris pugnax, assembly GCF_001431845.1. Lineage (NCBI taxonomy): Eukaryota > Metazoa > Chordata > Aves > Charadriiformes > Scolopacidae > Calidris > Calidris pugnax. The sequence goes on along the minus strand of NW_015090842.1, from coordinate 20,148,898 downwards.
TTTCCCTGGAGCCACCAGGCTTGGTGCCAACTTGAAACCCCTTCTGCTAGAAGACATTCCCTGCATCGTCCCCCTCCCAAGTGCCCCCCGAGCAACAGCACAGCCTCAGGAGCTGCCAGCTCGCAGAGATGTACTGGCTGCTCGCTTGCCCACAAATATCTCTAATTCACAAGTAAAGCAGGTTAATTTGAGTCGCTGCAGTTCGTAATAGCCTGACAGCTCCCTAGGGGCCCCAATAAAGCTAAGGTTTACACCATCATCAGACTTGCAGTTCATCGTAATGCTCTGTAGACCCTTTAAATAGAGTGGTTTGGCCAAGACATGGCTAGTCCTGTGCTCAAAGACAGAAGTGTGGCCAAAAAAAGTGACTGCTGAACAACCAAAGGGGTTTCCAAGACCGCTTCACTGAAATACTTTCAATCCAGATGACATGTAAAAGGTGGCTCCTTTTTAAAAAGAAGGTACCCTTCCCTTCCTTTAAGAAAAGAAAGCTCACAAGGAACATGCTCTGACGTCTTATAAGTCCTTCACCAGCACAAAAAGTAGAAGCAGTAAGTTTGTACAGTAATTGCATAAGAACAGGTACCCGAGTTTAGGCTTGTAGAGTCAGTTCTGCCACACCCGAAGCATATTTATTTAAAACACGACAGCCTTGACTGCAAGGACTCACTAGCACACAAGAAAATAAAAAAAAAATTTCCCCACAATTCTCTCTTTTTTTTTTTTTTGTCTTGTTGGTAAACTTCAAATCCTTTTTTGTGTTCTGTGTGCACAGTTTTCCCCTGCTCCGGGCAAGTGCCAGCGGGTCTCGGGAGCTTCTTCTGCAGACACAAACTGGGGACTGATGAGTTTCAGGGAGGAAGCCAAAGGAGGCTGAGGAGCCCTGAAGGACAGAAAATAGGTACCTGATGTGGAGCCCTTGCTGTGGAGTGAGGAACATCCCCTCTCAGCAGTAGCCAGGGATCTGAACAAAACTAAACCTGCTCTATCCAAATTGAGGAGAGCAGGGAATTGCTCAAGGCTTCTCAGACTGACCTGCTCTGTCATGGTGGTTGCAGGAGGTTCCCATGGGACAGCACAGAGAGAACATCATGGGACTTGCAGGGGACAGAATGAAGCAGAATGATCTTCAATTTTAAGTAGCCAGGGAGGTCGCCAAGGCAGCTGTCTGGCTAGGCTCATGAGCAGCAATGGGAATGGCAGTGAAAGCGTTTAGTGTCTTGCCTGATGAAGCTGCGTCATTCCCACCAGGGGCATGTGATGTGCAGAAGGCTCAAGAGGAGACTAATTTTTTTCCTGGTCCTGTCACATGCTGTAGGTCAAGGTAATAATGCAGGGGTGAATCCCATACGTAACAAAACTGGTATCTGTTGACTCTCATGGCTGATGTTTTGGAACAATAATCCATATTTGTCTCCCTGGATACGGAGAGCTAAATGACAACTTGGATTAGCCCTGCACAGCCTTGCCCTGAGGACTTGTCATTGTTGATGAGCAAACCACTACCTCTGCTATTGAGATCCTCTGCTTCAAAATCCCTCGCGGGCAGAATATAGGATATTGTCTAAGCGTCAGCTGTGAAAAACCACTTCCCTTTCCGGTTCTACACAGGGCAGGCAATCAGCTCATCCATCTTGGGCGAGAAAGCCAGCTATTTAAAACGCGGTCACCCAAGCTCCCCCGATGCAGGCACAGGCTGCTGCCCTAGTTAGGAGCTCCTCGGCACAGGGCAAATTAGATCATCGTAACGTAATATGGGATATGGGAACGATCAGCACAAATGCTGTGACCTTGACCGCAGTGATGGGAAGAGCAGCATTTCACTGGACACCAACCCTACACCCTTATTCCCAGCACACTCCGATGCCCCTTGAGCTTTTTTAAGCTGCCCTTTGGCTTTTGTTCTCCACTTCATTTACTTTTGATGCAGGAATTTGAGACCTGGCCAAAAATGGTATTTTTAGAAAGGTGGTCACTGATTTTTTTTCTAGCAAAGTTCAGCTGCAGGCAAGGAAGAGCACAATCCTGCACTGCTTGGGACCTGCTCTAGGGGAGCACAAGGCAGGTTAACAGAGAACCAGCTCATCTCTCCTGGGGAGTACCAAAACCACAGGGTTCTGTGCCATCTTGTATTATCCATACTCATGAATCCCCATATTGCCAGGATAACAGACACAGGAGAATAACTGTCACCTCAGAGCTGTCCAATGAGAAAAAAAACCAACACCACACTCCAAGATCCAATAAACAAACTGTATCACTGAAGGGACACTTTGACTTGCAAAGAAAATGGCCCACAATTCTCAACCAAGGGGATCAAATGCTGACTGGGGCAATCAAACATTGATAGTGCCATCTCCATCCTGGGAGATACTCAAAGCTTTCCCTGATAAGGCACTGAGTAACCAGGTCTAACTCCAAAGCTTTTAGTGGGGTTACACTAGAGACCTTCAATTGTCCCTTCCGATCTAAACTGTCTTACTGATTTACGGGACTAGGCCCCGATTTGGGGTTTTTTGACAGGAGAAGACAGTAGGTAGCAGGAAAAAGATCAAAGAAGCCCTACACAAGAACATGCTTGGCAAAGAGCTTGGTTTGCTGTTGTGTTTTAGCCTCACAGAAGAGATGGCTACTGCCAAAGCTGCTGCCAAAGCTACTTTGGGTTCTCCATCCTGCTGGAGAAAGGAAGATACACAGAAAGCAAATCCAGAGAGGAATGCTCCTCAGGAGGGGAAAGATGCTGGATTTGGCAGGCACAACCCACACCCTGGTGCTTGCCAGGGAGCTGATGAACAGTTCATTAGATCTTCTCTGGGTCAGAGATTCAGAGTTAAAAAACAAGCACAGGCTAAGTCTGAAATCACTTTATTGAAAGATTTCATACAATAGTTAGTAGCAAAAACATTCAAGTATCATACAGCAACACCCCAGACAAGCTCCTTACACACCTCCGCTTCAGGCCGATTCATGTACAAACAGCCACTGTCTCCACAGCTTTCCAGAGCCACGCGCAACTTTTTACCATGTCAGCAAGTTTCAGCACAGCACGGGGAGCAGAGTCTGTCTTTACATCAAATAAGATTAGCTAGGACTCTGAATTTTCCCTGTGAAAGGCCCTGGAGGTCTGTTGAGAATGCTGTTTGCAACATAAGGCATTGCTCCCACCCACCCCAGCTCATACAAAGCACTGACTGAAAGCCTGTAACAAAATATTTTGCCAATAAAAATCTTTTAGAAAACTAGTATTAAAAAACTGCTATATATATATATAACATAAAACTATCAAAAAGTGACTGTGCCAATTTCCCCTTTACAGAAATAGTATTCTTAAAAAAAAATAACCACATTACATTAGACATTCACACAATGTACAACATATTGCATCTTCCTGAAATCCTGTGCAGCAGAAGCCCGATACAGTGCCTGGAGAGTTACAAGACAGACCAGTAGCTCCCCTTTAGTTCTGCTGTCTCTACAGCAGCTGCCAAGAATTTGGCTATTGCAGTTTTAGGATTTAGAAAGCAGAAAGCTGCAAGATGGCAAACCAAGTATTTGGAAATCAGTACCATTCCTTCTCAATAAGGAGAAAAAACACATCACAGGAATCTCTTGTTTAAAAGGATATTGCATATTACTTGTTGCTGGAGTCAGTGAGACAATAGTTTTGACTGTTTTTATGTCAGCTTTTATTTGCAGAGTAAGCACTTCATGGGCCAGAGGTACCTGCAACATCTTTCAGTGATTTCTGATCTAATAAGAACATACAGCCAAGCCACGGAAGCAAATAAAACCATCTTGGCTGGCTTTGTTTCATGAAAAAACACTGTAAGACACAGGGTTGTCAGCCTGCTGCCTGGAAATAATTAACATTGATTGTTCCCCAATTCAGTTTCCAGCAACCTGGAAGGTGTTGCACAGCAGAGCAATCACTACCTTGCCCCCTACTTTTCCAGGCACAAGACCCAAAGCTCTTGCAGCCTTTATACACAGCTGTGCAGGAGAGGAGCTGAATCCCCAGGGACTGAAGGTACTGCTGTGTGGGAAACCCACTCTGTATTTGGTGACTTCATCTTCCCAAATAACTCTCCAAGAACTTAGTAAGTCTCTGCGTAACCTTGGAGGATACCAGGAGTGGGCTTCGCATTTGAGGCTGTACAATTCGATGGCTTCCTTTTTAAGAAAACAGCAGTTACCCAGACACAGTTAGCACAAGAATTTTGTTTTGTTAGGGGGGATTTTTGTTTGCTTTCTTTAACAGAGAGCTGGCAACAGCCAGAGCCCCCCCCTGCACAAAGCGCACAAAGTTATCTCCAGCTAGAGGTCCTAGAGCATAAAGCCCTTTCTCCTGAGTGCATTCATAGGTGAATGGGTCAACATCTATGGGATTCCTCTTTGGACTGACTGGTTGGCCACTGTCCATCACCAAGTCAATGCCATTATTTGGCAGAAAGGAGAGGTTGGGGTTTGAGCCAGTTAGAACAAGAGCCATGGAAATTTTATAGACTTTCTGATAGCCATTCTTGTCTTGAAAGATACATTTCTTGTCCTTGCCAAAGGATAGCACATGATGTTCAGGAAGGCTAACGTAACACTCATAGGGCCCAGCACAAGCAGCTGACTGTTCTTTCATCATCTGATGGACTTTGTGGTATTCGGGGTACATCATTTTGGGGAGCTGATTAAATATAAGACCTGGATCAGTCACTCGTCTCCGAAAAACATGGATTACTGGAATATTGCAATGGTGAGCAAAGAGAATTGCATCAGCAGCTGTCAGACCAGCACCTACAATCAAGACTGGATCTGACATGATGCCAATGCTGTTGTTCTTCACTGCTTCCTCTAGGGCAGACAGCTGGTGATGAACATAGGAAAGGTTCTCTCCCCTGACACCAAGCCAAGTAGGACTATCGTATGTTCCTGTAGCTAAGACCACATTCTCTGCATAGACAGAGAAGGGCTCTTTATCACCTTTCACAGTTTTGAAGAATCCATCCACCTGAAAGACCTCTGTACTTTTCTCATTGAAATTCCAGAGCGAGTCACAATCCTCCTGCAGATCTTTCTGTACGTGGTTGGAGACGCTCTCTGCACTTACTTTCCTCACAGAGGTCACAACAGTACCACATCTGAAATTCTTCTGCAGTCCTTTCCTCACCACATAGTGTTGATAATATTGAGCAATGTCTTCTGCCGTGGCTCGATTGTTTCTGAGGCCTCTGTAATATAGTACAAACAAAGGTCAAGCAGCAGTTAAGTAAGAGACAGAAATTTCTCCCCTCTTCCACTGAATCTATCCTAGAGCCATCTACCCTGGCAGCACCAGGGATGATTTATATAGTTTCCCTGACTTCAGTTATTCCTGGTATTTAGAGCTAATACTCAGGTCCACAAGCTGTTGGACAGAGGAGCTTTTTCTAGCATGAATCCCAAAATCCCATCCCCAAGAACATGGTTGTTCATTTATGCCTTCCTCTTGCATCTTGCTTCCATTTCACTTTTAACTCCTGGACTTCTTAAGATTACCCATCTCAAGAGCAGAAGCACCTCATAGACTGCACAGCAGCTGGGATGATTGTACTTGTCATTAGAGACAGCAGCGGTAGACACAGAAGTCAGATGACCATGCCTTTTCCCAGCTTTGTGCAGAACTCATGGTCACTGTGATCCATCTCCCCAGTGAGTGTTGAGAAGGACACATTCCGAGCAGCACTGCAATTTCACCTGTATCACTGAATGCAGAATGGACTTGTACTGGGGCGTGGAGGGTGTCCTTTCTTTCACTAGAATCACCCATAACAGATGGGCAGCTACACTCAAGAAGACTACCCCAGGTTCCCAAATAACATCTGACTGTTTGCACCATAGCTATCTTACCTTCTCTTTTGCTTTAGCCAGTCTTTGAATGGGAGATCCGGGAGTCCCATCCATTCACCTCTGCTCAGGGTAACCATAGAGCCCTCGATAGACTGGAACAAGAAACACAGTAAAATAACTTTCAGTTATTTAATGTAAAAGTGAAATGCAATTTTGTCATGTTTCAATACAGCACTGATCATAAAATCAGTGATTTCCTCTGATTTGCTGTCATGGATTAAACTATTTAGGTTCTCCAAAAAGAACAACAGGCTGGAAATATAAATGTATAAATGCCTCTCATGCCTTTTTTTTTTTTTTAAACTTCTGCTTGTCTGTATACATAAAAGCAAACGTGGCTGACTGGCATAGAAGAACTTTTGCCTCTCCAGTCAACGCATTTGGCTATATCACAACATGCAGACCTAAGCAGTTAGGTTTCAATTCACATACATGCCAGGCACCTCCAGGAGCATTTCTGCCAAGGACCAGGTGGGGGATGGCTCTGTCAGTCTCATGCCACCAAGTGAGGACAGATTCTGCTGTTCCACCAAAGTCTGTGTCTGGACGCTGAAGGGTATCAAACAAAAGAGCCACAGGGCTGTGGGATCGTCCCTCCAAGCCTTCAGAGAGATACTCCAAATCCTAAAGGAAGACAGATCAGATGCTCAAAATGCGTGTCCTGCCAGGCAGCAGACATCTTGTTACTCCCAGAGTGGTTTTGGCGTTCTGTGAAGCTCATTCACTGGAACAAAGACACTGTTACTGCCTGAGGACTACCTCAAGAAACAGCAGCAATGCTGGCATCTCATAAAAGGGAGATCTGGGCAACTAAAAGTACTTTGCCTAAGGCTCATTCTGTCTGTGTGCTTTGAAGTCAAATGAGGTTATCATGTACACCCCTAGGATGCTTTACTATGATGTTATACTGTTTCTCTTTACACAAACCTGGTCCAAAATAGAGACATCTGGTGCCTCTTCAAGTTTCCTCTGAAGAATGGGATGAGGATGAAGAGAGTCTCTTTTGAAGTAAGGGATGTAGCCTGACAGCAAATATGAAAGACAGATTCCTGAAGGTCCATTCCCTAAAAGAAAAGACACAATTGAGAAGAATTTATAGTCCTGCAGATAGAGCAGACCCTTGAGTAGTGCTTCTAATACCCAGACCAATTCAAAGTGTGTGAGACTGCTGTTGACACAGGGGACTTTCTATTCCAGGTTGACTACTGACCTATTGGATGGAGTTGGGGAAATCGTTTTACCATCATGTCTCCCCTTCTCCTGCCCAGTTACACCTATTTGCATTGCAAGGTCTTCAGAACTTGCTGAAGAGACATTGGGCTAAAGCCAGAGGATAACATCGCCTGAAGTCTCTAGCATGCTGATGAATTGAATTATTGCTCATTAACTTCTTCAAAGGTTTGGAAACTAGTCACATACTGACTGGGGGCCTCAGTTCTCCTGGATGCACATTTCACACCACTACTGAGTATTTCATCACACACAGGATACAGAGTAAGTCCACAAAAAAAGAGTGACTATTGAACTGAAGGGCAAACAGCTCAGCTCAGTAAGAAATCCCATCTAATAAGGGATATCTGGCAATAGCAGTTTTGACTAACAGGTCTTGAGGACACTTTTAAACGTCCTCAAATGGGAACCAGCCCTACCATGGTACTGCAGGGACCGCGTTAAGGAAAAAAGTCTCTGCCATGCCAAGGCAATCCCCCAGAACATAGCACTTCAAACAGACTGCTGGATGACTAAACTCCTCCTGCTGATGACCCGCCAGCCACTGGAAAAAAAACTTGATATATGTGACTCAAAGCCCAGTGAGAGCAGGCCGTGGAAAGTTTTCACATGGCTGTTGTCCAGCATGTTTAATGTTTCACAGTGTCCGCATAACGGTGTCAGCTTCTCTGTCTGCTCAGGCTCTGCTGCTCACCAGAATGTGACTAACCCCCATCACACAGCGCAGTGACGATGCAGGGGTGGAGAGCTGAAGTGACACAGCAGCCTGTGTTGACACAGTGCCCGTGCCACACGCGTGAGCGACTGCAGCAAAGGCTGCTCCTCGGGGATTTGGCAGAGGGAGGCTGGGGCTGCAGAGCTAAGAGTGAGCTGAGCAATGTGAAGGGCAGCACTTGCCACAGCTGGGGTCAAAGTCTGCTGTGCTGAGCAAGGACAGCTTCAGCTCGGTATCTGGAATATTCCACTTGCAGGAAACTTATCCAAAAGCAACAGAAATTAAAAGCAAACTAAGCTACAGTAAAATATAACACTCTTCAGCTTACTACTTTGCTTTAGCAAGTACAAGCCAAACTTAGTGCACAACACTTAGCAACACACACTGAGGATTTACTCTGAGCCACATTTCCATTTGATATGGATGGTCACAAGTACAGCTGCCTCTGGGGCTCAAACTATTCTCAAAGGCAACTGCTTTCCTGAGGCTGCTGGGGAGCCCACAGCCTCCCTGCAGCAGGGCCTGGGGAAGCAGCTGGAACCTTGTGTGTGACATCCAGCTGCACTGAAACAGCTGAGCCAGCCACTTCAATCCAACAGCCTCTTCACAGCTCACATCTTCACACCGGCGCTTCCCAGGCTTTAACGACATCTCCACACTGGATCCCTGTAGAATTGCACTACGGATGTCCAAAAATATCCTCCCTCCCACCTCAAGACTCGTACAACTGGGCAGTGGAAAGTCACCCTCATACTAGACACTGCTGGTAGCAGTGTCCTTGTCGAACTCACTGCTAGCAAGGACGAAGTGTGATTTATGCAGTGCACTAACTTTGGACTAGCTCTCTCGGGGGCTATGAATTAGATGGCAGATAAGGAAGGAACCCAGCTCTGTGCGGCATTTAAACACATGCTCAGATGAACAGGGTCCAGCACCTGCACTGGAGCATGGCTCACAATGGGTCATGGAGGGGAAGGCGCCGACCTCACGACTTGTGTTTTGCTCCAAAAATCACTTCGCATCACAAAGCTCCCCTCTTAAAAGGGAGACACAACAGTTACTACATAACCTGCTTTCTGAACTGGCAGAAATACCACAGCATTTTACGATTCTATTAAATCTGCGCAAAATCAGTGTAGCTGACTTGCATTTTAAAAGAATTCTGTGAAATATTTCAAGAAACTTTAACAGCATCTGGAGCACTTTTTAAACACGCATAATGGGGGGATGGGGGAAAGATCACACAAACCCACCTCGAATTCAAGCACTGCAGATAGTCAACTCACTGTGAAATTATTATCTATAGTGAAAAGATTTCAAACCCTTCTAAATATCCAGAGAAAAAACAGGCCCAGCTGAACTGATGCCCAAAAGGTTATCAACATTACTATTTAAAAAAATAAAAGAAAAAAAAAGAAATAGAGGTATGCGTCCCAGTTTGTCAAATACCTGGTTCCCTACTTCCTGCAACTCTTAGTGATCTTTCTCTTCGTACTAGACAAAGTTTGGCTGCCAGGGAAAGGATGCAGACACGGTGGCCAGGCACTTCTTGTTTGAGTAAGGACACATGGAACAAAAGCTGAAAACGGTACCAACAGCACGAGAGAACACAGTAATGCTGGCAGGAGAAAACTTACCTATGATGACAACGGGCAGTGGCTTGAACCCACTCTTATTGTGGGGTCTAGTCAATAATGCATGCATCTTCCCGTCTGGAAGCATTTAGGTCCTGGAGTCTACCTGTTAAGATAAATCAGTTTTGAATTATTTGCCTTTTTGACAAAAAAATCCATTACTTTCTACAAACGCAGGTTAATCTAAAGTATTATCCTGCCATTGCAGACCATCACGTTACACTTCTCCACTTGGGACAGGCCTACTGATCTTTTCCTCCTCTTGCCCCCAGAGCCAAAGCATGATTCCGTGATTATACTCCATCAAAAAAAACCCAAAGAGAGAACCCTTATCTTTCTTCCACACATGTATTCCAGTCCCTCCAGAAAGCTGGCAACTTCAGCAATCCTCTGACTACAGTAACTGAAGTGTTGCAGCTTGTTAATGAAAACTTCATTTCTGCCTGTAATGTACAGAAAATTGTCATAATTATCATGAGCACCTCATACTCTTTAAAGCAAGTTGTGCTTTTACTGATAATTAGAACAAACCTCACTCAAGACTTCTGCCCAAAGCCTGGAAGTCTCCTAGCTGCATTTTCAAATATGTACCACCCATTGCTACAGGGTTGTTTTTTTTGAGAAGTACCAGTTTAGTTCCTGAGCCTTCTTTGTACCTTTTCCAGAAAACAGAGTTCTAGATTTGAACAAGTAAATAACAACAAGTCTTTAAACAAAATATACATCATTATCTTGGAGACTAAGGTGTCATTACAGTGGAATTTACAAAACTAATCGAACTATTACACAGACATTCAATGAATAGCTCATTTGCCATTCCTGCAGGAATCCTAATCTGTCAAATACTGACTTCTTTCATTTTCCAGGGAACTCAACTATACTGTCACTAATCTAAAGAAGTTAAAAATATATTTTTACCCCAATAATCATGAAATTTTTCAAATTCAGCATAAGCTTTTAAGCTTTTATCTACAGAGATACAGTCTTTTATAAAACCATTATTGCCATTTTGGTAAGCTAAGTGAAAAAGCACTGAATGGCATGTCTTCTTTTAGTAGGGCACGCTCTCCACACTCTAGTCAAGTGCAGAAAGATCTTTGGCGAGTGCACTGCCACTTCCATAAGGTCTGGCACATCACTGCCTTTGACACAGGTATTGCAGCAAATGCCATCCTACAAATGTAATGCTCCACTTTAAGCCTGACATTTACATCACCAGCAACTACAGTAACGCAGTAAGCCCCTGGAGATTGAATGAGCAGAGAGAAAAACACAGGTGATTTTAGGATTTGCAGAATTCCAGGCTTCTAGAGGAATCTTTTAAGTGCATTTTCCTGCAAGAATGTGACAATTCTCACATTCACCAATACACAGCCACTGCTGGGCTAGACGGAGCTATTCCAAGAAGACTGAGTTCATCTAAGCAGAGAGGTACATAATAAGACTTACAAGTTGAATTCAAAACTAGCAGCTTTGTCCAAATTTTTAGACCACAGTGTAGTAACACTTACTGGTCACCTGTTACCACTTAACTAAGCAGTAGCCTAAGACTTTCGTGCATTTTGCCTGACCAGGCAAGAACCAATAAAAAGACATAATGGTCATGCTTTCTAATTCAAATAATTTCAAGCATCTACCTTTGAATCTCAATTAAACTGGGAACCTTGAAAGTTTCCTTGAAATCTGGCTCACTTCAAAGGTAGATGCACACACTACAGAAGATGAACACTTGTTGTGTCTATACTGAGGCATGCACCAACCCCTTAAGGCATATTAAACCCACCCCTGCTAGCTGCAGGGGCACAGCCTAAGGGCTGTGAAATGTCGTAGGTTCTGCCACATGAACCAAAACCTGCACCGCCTTCAGCAGATTGTTGAGGAAATTCACCCCCAAATAATTCCCCACCACAAAGCTCCAGAGCTGCAATCGGTAGAATTCAGCACTAGCACCTGAGATGGCCAGAGACACCAAAGGAACAAGCGCTGATGTGACCAGTAAGGTATTCCCTCAAACCAGCTAAACCACAGCACCTGTCTGAAGGTTAGCAGCAGTTTCTTCTGCCGTGATAATAAAGAAATCCTTCTCCATGGCTGTACTACACAGGACAACAAGTTCTCATTAGTTTTTCCTAACACAGAGTGCACATCTTGTTTCTATGCAACTATTGGGAGTCTGGAAGAGGAAGCAAGATTTCTGGAAGTGATTTTCCAGGTTTCTGCTCCATAGCAGCCTGCAGCAGCATTCACAGAGACTGTATGCACTCTGTAGACAGTGGTAACCCAGGAACATGGGATTTTTCCTGGAAGCAAGGACTGCTGAACCAACCCAGTACAGCACATGGCAACAGTTCGAGGAGAGCAGCAAAACCCACATACACATAACGAGCCTGTGAGCCCATTTGTAAGACCTGGGAGCAAAGTCATGCCATTGTGTGCCAGCATTTTTTCTGGGGGAGGCTGAAGGGGACAAAAAAGGCACAAGACAGTAGAAGTCAGCCTGGCAGGCCTGTTTGCACCAGAGAAAGGTTGCCTTGGCTCCTGGCCCTTGCACTAGCCACCCTACCCCACCCTGATAGAGAGCAAAGCCGGCAGCCACGGGCTCAGTGATAACGCTGTCCTCATTTCACACTCCTCCTCCATTCTGTACCTTCTGACACGTGAAAAAGAAGCATTTGCTGGAGCTAATGTAAACCCTAATGGCTAGAGAAACACAATTGTTATTCTGATGGAACTACCAGATCCATGCATGTATGTGGCCATTCTTAGCCATGGTTTTATTCAGGATCGGGTTCACAAAAGCCCAGAATGATCACTCTAGTGCTACACGCTTTGTTTCCTGAAGTTTTAACACTGGACAATTCTATCAAGATTAACCATCAGAGATGCTTCTGTTTGTCCTCGCATGTCTCTTCTAATGGGGAAAGTCCATTCCACATCTTATAGCTGCCATCTCTATAATTTCTAATTAATAGTTTTTTTAGTAGAAAATGAACCAGGTTGTGATATTCCCACCCCATAGGCTAAATGTTTGACTTTGGGGGTAAAACTCAGAATATCTCAGGCATTTCTTTCAGGCCAAACAATCACTTTTCCTGCTGCTATAAGTAAAGGTGGATTACTTTAACTTTTTTTTTTTTTCCCCCAATCTTAGAATCAAGGGACCACATATACCTTGGTAACCTGTACAACTAACACAGTGTAGCAGATGAAAGCCTGTTCTAGCAGAAGCTATTGGAAAGCACACAGGACACTGAAGTCTATTTCAAATCTATGCAGAACTAGTAAGCAGCAAGAGAAAGCCCGAGCTAGCAAGAAACCCAAGACTGCTCTTCTCACCCTCCTTTTACACAGACTAGGCTGCCGGGCACCCACACTCGGTCAACTCAGTGACACTGATCCCTGTTCTGGCTCCTGCTTCAGGCTTCCTACTTTAAATGGATGTCTCTTTCCTCCTCCTCATTTGGCTCCACAATTTATCTCCTCGCTGCTTCCAAAGCATTTCAGTGTCTGTGTGACCTTACATAATTGTTCTGGCTTGGAAAAGCACCCAGCTCATTCCAGGCCAAACTCCGCATACCTTCCTGACACAGCCTCCAGCCTGGAGGGACTATCATTCACACAGAGCTGGTCAGTGCGGCCCCCAGGAGTTCCAGGCTGCACAACTGAAACAGGTTTTAAGTAAAAGAAGCAGCAAAGGTGCATTTAGCAAGGCATTGACACTAAATGGTCTTTAGCAGAAATGAAAAGCCAAGTTACATCGGCCACAGGCGAGTAGCTCTCCCTGTAATATCAATGAGACCTTTGCTCGGGTGAGGGCCACCAGGTGCAGCCTGTGCAGCACACGGGGAGAGTTCAAGAGAGCAGGGCAGTCAGTGCATATAAATAACGGAAGAGTCTGAAAGAGCTACCATGACACTCGGGTTTCCACAAGAGCAATGCTCATACAAAAGCAACAGTTTTCTTCAGCTTCCTTACTTCATCAACTCATTCACTTCACCAGCATTTTTTAAAATTTAATTCATTGCTGCTTTTAAAAAACAAATCTCAATAGCTTTTACATTTTATACTTGCCTACAAGTTTTAGAAGCTTGTTCCCCCCATGCACAGGTGCACTATCACTCCTACATGCCAGGCCAGTGACCCTATGAACACAATTAAAGTATGTCAAAAAATATTCACCTTTATGGTACATAAAAAAATGACCCCAGCTGTGCAATATTCAGACAGCAATGTTACAGCGTGCCAGAGCTCTCAACGTGTACTTGTAGCCTCCCTACCTTTAGCAGCAGGTCCGATGAGAAGTGTGAGCTTTAGGAAAATGACTGTACAGCCAGCAAAGCCAACCAAAGCACAAAACTCGACTCCTGCCTCTGCTCTAGGACAGCTGTTTAAATATAGTAGGCTCCCAGCACTAAGAGGGGAGAGGAGGAGCTGAAATGAATGGAGGCGGAGCAAGGAAAAGTCTTATAAGCATGAGTCAGCAGAAATACTCCCCTTCCCGCCTGTGAATGAGCGAGGGATGTTCAGCTGGTGACGTCACCACAGCAAAAGAAGGCTTAGAGGAGCTATGCATGGCATGAGTCCTGCATTGAGCAAATACCTTCAATTTTAACCCTTGGCACAAATTAAAACCTGAGGCTTCATAAAATGCAGTGCTTCCTGTGGCAGAACTGGGGTTTTACTCTGTATTTTAAAGAAAAACTGCCAGTTATAATTACAGGTGGGAACAAAAGTGATAGAATAGCACTGCGCGCTTGTTCTAAATCTAGTGATCTTTTTGGCCACAAAAGGGCAAGAAAATGTGATGACTTTCATCCTACTTTGGACATTTTGTGGTTTTACTTTCACCTTTTTATATTATATAGTGGATCTTAAAATGTAGACTTCAGTTTATATTTTTTTCTTCAGTGAGAAAAAGGCTTATAAACCTGCTGCACAGTAGCTGTACAATGAGTCAGACTGCTTCCTGTAAAACTTACAACATACCAGGATTTTAATCCAAGGTGTCTTACTCAATCAGTGGAATAATTGATCAAGCTTGCTAAATTTAAAGTGCCCTTAACAAATCAAATAAATTTGTGCCAAAGCATTCAGTTCAAGTAGTAAATACTGCATATTTTTATCTCTGAGGCCATCTATTTTGGAATGACTATCTCCAGGGAATCAAGCAGACAGCTGATAGCCTGTTAAAATGTGTACTTTCAACCATGTGATATAAAAAAAACACCACAGTTCATGAAAAGGAATTCTATTCTCTCACAACCCACGTCAAAGTAAGATACTTTATAATCTACTTTAATTTCACCAGAATAAATTGTTTTAATAAATATGAAGCCATTGTTTTGGCTTTAAATTTAGCTAGCAGTGATTTCTCTGAAAATCTGACTCAGTAAATACTTGGTTTTCTAAGTTCTCTTTCAACTCGTCTGGGCTTTTATCCATGGTGGCATTTGCACAGAACTCTCAAATAACTCATACTGATTTTTTTTTGACAGAAGCAAAGGCTTTTATATGCATTATCCAGATATTTAATTGCTGGTAACAAACGTATCCATATCAGTCAAGGAAAAATTAAGCTTCCAGAGAAACTAAGGCATTTGTTCAGTTAGGTGACTTCACACTGTCATGTTACTAGGTTTTTCAAAAGTATTTTCAATGTATTGCAGTGTTGCATGTCAAACATTTTAGAACAAAGATGTTTGAGACCATAGTTGCTCATAGCATAGATACAAGAGGAAAAAATATAATGGTTTTGCAGGCTTTATAAGCAGTAAAATCAGGGATAGTTCTTATTTGTGCAAGCCTGCAGAAAAATAGTTGTCTATGTACAAGAGGAGATCCTCTCCATTTCCCACTAGAGAGTCTAGTTTTCCAAATTCTATTACTTCTGTAAATAAAGCCAGGATGTCTTTCCAAAACCACAAGCTCTGTCATATTTTTGCATACAGTACAATTACTTACAGGAAAACGTTCACATACAACAATAACCCAGTGTCCTTTATTGGCTTGTACAAGAAGACCATTGAATACAGCAATTTGGGGGCTGCTTCTTTATAGATATTCCAACAAACACATCACATGGAATAGATACCAGTGTTACTGTTTCTCCTCGTGTACCTTGTCTGGAAACAAATAATTCAGCTGAACACTTTATCTGCACAAGCTTTCCAGAAGAGGAAGTAATTGTGCAATCTGCACTCGGCCTGGCAGCCAGCCTTTGACCTACAAATTTATACGATTCTCTTATATTTTCTTCCTGATTTATTTCAAGCAGTATCATTCAGATTAGTTAATTGTCCAAGTAAAAAGCTTACCTACAGATTTCCAGCGTGACTCTGCACTATCTCTACTCACAGCTGTCAGAGCATGCAGCTGACTAACAACAGCTTCTTTCTTTGCACAGACTGACAAAAACATTTCACTGGTGCTCAGATTTAAGGGTCTTTAGAGGGCTTCAGATTTTTACAGAAAAAAAAAAACCTCCGCTAAACTACTAGTCTGTAGGCTATTCACTGAGGTGTATTGCACTATACTCCAGCTGAGATCTGAGGAATCCACATCTCTATCACACAGGCTACAAATAGATTTGTCAGACTTAAGTGGAAACTGTACATAAAATGAATGATTTTCAAGGGTTTCTCCTCTGAACTCTCCTTTAAACTTTTTCCTTTTAAAAATAAAATAAAGCTTACTGTCTAACAAACATCATCCAGAAAATAGACACTAAGATAGATTAGCGAGACACTGCCAAATGCAAAAGCAAAGCAATGCTTATGCAGCAGCCTATGAAAAGCTTCTTTAAAAAAGTTGTTTGTTTTTAAACGGGATTCATGACATTAGGGACTGCCTTTTGTAAAGGATCAATTCTATCTCTGTACTTGCGAAAACACAGGGGTAGAGCACTACATCTGCTTTTATAGAAATGAGCCCTTGCACATAATGTTAGCTAGGCAAATCATCCCTTATCAGGGTGTAGAGAGGAATTCAAAACACTCATCAATCCCCACCTGAGAAGGTTTTGGCCGGCGGGAGCGGGGCAGACTTCACAGGTAGCAGTCCATTCCACCTTCAAGTCACGCTCCCCAGTTCACGGTATCAGCCATCCTGGGTGCATTTGTTGCCAAGGTCAGTTTGTTTCCCCTTGGTCACCCATGATACAGTTCTCAGAACTCCAACAGATTGATGCTGTGTTTTACCAAGGTAAAATTTGTGAAATATGCCAGGAAGCATGGACAGAGCCGTAGTACTGTTCTGGGGGAACATTTTGCACCTGAGCCATCCCCTGCTGCAAGAAATTTCCTTGTTACCAATTGATTTTTCACCTCACGTTGTGAAGCTTTACCCATCCACATCCTACTCGTGAAACCTGTCAGATAGCCCCAATTTTGCTGACTCCTGATTTCATGGAATCATAGAATGGATCATAGAATCATAGAATTTAGGGAAGCTTAACAAGTAACACCCCTCTGGCGTCAGAATTCACTGCTGTTACCTCTGCTGCTGACAAGTCATGGCAGAACACTTCTCACAGCAGTACCTCTCTAGCGAGACTTAAGCTGTACCAACTCTGCCAAACCATCACGATGTACTACATCATTTCACACATCAGAACGTCATGTTCTGCTGGTCTTTCATAATTAGAGGAACACTCCCGGTCTGACCCTCCACAGGCCACAGTAGTGCTTTGATGCTTTGGTGTTTCTTTCAATTATGGTAAAGCACAAATATAAAGTTCAACTTTATATTTTCAAGGTGTGTTTTCTGCCTAAGAGAATGTTGAGTGCTTCATACACACACATGCCAGTGCAGATCATTCAATCTAAGGCAGAATCTCCAATTCAAGTATTAGAAAACCTGACCAAGTATTTTGGTTTTATATAATCTCTGTGCAGTATCTAAAATCCAGCTTAGCTCTGTTGCTGCCTAAAGCATCTCCACCTATTTCCACACTGAAAACTTCCATTTACAAAACTGTATGTTAGCTTATCCACCAAAACTAGAACCCACATATTTCATGATAAGAAATGGTTTGATATCAATACTGAAACATTTTATCTGGTTTCTTTTTGCTTCAACTGAAAAAAAATAAACACCAACAACCACCCCATCACCAACACCATAACCTGAACCCCCATTAGCAAGATGCTCCCTGTAGATTTCCTGGTACCCCCCGAATTGGAAGAAGTAGGCTGTGGCCACACCACCTCCAGGCAGGAGCTACATCTCTGAAGTGCATTACTTGCTCTGCTAAATGACAGAGTAAGAGCCATGGGGAAGCCCAGATAATTGCTAGGCTTCACAGAAAAAGCAGTTTAGGCAACTTTGCAAGTGTGGGACCCAGTTCTGCTCCCAGTCACACTTGTGACTTCCTACATGTGTTTGTGCTTTCACATGGCTTCCTCTAAAGAAAGATTTTGCCCAGAGCGTGTGTCTGCCTTTCCCGTGTTCCTGCCAAGGCCATATCTGTCCTGTGTTCATGCTTTTTTTGGCAATGTTTAGGCAGCTGGGTCCAAGGGGAGAGAAGTAAAGGTTCACCACACCCATTTGTTATTCAAAGGAACATTGACCTCCCAGTCGAATAAATGATTGAAGTGGTTTTGCCCTAGTAACCTCAAAAATTGTTTCAGGAAAGTAAGAAGCAAAAGCTTACATTTTGCTGGCACTGTTTTAAAACAGCTAATTTTGCTTTTCCCTGTTCTTAACTTTGCTCTCAACCTTAAAATCATTCTGTCTAAGAGGCTTGTCTTCCTAAACCAATGAGGCCAAACCAAGGATTTTCACAACCCTTCATTATCCAGAAGCATCAGCCACTTCCACCACTGTGTCTTGAAAATATCTATTAAGAAATAAACCTGGGGAGGAGAGAATCAATCATGCTACCCAGGAGGGCTATGAAGCTCTACTGTCTTATCTTTGGCTACTCTGCAGTAAAGACTTGTGTGTGCACTCTAGTGCATATGCTTTATTGGGAGATCTTGCACATCTTCTCTGTCCAGGCTAAAGGGACAATAATGGGGAGCATTAGCAGAGATTGAGTGAGTCTGCATTAACGTACCCTGAAAAACATGTTCCCAGTAAGTACAAAGTGGCCCACTATACTATGAGGCAGCAGTGGATATCTTACAAAAATACGGTCACTCCGAGTTGGCAAGTGAAGTGTCCACACAGAGAAGTAGTGCAGTGCTGGGGGCTGTGCATGAGTGTCCCCCAGTCCTCCTTAGAAAACAGGTCAGGACCACTGTTCTCTCCTCAGACGACAGAGGATGGGGATGACAGCCAGATCCAGTGTGACTTCTACTTCCCAGCACACATCCTTCCTTTCAAAAACAAGTAGGATGCAAAGAGGTAGAGTGGGCTACAGCTGGGCTTGTTTCCCAGGAGGACTGGGCCTTTGCAGATTCCTTGTTCCCCAACAGGCAGAGGAGAGCCCAGCTCACACGCATGGCACTCAGACCTCCACTGTGATCTCAACATTTGATGTTGTTTGGGGAAAAAGTAAACACATGCACTTTCATTTCAAACAAACAGCAGCTATGACCTAGTCAAAGATTAAACTGCACATGAAGCTGGTAGGGAATTTTCCTCTTCTTATCTTAATGTCAATATATTCGTAAATATTTACAGGAGTTCAGGATAGCAGGATCATTTGAAGACACAGCCTTTAGTCTCTACAATCCTACAGTCAGTGTTCAGTTATGTTCTATACTGGCATTTAGCAACCAATAGCTTAATTTATTAAACTGCTGCTATCATATTATGATGTGCCAAACTGAGCAATTTGGCAAGCATATACCCCAAAGCAGAAAATATCCCAAAAAGGCTAACACTTATGGTTTATTGACTGGAATAATCAACAGAGAAGAAACCTTGAAGTAGGAGGTACAGCCTAAGCATGAGCAATGAGCACCTCTTCTGTATATATTTTCCCCCAAGGCAAAACAGTGATGTTCAAATACAAGTGGGTTATTCAAAACTAGAAAAGGAGCATGTAATTTAATGAGCTTGCTTAATTCAGTAACACAAAATTTCATAGAGAGGGCTGCAGAAAGCCTTTGGAGTTTCTTAGATTCATTTCCTCACCACACCTTAGGCCACTCTGCAGCTCTTTAGCCTAACTTTAAAGTTTTTTCCTTTACTTTATCAAGATCAAGAATCACTGAATCAAGATAACGGATTTAGTAGCATTCCTGAAAGGCTTTGACACATGTACAGCTAAGGGCATCCAGAGCTAGTATAGCCAGCGTCATTGACTTATTCAAAGAAAAATAAGCATTTCTGCAGCAGAGCACATAGTTTTTAGCTGTGAGAGTTTAGAAGAGTACTGTGCTAGAGTTATCCTGCAACTTCCTAACCTCCAGGTTTATTTTCATCCTCATCTTAAGCAGCTGATACTGTCAGAGTCAGAGGCTACTTAAATCCCAGTTCTGATGTTCTTTACTTGCAACATTTTCTTTCTGCTGTAACTTTAAGAGCCTCTGGGAAATTCTAAGAGATTTTAGCAAGCAAATCCTTTCCTCTTAACAGGGCTTTCATGTGCATTGAAGGATCAGCTGAAGTGATATATTCAAATGTCAGTTTTTCTTAGACCCCAGTTCTACCTTGCGGTAGCACCACGCGCTGCAACACTGACTGCCAGGAGTGAAATTTAAAGTCCCTTGGAACTATTCCGCATAAAACTGGATAAACCAGTATCTTTTTCAAAGACAACCTTATCACTTAGTCACAGTATAACAGTAATGCATTAAAGTGTAACAAAATTATTTCATAGGTCAAGGTTTCTCACCTGTAATTGACATCTCTATTTCTAGACTAGTTTAAGGAGGCTGGAACATGAAAGGAGCTGCCACTTGAAGCAGAGAATGGGCTATTTCAAAATAGATTCTGGGGTCATTTCTGCAGTTTAGGAACATATGAAATATTCACTATGAACTCTGAAGAGATTTGGCACAGTGAATTTATAGGGAGGAAAGAAGAAGGATTTCTGCACAAGAGCAAAGCCATTCAGTAATTAATTCCCCAATGCATTTATCTTAGAAATACCTAACAATTTATGTAATTCAACATTTCATCCATTTTTGCATGTCAATGTGACAAGCGTGCAGTGCTGCTGTAGGAAGAATTATCTTTCAATATACATATTCAGCATATAACAGATTAAAACCCCAAATCCCCTGAAGATCTTCAATTTGACTTTTTGGGAGAAATTTCATTAAAGGTGTCTTCCTTGCTTCTCCTCCCCAGCTATTTTGTCAAAAGCTTACTATTGCTGTTTCAAGTGTATTTTTTGCTTGGATGACTTTGGATTTGGGTGGGGGCTTTCATGCTTTATTTTTTTGTCTATAGAGCAGCTATTTCTAGACTAGAGATGAGAGCCTCTAGATTAGTCCTATGCCCTTGCCAATAATTATTCGATAGAGAGAAATAACTTATTTATAATCTACTCAACATTTTTGGCAGCTGTCAGACCAGCTGCAGCATGCCTTGATTTTTATGTTTTTCTACAGAGAAACTGTCCCAAGCAGGGATGAAAAGGAGGCGGTGTTTCTGGTTCCCTGGTCAATATTTGTCTTGATTGTGAAAATTGCTAAATTTGAATCATCAAGCAAAACCTCTACCAAAGAGCCTGAGGACTGTAATATTAAGTGACCCTTTACCTCAAGGCAGAAGCCACGCAGCAGAGCTGAGACAATGAAGTACCCGACTTGCTCTGTTTATCAGTCCAGACTGATTTGTGCTCAGCAGGGCAGAATGGTGGGGCACCAAGGTGACCACAAGTGTGAGCTATCTTTTATATCAATTCCCTGGGATCTCTGACCAGGGTGTTATCTAAAGCTTTCTTTTGCCCTCCTGGTGCCCTGAAGGTTAGCATTCAAGGCTGTCAGGAATAGCTGCAGATCAGAGCTATTCTTCCATGATGGGGGGAGCATACGTCCTCTTCTCCACTGTCGCAGCTCGCTGTTCCTCAACATGTGCCCAAGCTGTCACACTGGGCAACTGGAGCTCACTGTGTCCGCACTGCCTGTAGGGGCACAAACTCAAGACAGACCAGACTCAAAGGGTCCATCCAGCCTGGTATCCTGTCCTCAGCAGTGGGAATTAGCAGACACCCACAGAAGAGAACAGGACAAGTATGTGGTGCTTGTCTTCTGTCTTCCCCTACCTCCAGCTTTTTGCAGCTGAGGGAACTGGCTGGAATCCCATGAGGTTTATTCACCTTCCATTTATGTTCATTTAGTTCCTATTGATTTCACATGTGGCCTCTAGTACTTGTGTTGAGGGGAGATTACACAACTGATCCCATTCCGCACCACTCAGCTCTATATACTTCAATTATATTCCCCTCAGCCTTCTAACTTATTCCCAGTACACAAACTGTTCCATATCTTATATCAACCTGTTTTTTCTCCTGTAGACCTTCTCCAGATCTCTCACACACCAAGATGAGAACAGCAGCACATCTAGTAATCTAAGCACACATGAACCATAAGTTTATGCAGGTTTGGCCTCCATCCTTTTCTAGCACCTGATTTTCTTCACTACCAGCAAGCACTGAGCTAATTGTCCCACAGGACTATTTATGATGACCTTAGATACAAGTTCAAGCTAGTCCCTGCTCTGACTGAGCTTCCTTGCCTGGACCTCTGCCAGAGTGCAAGACAACACATAGGAGGTGTGCAAACGTGTGAACTAATATGACAGTACAGAAGAATTTGACAGCTTGTTCTTCAAACCAATGCACACACATGCCTGATCAAAAGCAAAGTGGAAAGCCTTGAAGACTTTCTGGATACTTCTTATTCACAAAGACATCTCAACAAAATGACTGAAGGGCAATCATCTGGGAGGAAGCATGTTCTCACCTTGTACCTCAGGAGGCCTTAGGTGAACACAGCAGAGAAGCACAAAGATCTCAGGTTGCACTCCATCCTCTGGCCTGATCTTGATCTGCTCTTATTCTCTCACCTGGGAAAAAGCATACATCATAGAATCATCTAGGTTGGAAGGGACCTTTAAGATCATCTAGTCCAACCTAACTCTGAAAAAAAAAAAAAACCCAACATACAAAAACCCCCCCACATTACTAAACTATGTCTCTAAGCACTATGTCAACTTGTCTTTTGAAACCTTCCAGGGATGGTGCCTCAACCACTTCCCTGGGCAGCCCATTCCAAGGCTTAATAACCCTTTCAGTATAAAAGCTTTTCCTAATCTCCAATCTGAACCTCCCCTGGCGCAACTTGAGGCCGTTTCCTCTTGTCCCATCACCTGTTCCTTGGGAGAAGAGACCGACCCCCCCTGGCTACACCCTCCTTTCAGGGAGTTGGAGAGAGCGAGAAGGTCTCCCCTCAGCCTCCTTTTCTCCAGGCTGAACACCCCCAGCTCCCTCAGCCTCTCCTCATAAGACTTGTGCTCCAGACCCCTCACCAGCTCCATTGCCCTTCTCTGGACCCGCTCCAGCACCTCAATGTCTTTTTTGTGGTGAGGGGCTCAAAACCGGACACAGCCCTCGAGGTGGGGCCTCACCAGTGCCCAGTACAGGGGGACAATCACCTCCTGAGTCCTACTCACCACTTCATGTAAGTCACACAGTATGCAGAGTCCAGAATGGCTCCAGCATGCTGACTGGCACTGCAAAATGCAACTCTAAACATCTGTTAAGACATAATTTCAGAGATATTTTTATTTCTAGTGGAAAAAGGATCAAGAGTCCAGAGCTGAGAATTGAATATTCAACAAATGCTTTCCACTGAAGGTACTGTTGAGAGAATTTATAAATTCAGTGGAAAACATCATGAAATCACAGAATCAATCACATAGGGTTGGAAGGGACTTCTGGAGATAATGTAGTCCAACCCCACTCATCTAGTCCAACCCCCAAATTTGCATCTAAATATTATGAAATTTTAAACACTAGGAATGAACACTATTTCTTCACTTATTTTTAATTGTATCAATTCAAATTTAAGATTAAAAGAACACAGGAAAATAACATTCTTCACTCCATTCTAAAAGGAATTTTCATTTTCTCACATTACTTACCAAAACCACTACCATCAGTGTACATAAGTGTACACCTGACACTTAATCCAACTCTTAAGTTCAGCCTGTGAATAAAAGTATCAACTATGAGCACAACTGTATTGGGAAATAAGTTGCACTTCATACAAGTTTTGCAATGTAATGAAGACTATCACTTGAATTACTTTCCTTTTCTGTTTCATATTTTAATTTGAATTTAAGCGTACATGTGATTACGAAAGAGCAGCTGCACTCATGGATAAGGGTAGACATGATCAAGTTCTGCTGCTGAGAAAAGTATTTGTTACAGAGCCTCAAGTTCTTTGCTGAATCAAAGCTTTACACTTTAGGTCAAATGTTACAGCAGTCAGTGATCCTAAGACAGAATAGGACAAAAGTAGCTTTAGCAAAATAATTTGAGGTACATTCATCTACAGAATTATACAAGCTTGCCATATATCCCTCCAATTTTTTATGGGTTTTTTTTTTTTTTTTCACATGTGTTAATACAAACTATTACAATGGAAAATAATTTTAGAAGATACATAGGTTTTTTTAGTTTCCCATAGGGTCTTGCTGCGGGATTCTGAGTACCACTTAGCTCCAGGATGCTGTTGTACCTTAAAAGTGCAGTGCTCTCTGTATGAGGTCTGTAGGAGGTTTTTTCCCTGTTCTGTCATTTGGGGAAGTGTAAGCAAAGCTGTCCTGCACCCAAAGATCTCACAGTTTGTCAAATACACAAAAAATACACATCAAATATACAAAAGCCTAGTAGAAAATAAGAGTCCAATCAAATAAGCGAGTAGCATACAAATGAACATACAATAGCAGAAATCCTCTTACAAAACAATAGGAAAATTTCGTAATAAGGAAAACCTCTAATCTTAACCCAGTGTCAGTCTGTCACACGAGTGCCACATAGGTGTGACTGGGTGTCAAATAAATGCTTTCAATCATTTAAGGACAGAAACAGTTCACAGAGATTAAATGTCTGCTCAGTAATTGCCATACCAGAGCCAAGGAGGGAACCCAGGTCTCTCGGCCTGCGCGTCAGCCACGGGGCTGCTCTAGCACAAAAATTATCCATATTTCTTGCTGTGCTACAGGGGAACAACCTGTGTCACACACCTTTCTCTGCCTGATCACAAGTCCTGAGCAACTCATTAAAAAGTGTGAAAACTTTTTAATACAGTACACTAAGTGACTTGTAATAATTATTTATAATACCGATTCATTCTTAATTATAGAACATGATCCCCCAGGAATAAATTCACGTTTGCATTCTGCGAGTGGGGCTTTTTGACCTGAGATGCCTCTGCAGTCTCCCCAGCTGTGCAGCATCCACACACACTGTTCAGGCATGTTCTGCTGTAAACAGGCATCTCCTCTGCTGCAGCTGCTCAACCCTTCAGCATCACCAGGACAGAGTACATTGGATATCACCCATTCTTGCTGAATATCCCCCTAAACCCTTGTGTAATAGGCCAATATAGGAACAATCTATGACTTGGATATTCCTGTATCTTTATAGCTACATTATTTTTCAGCTTCAAATCTCTCTAAGATGTTGCAATTCTCTACAGAATCACAATTTCTACAGAAACTATGAGTATTTTCCAATATGCAAGCATTTATTTCCTAATATATATGTGAATAAATCAAGCAGCCTACTACAGCAAGTTCGCTGAACTTTGTGTTAAAACTATTTGTAAACTGCATTTATTCAGGAGGCGTGTTTGTCCTACAGGTTCTGATCTTATCTTTAGCCCATACTGAGAAATTACTTCCATGAACTTTGGAAGGTCAGCTTGTTAAACATCTATCCACTCTCTCCCAATCTTCCTAATCTTCTAGAAATAATAATTAACTTAATTTTCTGAGAAGGGAATGGTGACTTTACTACCCAATTCATGCTATGTATTTCAGATGACTCATACACTGCCTCCAAGGGTATTTCCTTACAAAAATTCCTTACTGAAACTTACCACATGATCTGCTTCTGTTCCTTATTTCTTCAGCCAAGCAGCAACATACTTTTCTAAAACTTGCAGAAGATGGCTTTATGCCCTGGTACAGGTAGAAGCTTGTCAAAAGCAACATGCCACAGAGCAGAGAGCTTGCGTTTGGGACTCTCTTGGGAAATGAAACAGCTGAGTCGGGCAGAACTCCATGCCAAACCTCTCCTGCCTATTATCATCTCCAGTCCTTTAAAGATTCTGCCAATATCTTTGGAAATCAGTTGCCCAATATCACTTTGGGAATAATACTAGCATATTCACTGGAGCAGAGCAGATATTTCAGCAGCTTGCTGAAAGCATTTGGTGCATCAAAAGTGCCCGGGAAGGCAGGTTCACCAGGTACAGCTGGCAGGGGGGAAAAAGAGCCTTAAGGGAAATAAACCCATCTGCAGCTGATTATGGGCAACAACTCCATGGAGGAAACCTGCTATTTTCAGCAGCAACCGGCTTCCACCAGTGGGGAGGTATCACACAATACATTCTATTCCCCAGGACACTGCTTACTACAGAATTGCTCTAAAAACTGGGAAATAAAGATCACAGTGTGTTGCATGTGAATGACACTAACCCACATCTCCAGAGATACTTTGTCTATGGAGGAATTCACCTGCTGGGAGGCCAGCAGGCACTCCACATCCCTCTAACTCAAATGCAAAACCTTGCTACTTTGTTTATTTAAACTCTTAAACATAAAGCTGTTTTGAAAGAAGTCCAAGACATACAAAAAGTATCTAAGCAACACATCAAAACAAGCCTGAATTTCAAGTTTATAGAGTTTCATTATAACAGCCTAGTATCAGGTATCACGAAGGAGTTCTTTCTGGCTGGGTATCAGTGATGGATAAAAGGGAATTTGTTAGCTGGATACCACAAGATAGGTGCCAGAACTGCATAAAGCTTTCGCCAGTTAGTTCCTTACTTTCAGAAGTAAATTTTTCATAAAAACTAGGCTAGTTTTCCTCCTGGTTTTACTCCTGGTTCAGTGTTGAGCAAGGTAGTCAGACTTTTTTCAGCTTGTAAATGCAGCTCATACATGTTAATTACCCACTTCAATCTCCTCATCTGAAACACTAAAAAGAATGAGGCTACTGGGGGGAAGGTGTCTGTCAACATTCCTGAAAACATACTGTTGGAACATCTTGTGTGTTTTGTTTTTAAGAGGGGTCTGAGCCAAATCACACCGCATTAAATAGAAAGGCCTGTTGAAACAAAAGTAAGCATTCCCATTAGCTTCACGGGCATTTGGAACAGCCTTCCTATATAATTGATATATTATGATGTTTTTGTAATATAGGAAAAAAGGTACAATGTTTTTCCATACATAAAGGCAGTAATCTCAAAGTCTTGCAAAGAAACCTGGCAAAGAGAAGATTAATCAATCTAGGATCAGACCGCTTCTCTTCCAGTAGGGCTTTGCTTTTTCCTAGAAAACACATTGCATTTCTAAGCTTGGAAAAAGACAAATTAATGTTAAGAGTGCGCATAAGTCTTTTCTAGAGCTTTGAGCTGGACCAGTCTCCCTCTATCCTACATTTACCAAAGGAAAATCCAGAAATACGTTTTCTAGTCCTTGCACACAGGTAAAACACAATAACATTAACCAGTTAGAAAAGTGCAGCCTATGGCTCTGTGGGCTGCCAGGCCCTCTCACACGGGGGCTCCTAACCTGTCTCTGGGGCAACCTCTGCCACAGACGTTTATTCATACTCTTCTCAGAAGAGAACTGAAAGAAGGTGCGTGACTACTCACACAGTAAATACCCAGCCATACATGATGCAAGCGTATTAAATGTTTGTGCAAAACAGTGAGTCAATAAATAAAAACAAATAGATTATATAAACCTTAACCTGCTTGCAGTTGTATTTATGGTAGGGTCTTCTTTACGTTGTATCTGCAAGTTCTCTCTTCCCCTGGCTCGCAGCAGCACCCTAGGCAAATAATTCAGAGTTGATCTGAACACAAGTCTGCTGCAGTCCACCACATGCTGCTTCCATTTATGTGAGAACAGCAGTTCAGAGATCCCTTTCTTGCTTTTGAAACATCTTCAGCTGCTCTTTTCAACTCCCTGACCGCTGCTGAGAGCGGAACAGATGGGCTCCAGTTTCTCCAGTCCGACATCTGCACATTTTTAGCCCTGAAGTGCCGGCTTGAGACTGGCAGGTACATTTTTAACCTTTCAGCTCCAGGTTTTTACTCAGGCTGACAAAGCCAGGACACTGCCCTCACCCATGCTGATGAGGCCATAACGATCACTTCTCTGTTAACTTCCTCCTCCCTGACTCATCTTACTAAAGATCTGCCAGCAAGTTATTTGCCTTTACCCTTATTCTAACTGCCCCATTGGAGTGTTTTATCAGATCTCAGAAAAATCAAGTTGTGTTTGAAAAGGCCTGTTTCTATTATAAGCTGGGTTTTACCTGCATCTAATCAAACAAGGAATGGACAGATGGAAGTCTCTTCATCATGGGTAAGTAACAGCCAACTAATTCCTATAATTCAGTTGGCAGAAAAACACTTGCTGAAGACAATTCACATATGACGCTCAGCTGCAAGTAGCACTGAACTCAAATCACGACAACAATGCACACAGTTTTGCAGTCACATTCCCTTCACTTCCAGGTTCAGTTTTACTAAATAATCAAAGAATAAAAGATTCAGACCTGAGAATTCAGAAGTGGAAAGGGTTCCAATATTTTGTTGAAATAGAGGTACCCAATCTGAATAAATCTGAGACACTGCGAAAGATAAAGGCTCGCACCCAGAGAAACCAGAAGCCTGTTACTTTGCAAAGGCACCCAACTTCCTAATACAGTCTTTCTGTATTAGAGCAGAAAGGATTGCCACATGGGCTGCCCAGGGACACCATCTCTCATATTGACCTGTGCATCACCAGGGAGATCAACAGCAAGCAAGGAGTCCTCTGGAGTGTCCTTGTCAAGGATTAACTCAGTTACACAGCTTGCTATAGCTCCCTGGATGTTCTCTACTCACTGCCCAGCACCAAGACTGTTGGAAGATGTGACAGTACCAGAGTCACCTTAGAGTAGCAGAAGGGGCTTTACTTCTGTCTGTCCTGTGTCTTAGAGCACTTTTTCAGCTATTAAAAGTCTTAATTTAAACTTAGAATATGATTTTTAAAGGCAATGGGTAGAAAGATTTAGAAGTCCTGTGTCTTGACAGAATCACTACTGTAAAAAGAGTAATTTCTATGGAAAGTGGGAAAGATGCAAAGGAATAACAGGAGACATCTGTGTGAAACCAAGAGTTTACATTGTTAGTTAACGAAAGCATTACCTGGTAGGTAAAAACAACTCAGATATTAAAGTTATCTCCAGACCTGAGTGACATATAATAAGTCACTTGAGCTCTCTGAACTTCCTATCCCCCGACTGTAATTATGCTGCATGGGCAGGGAATGTGTTTCAAAGCATGTTTGTACAGCACTGAGAAAAGTTAGATCACAATCCCTTTTACAGCTTCAAAAGGTAATACAAACACTTCAAACAGATAATTTCTACAGACCTATAATGGTGAACAACTGATATTTTTTTTAACCACATAATTAGAGGCCTTTTCCAAATATGTAAATATACTTTTCATGCTTCTGGATGAGTAATCTGAAAATCCCAGTACTTGGTATATTGACACCACAATAGAAATGAACTATATTCCAGTATTAGGTTTTCATGTTTTCCTGAGGGCTTTTAAAGTTATATACGGTTACATTTGTATTGAATCAATAATATATACCACTCTCTACAAAAAAACTGCCTCTCTTCCTGTGGTATTTCATTGTCATGCCTCTAAACCCAGTCTTTGTGAACTCCAGCCAACACCCCAAGAAAACTTCTGGCCACATATTTGTATTAAGTGGCCTACAGCCACACCTCCTAGAGCTTTCATCTCATACAGCTTCACAACAGGACTGACCAGGCCATATTTTGACGGAGATTTCCAAGGAAAACAGCTTAACAAGCATAAAAGCAGAACAGGATGGTCTGAATGATGTGACTGCATCCAGAGGGTCAGTACCTGGGGATACAGGTGTCCATTCTGATTCCAGTTCTAAGACACTGAAAAATCAAAAGCAGCACATTACAAATCGAGGTATAAAATGCAATATGCTTTCCTGTATGTTAGAACTGAACAGATTCCACCAGGATACTTGAAGTGCCATCTTGTGGAAGGTCAGTCGGAGCTACTAAGCGACATTAGCAACTGGGGAAAAAATAAACCCAGCAAAACACTGAAGATATTTCAAGGCCAGTTACAAGGGAAATTCAGATATAGCATTACATTCAAATTCAGATTTTATCCTTACAGCCTGATTAGCAAAACAGTGACATCAACAACTCTCAGTCCATTATTATTTGCATTATAGATACACAACTGTAGTGAAGATACTCTGCTTAACCCAGTTCAGTGAGAAACTATCCCATTGCAGCCAGAAGAACTAAACAAACAATAGCTGGTGTGAAGAGAGAGGAAGAGGGGGTTCTAGGCAGGTATGAGGTACTTTCTAGATGGAAATCATTATGTAGGACACTGTTTTTGAAATAATATAACTGTAAGGGCAGAACGCATCCTGTGCCAAAACCACACCACCATTATTCCCAGGAGAGTAACATGTTCTGGCTCCATAACGACAAGGTGAATAACACACTCAACTCCAGTCCTTAAAGCATAAGTGTAAGCCAAGAAAAACTAGGATAAAGTCTGCCTCATGAAACTTCATGAAGAGCAAATGTATATTTTAAGATGAAGTATTTTCTTTTCAATACAAAGAAACAAGAAAACACCAACAAACTCTTTAAAATAGCACATGCTGCCTCTAACCACTGGCTGCATTGAACCGACACAACAGCTCCTGCAGAAGGCAGAGGGAAGGTACCCTACCCAAATTATTAAACAGCTAATGAATACTAGCAGGCATTGAACAGCTGCAACATTAGCTAAGCTTAGATTTTCATATCTTTAATAAAATGTACTTTAAGATAAGGAAGAGACAACCTTTAACTATTCACATTGCAAGAAGACATTAGCAATTAAATTTACAATTTTAAAGCTAGACAAAGACTACAATGTTCCAGAAAAAAAATTTTCCATTTTAATTACCACTTCTACTTTTTTTTTCTACTGCAAGACCGAGATTACAGAAAACTTATAACATTCGAGTCTAATATCACAAGTGTTCATTTTTAGGTGATATCAATATTGTTTCTGCACAGTTGTAAGGCATACTGTTCTGCTTTCCACACACATATATATATACATACCCACCACTCCACCCACTTCAAACATAACTAACCAGTTCACTACAGCTACTAAGGCAATATTAAAAAGATCGGTGTGTTTTACATTATAGCATCTTTGTAATTACCTCCACCTTTCACTTCTCAGCTACCAGTAATGCTTTGCTTTTTATCATTAGCAAGACAATTAAAGACACCTAATTTCCCAACTAGGTGACTTAAAATCACAAAGCATTAATTTCACAGATTACACCCTGGCAGATATTACTGATTTCAGTAGAACCTGTACTTTGAGAACAGCTGAAAAAATAGTTTACAATATGGCCTAAAAGCAAACTTAAGTGCCTGTCATTAGGTCAAATGCTTAGTCAAAAACACAGAGTTTCCAGTTGCTGACACTTCACACCTCCAGCTTTTCTCTCAGAAAGATAACACCAAGAAAATAAAAAGTTTGTTCACAAAGGTTGCTTAACGTTGCTTTAAAATTAACTGAGTGTTAACATAACCAGCAATGGTTTGTCTCACACTAGGTTATTAGCACTACATTCATTGCAACTGACAACTAGATGTTATTGCAACACAACACAATTATCTAGGCTTGATTTCAGCTCCTGGGAGTTTCCACCCTGGCAGCTCCACAGAAAACAGTTATATGTGCAAGATGCCCACTGCTAGCCAGAGATCTGAAATACAAACATATTTCTAGAGAGGAACACGCAGCAGAAAATTCAGATCCAATTAAGCTGTCACAGATTATATATCACTACAATACAGTTCCAGATGAGTTTCAATAACCATTTACCCCATATTTGATCTTGTACTATAATCTGATCAAAAACAAATTAAAGAAATAGTCCAGTAATTTGCTTTTAATTAATGCTTATATTTAAAAATGGAGTCAGCGTTACAGTTAAAGCGAAGAAGCCGTGGCATAGAGGGGAAGCAATCTCAACAACCCCCTCGTGCTTGTTCAGTGGATTTAATCTCACTGCACAGGTTCATACCCACTTTGAACAGCCTTAAAATCTCAACACAAAAATCACTTCTATAAACTCTGTTCCACTGCAACCCCCAAAGCCATGCTGTAATTAAGAAAAAGGACTCTCAGGACACATTTTGATGATACAAACCATCAGCAACAGAAACTGTGAAGTCATCCTATTTGTTCACCTTTCTTGTCAGTAGTTTATCATCCTACCCACTCTCTGGCCTCGGTTGTATCAACACACTGTTTGTTTTGACAGTCAATTAGAAACAGAAACAAACTCCTAATTAAAAAGGAAAGCTTGCTTGCATCTTCTCTAAGCCAGTACACACCACTCCACTTTGCCTTGTGGCTCGAACTACTGTATTAGCCATCATAGCACAAGCTAGGTTCTTGCTTTACTTTTCATCTTGTGATTAATATGTCATGGCTTCTAAGCTGATGAAGAACAGTGAAAGACCAAGGTAGTTCAGGTAAATCAGTAGCTACCTAGAAAAATGGCCCTGAAAACCTATCTGAAGGCTCCCATGAGTAGGTCCAGGGAGGACAGCCAGGGCCAGCTGATAGCTCGGATCACGAGAAAGGCTCGTGGTAACACACCAGGAACTTACTATGCAGGTCAGCTCCAGCAAGGATAACCAAGGTCAGATACAGATTGCTAAACAGGTCCACAGCAACAAGGTCAGGGTGAGAAGTCAGACCACAGGTCAGGGGCAGCCATCACCAGTGCCAGGCACAGAGACCAGCACATCCACAGCTCAGGCAGGGACTAGGACTGAGCTTAAGTGGGCTCCTGGGCCCAGGGGTCAGGGATTGTGGGATGGAGATCCCCAGTGAGGTTGCCCAAGGCCAGTAAAGCCTGCCCTCAGGCTCTCACAATTATGAAAATAAGCCCCATCAGTCTGTCAAGGGAGTCAAAGAAATAAATCATGTCAGTAAGACCACCCAAATGCTCTGAAATTCATCTTTCTGCACCAAAAATAAGCATGTTTGGGAGAACATGGCTAACTTTTCCTCCTCTTCCTGCTTGCTGTATGGATAAATAGACAACTTCCACCTCCATAGCTACTCATCTGAATAGCTCTCAAGCACTGCTGTTCTCCCGAAGCTTTTGGTAGTTATTGTATATGTACATATGTATATATGCGTATGAAATGACTTGGGATCTCAGGCCCTAACTGAAGGGCCATCGAAATCAGCAGAAGTCTTTTCATTCACCTCAATAGTCTGAATCATGCCTCAATATACTAAATGAAGCTAGAAGAATGGAAAAAAGGGAAGATATGTTGTGTAAGATCTTCTTGAAGAACAGTCCTTGAAAATTTCCTAGTATGACATGAATAAAAAATGTTGTTTTTAAAAGTGTGGAATTGAGGATTGATTATTGTCCCTTGAAAGCAGCTCTGACAACGTGGTTGTAATAGGAGTTATTAAAGGAATAACCACAGCAGAGACTAGAGCATGCTGGAGGTGGGTTCAGGAACAACTTATGATTATTAATATTTTATTCAGCTCAACCAGATTGAATTGTCTGCAGAACAGTTCTGGATCTAATGGAAAAAATTGTCTATGACTGTAGGCATAAAGATCAGTTTATCCCATGTTCTTGCCATGTCACTCGAACATAAAGCCCATTTTCTTCTGCATGAAATACAATCTCTGTTCAGTCCTTTCTGCTCTCCTGCTAGTACTCTGACCAATGTATTCTGTTATTTTGGGTTTAAAAAGCTTAAACCAGAAACTCAACACTAGCAGTTTCGAAATCTGCATCCTGGGAGCAGGTAAGACAGTTACCTGAATCCCAGATCAGGTTCGCATTCATTGATTCATCACATCACTCTCCTAATAGGAAAGCAGAAAATTAGCCTGTTTGGCACAGCAGAACATTTTCTCATTCTCTGGGCAAGAGAAGACTGAATTTAGCTGTGTAGCTTCCTGTAATAAAACATGCAACATGAAATTCCTATGAGTTTCTCTCTGATATGTCCTCTAGGCAAAGCAGTAGCAGAGAACACATGACAAGGCTACCAAACACTAAGATCTCAATTATCTTCAAGAGAGAGAAAAATGCCTCAAGCCTCATATGAGGATGAGCTGTTCCCTGTCACCTTGTCTGACCTTCTACACCTCTTCTGGCACCAGGAATTCCTAAGGCTCCTTCATCTCACTAGCACCTCCTACAATCCCCTTTTTTCCAGTTGTGAGACACAGGGTGCAAATGCTAGGGGTGGCAGCAGCAGTGGAGGCACCATGGGAAACAAACTGGAGAGCGGTTTGCACAGCCTGGAGTCCCAGGCAGGTCTCACAGGCATTGACTCAAACCCAAATGTTTCAAAATGTCCTGGACGAATTTCTGTTCCTTCTGGGAATTTTCTGCCCATTTAAACTATCTTTTCCTCTTCCGATGCCTCAAATAGGCTATAAAGCCATTGCTAAGAAATGCTTCCTACTTCAATTCGGTGTGAAGGTATCTCCTTCCAACCTCATACATACTTCCATAGCCTTCCATACCTAACAGCAAGGTATATGTGATTTCTTGCTGTATTATTTGTCTTTAATTAACTTTAAAAAATAAATCAAAGCCTTCCTGACTGAAAGATCTTTCAACATACATGAGCTTTACCCAACGTTACCTAAAATATAAACCAGTAATGGGTTTATATTCTGCATCTGTCCGATGCCAGAGTGAAAACTTTGACAATTTGTGAAGGCACACAGTGTAATACAAGTTCACATTTCTCTGCTCTTGGCTGTGCATTGT
This sequence comes from Calidris pugnax, assembly GCF_001431845.1. NCBI lineage: Eukaryota > Metazoa > Chordata > Aves > Charadriiformes > Scolopacidae > Calidris > Calidris pugnax. Next base: position 20,114,407 of record NW_015090842.1, on the reverse strand, counting down.
ACCCACAAGGAGAATCCTCCTCCAGGTCCACCAGAACATCCTCAGAGAACTAAGATCTCTGCCTACCTTCAAAAATAAAATGGAAGGAAAGTCCATATTCCTAGAGAGTCCAAAGACTTCATTTATAGATAGGAAGGTTTGTTAGTCAAGATTTATACATTCACTTTATCTCATTAGAGAGAAAAAAAAAATTTCATCCTATCATTTATATCCAAATGCCAGTAGTACAGGCAGAAAGGGCTTCAAGTAGATAACTTCTTTCCACTGGATTTTTTAACCATGATTCACAGGACAGTACTGCTGCCAGGCACATGTTTTAGTAGAAATGGAAAACAAGTTAGCCTGAGAATGGCCATGTCTAGTCAGGGTTCAAATAAGTTTAAGTGACTTTTCTTCAGAGTACCTTTAAAATGATCTCCACCTTTTATTTTGGGGAAATAGGTAGCCAGCTTCTTTAACTTCTGGTCTACTAACTTGAGCACAGTACTACACATATTTGTACCTTCTAGTAGCTGGTGAAATCATGGATTTTTTATATAGAAGACTTTCTATATGAATTCTAAATGAGATAGGAGCATGCGAAGATATTTTGAGAAATAAAATCCATTAGATGAAGAAACTGTTTTCCCACAGCATGCAAACATTTAAATAACTTTAACTGACATTCTCAGCTTAGATTGGATCCTCTATCCTTCTCCATCCTTCTCATTGCAAGGATTCATTTATTTAGGAATTTTATTTACTGTCCAATAAATATTTACTGTACTGGAAGCTAAAATACACCCAGATTAGTGTGCTGTGCTCAGGAAGGTCAATGTCCTCATCGTTTTCAAAGACCAGTGTCCAAATAAAAGTTCTGCAGAGTTAAGTTGAAGACAGACTTATGTAGATATGTGGAAGAAAGACATGTAGAGGAAAAAAACCCGCCTTCCTCTAGAAATTTAGATAGTGAAAAAGGTAACTTAAGTCTGCCTATCCAAGGCAGTGTTAGATAACTGGAAGCAAGGGGAAAAAAAAAGCCAGAAAAATAACTTGGTTTTCTTGTTCCATGGCATTCCAAAACCAAGCGTCCTTGGAACAGTCCAAGTAAAAAATCCCCCTTCTACGAAGCTTTTCTGGCGCCCTGGTCCCAATCTGCTCTCTCAGCTAAAGCTGCACTCACATTGCTAAACATACAATTTCCATTTACAAAAGCAAAATCTTATTTGCACAAGTTTTTTCTGCCTGCTAGAAAGTGTCAGGGTCCTGAGAGCACCAACAGGTCCTAATTGCCCTCATCAACATCACCTGGGGCCTCCACCCTACACTGTTACCCTACTGGCCCAGACCTGCATCTAGGCTCCAGACCTTGTTCTTAGTGCTGTCTGAGATGTACACAGCCTAGTGCCCTACTCATCCTGTCCTGCTCTCCACCCAATGGCCTGGGACTTGTGCAGTGATCTCCAGACCTGCTCTGGTCTCTTTTCAGATACTGGAGAACTACTGCCTTTGCTGGGAAAAACATTACCCCTGCTTCTCACCCTCCCTTGCAGAGCATCCCTCTCTTGCTGCTCTCTGGCAGCATGCTTGGCGAATAATGGATTCTACACGAAAAGCAAGCTGTTGTAAGGTGATCAAGCTGAAAACCAATGAAGCTCTCCCAAAGGAAAGGGGGCTGAGGAAAGATGTAACCACAGATCTGTTCAGGTAATCTGAGAAGTCAGAGAAGGAAGAACCCAGTCAGAGTGTCCAATTTGCTCGTTGCTGTAGCTAAAGCCATGTCTGGAATGCTTCAGTGGGCTCTGCTCCATGCAATGACACTTTCAGCTACCCAAGGTACGAGCTGGACGGTGGCTTGTGAGGGGAAGCAGTTTAATAAGCAAGTCGAATCTAAACAGTAGACAGAGTTTCTAGATCCTTTGGGAAACCTTTATTTTGCTATGTTGCTTAGTTTGACCCTTTTCCAATCATACACAATGTAAGCTTTTAAGTGTTACTGTATTTACTTATTTGTAATATGTATGGATCTGTGTCCCAAGCCATGTCTAAAATGTCATTTACAAACACACAAGATGCAATCTATCATTGCACATATTATTCTTTAACTATCATCCTTATGAGCAGTCTCAAAAAAATCATCTTCTAGCACTCACAGTTTTACCAGGATTCAGTTGTTTTCTGTTAGTCAGAACCTAAAGGATATAAAGGGATAGTGTTCTGTAATCCAATAACTCCTACACTTTGATCTTTGGTCCAGAAAGAGATTAGGGACACATACTCTAGATGCCATACATTCATTACCTGGGCTTAAAAAAATTCCTTCTAGCTTATATTTTAAGTATGTAGCATCTTGCAGACAACAGAAAAAGTAAAATAAAATCTGTCCAAAGAAGCGTAAATAAACCTGCCCATAGATGTCCTTTGTTATAGTGCTTATAGCTCATGCCATGAATTTAGCATATTAAATGCACTATTGGTGTCAGTCACATGCCAGGCTTTTTCCATCCGATACGATATGTACAGGATACCACAAAGACTTAAGTATACGCTGGTTTCTAAGAAAAGCACCACAAACTCCTAACAGGAATGAAAAGGTCAGTTTTGCTCTCAATAACATCCATGATAATCTAGAATAGTTACCGTGTGCTTCCTGCAGATTGAAAAATAATATAATGACGTACCCAACCTCACCCCAAGAACTTCGTACCATAACTTCTTATGGCTTCTGAAAGATGCCTTCAGATCCTGTCCAGAGTCTATCCAGAAAGCAGAAGAGGAATCAATGATTCATTCCCACTTCCGAGAACTAACCCACATACCGTTTCTAGGTAATAAATATACAGAAAATTAAGTATAGTCCATAGAAAATAGAAATTGAGAACACTGACCCACACAAGGGTTGAAAGAATTAGGATTGCTTATTCCAGAAAGGAAGGGGCTGAGGGATGACAATGAATTTGAAGCCATAAAAGGCTACAGCAGAGCTTGGTGCAGAACAGGGCAGGATGCAGTGCTGCAAAATTACAGAAAAGATCTTCAAAGTGGGGCATTTGGGAAAACCTTCTCAGAAAGCAGGGTGACCCATGTCACAGATGGCCTGGAACAAACTGCCTGAGGGGACCTTGGAGTAACTATCACAGAGGATTTTGGAAAACAGGTTGTATAAACACCTTCAGTGGAAGACATGTCGATTGATCTGTATTGGAATATGGGGATGGATTAACCTTCCGATTTCTGCTCTAAACCCTATTTTGGGGGTGGGGTGGGGGTAAGGGAGGAAATTGAGGTACTGGGGTCAAATAATGAGCAACAGATATCTTCTGATTTTGCTCTTTGACTATATTGCTGCTTTAATAGCAGATGTGCTTCTCTGAACTCCTCAGGCTTGCAGTCAAGGTATTGTCATTTACACTCGTAACACTGGTATCAGAGCCCTGGTAAATCTTGACAAAGAAGCCATCATCGTGCTCTGGGTTGATCAACAACAGCTTCTTGGTAACCAAATGACAGCAACTTTCAAAACTGCAGATAGGTACAGAGGTTTCTCACAAAGGCTTCAGGAAACTTTCATTTCTTTGCACTAATTATGACTCTTGGTTACAGAACACAAAAAAAATCCCTTACCATCAGTTGCATTTGAAGTTCTGAAACCTCCATTCTTGGTTACATTTGAAACCTAACTGGACATGTCCCTGGGGAACCTGCTCTAGCTGACCCTGCCTTAAGCAGGGGGGGGTGGACTAGATGGTCTCCAGAGGTCCCTTTCAACCTCTACTGTCCAGCTACATTGAATTTAACACAAATTATCCACAAGTATAAACGTTAGCCAAGGCTGTCTTCTGGATAGAAGACAGAGCTAAACAGATTGTTTCTTAGTCCTCAACAAGTGATGATGGATAATTTTGTAAATGAATCGTAGCAAAAAATGTGGCAGAAGAGGCATTTAGGCCTCCCACCTACAGAAAACAGGAGAGAGGATTTGGAAGAACTTCCAAAGATATACCGAGGGGAATGATCAGAGGGAGGAACAACCAGAAAATCATTGGAGTTAAGGGAGCAGGAGGTTTTAAAACAGTGTTTCAGCATGGTCAGGGATAATGAGGATGAAGCACCACTCTTGGCTGAGTGTTCATTGTAGACTTTGGCAAGAACAACTATCGACTCAGGAAATAGTTCACATTTTTTGCTTTACTTAAGTGCTAACAAAAATATTAAAGCAATGCTTTGTTTTATTTTGTTTTGTTGGTTTTTTTCATCACTAATCATCTTTAATAGCTCAAGCTATTCCTACACACAAAAGTTTCTGGGTAAGGTTTCTGAAAGCATGAAAGTCCCTTGGATGCCTCTAAAAAAGCTCATCTGTGTTGCTTTGTGCTGCCAGGGTTGCAGGCAGCTGAACGCTTAACCTGGTCCAGACATTCCTGGCTAACCGGCAGCATGACTGCAGCACAGCTCTGCCACAACTCACTCGAGAACACCAACTGGTTTTTGCACTTATTCCCATTCTTGACTAAATCCTAGTCTGTTACTGCTGCTCTGCAGGCTGTGCTGCTCACGGTCTGCTGCCTTTCACAGACAAAGGACAGTTCCATAAAGGACTCGGCAGCACTTGCCTGCTAGTATCGGGTGGGAATTTCTCCAAGGTGCTTGGTTTCTTGCATAATTAGGAACAGAACAGACTACAATGGAACAATATAATGGACTTTTAATGCCAGGGACAAGTGCCAAAATCACTCTGGAGTGCTCATGTTAAGGTTTTCTGGGACAGTTTGTTTTTATTAACATATTCCTTATGCCAACACTGATGTGTGACCATAATATGTAAAAATCTACTATCTAAAATCTGGTAAAGTTCCAGGAAAAATTTATACAAGCTCCATGCATAAAGTGATGATGGAAATATTCAGTCCTGCTTTAAACATGTTCAGCTAGCACTAAATTCAGCGGGATCCATAATGCCTGGAGGCTTACCCTCCATATCCATTGCAGAATTGCAACTGGTACAGGCAGATCCACACATGAGTTAGAGGTTTCTGTTTATTCTTTTCTCTGTCCTGGTAGCTCAGTTTGTTAAATACCTTGGACTGGCTTTTCAGAGAGCACAAACAGCTGCAGACTGTTAGCTACAAAGAGAAGAAGGAGCTTGTGACTTCTCTTGAAAAGAAGAGGTAAAGATCCAGAAGTTCCTGTTGAAAAATATGTCCTAAAGATGGGAAGCAGTAGTTAACAGAACCAGTCACATGAAGAACGTCTTGCCTGGTGACCGGAGTGTGGGGCACAGAAAGGCCCAGAGTAGTTCTGGTATTGCTTAGTCTGAGGAGCTCAGGTCTCGGCCTCACAACACATCTCCTGAACTCTGTCTACAGCCTTCCTCAGGCACATTAGGGACACACTTAAATAACATGCTAGATGGGAGCCAGAACATACAGCACTGTGTAATCAGACCCAGAAACTTACTTTAATACTAACCTGGCTCAGCTGTGATAGGAAATAATCTCTGTGTAAATGCTGTTCAGAAATGGTTTGGATGCTGACCCTGCTAGATGTTTGGCAGAGGTGAAACCCCTTTTTCTACACAGTCCCTTTCATATCAGTGAGGTTTTGCCACTTATGTCTCCCATAACCTAAATTCTAGTTTTAAATGATTTTTGCATTGCTCTCAGGGAACAAAGGACGGTAACAAAACTCTTCTTCCTTGCACCTGTGCTATGTTTTTGGCAGGTTTCTTCAGAACAGTGGGGTCTGGCACTGTCCCCTCCTCTGTCTCCCCGAGGTCAGTGCATCCTGACTGACCTCAATGCACTCTTTAATGTTTGGAAAATCATGACTACTGGGTCCCTGTTCTTTTTCTTTGCTTATCCCTTGATCACTGTTCTTACAGGATTATGCCTGGGAACAGGGAGATCTGGTGCTGTGTTTAATTATTGTTCCTTTTTAATGGATAAAGGCCATTAATTGCACTTTTCTATTGAGGAAGTTCACCACATTTCCAAACACTCTCTAAAACAATGATTAAATTGATAAATAACCCTTGATAACACTGCAAAAATTATTGAAGGGCAAAGGGCTCCCTTTTTCTAGGACTGCATAAAAATGCGGATTTACAGATTTGAATTTAATGTTATTAATGAATCTTTCTGCTTAAATAAGGAAAAACAAAAAGCCCTGGCAGAATACACACTTCTTCATCTTTCTTCCAGGTTCAGTGTAAAATATCGGGCGGAATTACTTTTCATTTTGGCAAGCATCCTGAAAAAACTTTCAGATGCCTGTCGCTACTGAAGCAACACCACCAGATCTGACCCCCCACCTTAGATTCTTCTATCCCACCTCCCTTCAGAATGATGCTGAAACTTTGCAGGGATCTAAGGCAATCAATGGTGTGAAACAGGTGACTATTCTTGAATGAGTAAGTATTATTAAGGCATAATGCATAGGGGGTAACTGAATCGCAAAGTTATAGTACATTAGCTCTTCTTTATTAACACATTCTTTGACATTAAATATGTACATCGAGAAAGAGGTCCTTTTTCATTATAATAAGTAATTTTCATATTCAGAATTGTTTGATTTGAAAGGCAAAATATTGTTTGAATAGTTTTTCTTTAATATTTTTTAAGTTGCTCAAAAGAATATCACTTGTTTGTTCTGAATGGCTTCACTTGTCCCATTTACTGCTGTTGTCCATTTATAAGTAGGATGGAGCAAATAATTTGCATGTGAAAAAGACCCACTTGTGATACTTGCCTGAAACACTGGGAATTAAAATTCCTTCTCCCAAGTCACGGGTGACAGGACTAGAGGAAACAGCCTCAAGTTGTACCAGGGGAGGTTCAGATTGGATATTAGGAACAATTTCTACACTGAAAGGGTTATTCCAGCAGTACAAGTTCTGTATTTATAGCTCATCTGTTGCTTTTTCTCTGTGTTTCCAAGAAACAAAAATTCAGGGAAATCTTTATTTGCTTGAAATTGCAGTATTTCTTGTGAATTAGAAATCCTTTTGGTCATGCCTATCACCTACATGGCAATATTTACCAAATAATGCAGCAGTGACCTCTGCTGCACGGCTGATGCTATTCCATGCTTGTTCTGCTAAATTGAAGTTGCTGTTAATACTCTTCCAGATAAGTTAAAATAACATTTTTTTCAAAAGCAAGTATACTTGCCTCAAGGTAAGATCATTCTTCTTTTTATTAATAAAGAGGGGTTCAAACCACAGAAGATTATTTTTCAAATTACTGGTAGGAACATATGACAGCTTAGTCTGAATGCTTTCAGTGGTTATCAAAAATAGTACTAGCATTAAATGAACCTTGAACTATCCTCATAAAAATATTCCTGTTAATTTTACTGATAAGGAACCTGAGTCCCAAGCCACTGGGTGACTTGCTCACTGTCACACCCAAAATCAATGGCAGAGGCATCAAGGTCAGGGGAAACTATGATTTCAAGCCCTGTCACAAGATCATCCTTCCCTTCCCTGTGCCAGATCAGCAGAATATCACCCAGCTGTAAAGGGCTTGTGTTATGTCCATACGTTACACTCCACACATCCACGTGACAAGGAAAAGCAACACAAACTGGAAAACAGTCAGGATGCTTGTTTTCAGCTCCTGACTGTACTTGATCATATGAGAGCACAAATCCCATACAGCAGTCACAAGCCTCTTGATTAGATCTTAATGAAATATTAAACAACCATAAAGTCAGTGGGAGCAATGTGTAAAACACTCTGCCCTTTTCACCACTAACTCTTCTCTCCCCACTCAGTCCTCTAAGGGACCAGGGACCGTCCCTATACTGTGCACATGAGAAATTTGGGTCCTGCTCCTGCAAGAGCCCACACTGCTGAGTCCAAAATAGTTCCAGCTGGCACAGAGCGAAGCTGTGTGATCCCACGCTGCCTCTGTGTGGTGAAACAAGGCTGGAGCAAGCTGCAAACTGCCTCAAACCCTCCAGCAATAAGCAGAAAGTGTCCTGGCAGCGTGATTCCTCACTTGCTACTGCCAGTGACATCAAATCCAGCTGGTAACAGGAGCAAAAACATTTCTCAAAAAAACCCTCTGAAGTCATATTTCAATCTCAGATGTGCAGAGGCAAAGGACAGTGACTGAGTGTGGCAGACTGGCTTGCTGGAAGTGTCACTGAGATGGTGATGCCAGCTGTGGATTAAGATTGCAGCTCGGAATTTCCTCAGGATAGCACTGGCGGGTAGGATTTATGAAGTATGATGGCTCTGACTTCTCAACTTAGACTATTGAGCATCCAGGACTTCTATAAAGATCCTTATTTACATATCAGTACCAGGAAATTATGGAAAAAACCCAAGGTTTTTAAGACAATATAAAGTGAGAGCTAGTAAAATATACTTCTGACCAAATACAGCTGTTCTCAAAATACTTAACACAAACTCCAGAAGTTCTGTGGAGAAAAACATGGCAAACTGTTCTGTTCCCAAACCACGCTTTGCTGAGAGGAATTAAAACCACAGGCCTTAAAGGATATAGTGAGTGACATGCAAAAAGAGCCCAGTCATCCTGTCAGGAAGTAAAAAGCATGCAGATGTCTCTAATCAGCCATGGTGATGACAATTTAAAAAAAACAAATAAAGGCAGATGGACCCTGATCTATCCCAGTAGCTTGTTTTTGGATAATCAGACTGTGGTTTTTTTAGCACTATGCATATACTCACAACCATGCTGTTTCAGGTTGTAAGACTTCTTCTGTATGTTCTGGCTTGATCCCTTAGTTCCTGTATTGCAGGTGGAAACGTTACCTCAGTAACATACCTCAGTTATTGTCTGAACAAACCAAATGGCAGACACTATACTCCTCTGTCTGTTTAGTTTTTTTCCCATAGTCAATCCCACCTAGCCTTAGAATGGTGTGTGTCTGTTCCACGCTGCCTCTGTTCTGTCTCCAGCCATTTGTTTGTTACTTGCTCTTTCTGGAAAAAACATCTCTGCCCCATCTTCCTTCCTCATGGAAGAACTTAAAACCAGTAATCAAGTTATTTCTCAGTGTCTTTTTGATAAATGAAACGTACAACATTCTCTAGTGTCTTCCTGTGAGGTGTTTTTGCTAATCTTCAAACTTTCTGGCAAATTTTTCTTTGCTCTTTCCATTTTTTCAAGACTCTTTCCAGAGACTGCTGGAGCTGTGTGTGGATTTCCACCTCGCTGGTGCCTCTACACAAACATTACTGCCCTGTTTCTATCTGTCGCAGTGTTGGAGGTGCTACTTTCCAGGATAAGTCTTATTGTCTAGGCTGGCTCACTTTTTTTTTTTTTCTGCTCCATGATGCATTAGTTTCAGCACTACCATTATGAAAAATGCATTTCTCTGGAAGGAACACAGCAAGCAAAGAACCAGCTCTCTTCCCTATAGCTTTTTAATATTCCACCATTTTTTGCATCAATTGCAAAAGTTCCCCATATATCACATTTACTCTCCCATTAGATAAAGGTATTAGGTCCTCTACAAATCACTGTGAAGCCCTATTAGTGATAAATCTAATAAATGGCAGTTCTCTCCAACAACTCCTTTCTTAGGTTTTTCCTGTAAACTTGCTTGTCATCAACTTCTTGTCTGGTTAACACTTACAGCTTACTTTTATAAAACTTATTTGAAATGTCATGGCATACTAAAGCTCTTAACAAAACTGTTATATATGACATGAACTCAAAAAATAAAGTTAGTTTCTCTGAAATAAATGTTTCATATTAAAATGTTAGTTGACAATAGATTTTGATTCTTCCTCATCTGAATCTTTTCAATGCTTTGTTATGATTTTGCTCAAAAGTCATGTCCAGCAAGCTCATCTGCAGTTACTACTTCATTTCCTCTTTGAATGCTGACAACTGCCGCCTGCGCCTTCCAACCCAGCTGGTCCACCAGCTCCTGTGCCGCCTCCCTCTCGGCCCCGGCTTTCTTCTTGGAGCTCTTCCCCCCTGCTGCTCTCGCCGCCTGGGCGGCTCTGGCGGCCGAGCCCCTCCAAGGCCCTGCGGGCGCTCTCCAGGCTCTCGTACTCCCCCAGCACGCAGCACTTGCTCAGCAGCTCGGGGGAGCGCCAGGTGGATTTCCGCACAGCCGAGGGCAGCTTGCGGCCCGGCCGCAGGATGCGGATGGAGGCGATGGCGTCCAAGGGGCTGAACATCCTCAGGATGGTCTCCAGGAAGTTCTTCTGGAGCGGCGGCAGCACCCCCTGGCCCTGGGGCAGCATCTGCCAGACCAGCAGCAGTTTGCTGGGGGGGATGCTCGGCAGGGACGCGGGGACGGGGACGTGCTGCCAGACTTTGGTGCCCTCATTGTTCACCTCCAGCAGCTCCGAGGACTGCAGGGCGCAGAGTGTCAGCCGCCAGTCGCGCGTCAGGTAGTTCACCTGCGGGAGAGAGGGGGTCACTGCGTCCCTGTGAGTCTCCCCAGGCAGGGACCAGCCTAAAGCTGTCCTCCAGGCAGGCTGCAGCCCCATCAACATGGGGTCATGGCACGGCAGCATCCCCCTTTCGCATGGTCCCCCGTGCCTCCTGGGCGACAGCAACCAGCAGGAGCGAGAGGCCTCTGCTCCTACCGGGGTGTCCTTGGTGGTGCCAAATCCTCCCCAGTACGAGGAGGGGCTGTACTAATGCGGTCCCTGGGGTTCCGCAGAGCACAAACAGACCCAGCATCTCGTCATCCCAGGGTGTGCAGGCCTTCTTTGGGAGCGTGCAGCTGCGGGTACCGTCTCCAGGTACCCTCTCCTCCCGGGTGTCACACACCCAGGGAAAGCACAGCCCCCTCTGAGGGGGACCCAGAGCTGCTTGTTTCCCCATCAGGAGACTAAAGGACCCGAGGGCACAACTTGAGGGAGGGCTGGGGGGAAGCGTGACACCGAGTGACGCCGACCTTAACCTCACACCCTCGAGGTCCTTTGCCCTGGTCTCTGGTTCACTACAGTCAATGCAGAAGCACAGGGGACGGTCACAAAGGCATTTGGTGAGTGACACAAGGAGGCTGTGGCTGCACCTTGGTCCTCATACACCTTGGCTGAATCCACTTGTTCTTCCTCCCCCCACTGAAAAATACTGTTTAAAGCAAAAAGCACTTGCACCCCCAGCCCCAAGGTAGGGGCCGATAGGCGCCAGGGGCACCTAGACTCCCCCTTAGACCCTTCCCTCCCCAAAAAGAGCTGGGGAGGCTGCTAAGAAGCAGGGGTGGGGTGGCGTGGGGGGGTTGCCACAGGGAGCCCCAACATTCCATCCCCAGTGACCAAAGAGTCCTTAGCAGTGGAGAGGGCGAGAGGACCCACCATGGCGCTGCCACCGCTGTGGCTCCCACCAAACGGCCCCTGGGCCCTTGCAGCGCCCCGGATGCTTCCGACTTTTGTGTTCCCCCAAACCATCTACCCGCAAGGTAGGGACCGACCCCAACCCACAGCCCGGGGACGCTCTTGGGGCCAAGAGCGCAGGAGGTGACCGCGGCCATCGCTCCTGACTCTCTTCCAGGCTCAGCCACCCTGGCTCCACTGCCCGGGCAGGAGCAGCCCTTCCCCGCAGCCTGGGCACCCCCCGTGGGGGCAGCCCCATGGGCCCCCCAGGCCCCACCACCAGGTATGGTCCCCTGCCCCCTCTGCCACCATCCAGGCCTAAGGACCCTGGTCACCTTCCCCATCCCACCTCCCCTGTCCCCCCACAGCAGTTTTGGCACCAGGGCAGGGGGGGTTCAGCAAGCCCGGCTGAGGGAAGGACATGCCTTCCAGCCCTGTCACCAGCTTGGTTGCCCTCCTCTGGAGGCATTCGAGGACCTTCCCGTCCTTCTCCAACGGTGGGGCCCAGCCCCGCACCCAGTGCTCCAGGGGAGACCGAACCAACGCCAAGCACAGCGGGACAAGCCCCGCTCCTGGCCGCCTGCTTCGACTGTGTGTGATGCCCCCCAGGATGGGGGGGTTGCCCTCTTGGTGCCAGGGAACACCGCTGGCTCCTCCTCAGCTGCTGCCCCCAGCACCCCCAGAGCCCTTTCCGCAGGGCTGCTCTCCAGCCACCCCTCTCCCCACTTACACTCCTGCCCAGAGTTACTCCCTCTCAGTGCAGAATCCGGCACTTTCACTGCTTCAACTTCATGCCACTGGGGATTGCCCAGTGCTCCAACCTCTCTAGAGCCTTCTGCAAGGCCTCTTGTCCCTCAGGAGGGCGCACAGCACCTCCTGCTTTGGCATCATCAATCAGCTTGTTAATGGGGCATTCACCACTCAAAATCCAGGGGAGCAACTCTTCCCACTTTTCTCTCAATCCACTGACAATTTTAAACTCAACCATTTCATGATGACTAGGGGCAAGACCATCCCATCTCCCACCAGTCCTCCAGCAGGAGACGGGGAGGCTGCTGGAAGGGACTGGGGGGGCACAGGGAGCCCCAGCATTCCATCCCAGGCGACCAAAGAGTCCTTAGCAGCGGGAGAGAGCGAGAGGACCAACGATGGCGCTGCCACCGCTGTGGCTCCCACTGAACGGCCCCTGGGCTCCCCCAGCACCCCAGATGCTTCAGACCTTTGTGCTCCCCCAAACCTTCTACCGCCAAGGCAGGGACCGACCCCAACCCGCAACTCAGGGATGCTTTCGGGAGCCAAAGGCACAGGAGGTGAGCGCGGCCATCGCTTCTGTCTCTCTTCTAGGCTCAGCCACCCTGGTTCCAGTGCCCGGGCAGGAGCAGCCCTTCCCTGCAGCCTGGGCACCCCCTGTGGGGGCAGCCCCATGGGCCCCCCATGCCCCACCACCAGGTATGGCCCCCCTGTACCCTCTGCCACCTTCAGCCCCAGAGGGCCCTGGTCACCTTCACCATCCCACCCCGCCTCTCCCTGGTCACCTTCCCCATCCCACCTCCCCTGGTCCCCCACAGCACTTTTGGCACCGGGGGGGAGGGTTCAGCAAGCCCAGGGGAGTGTCCCTGCCCTCGCCTGCCCAGGAAATCCCATTTCCAGAGACTTTCCCAACCCCTCGGGGCCATCTCTCCCACTTCCCCCAAGAAGCACGTCCCCTCCCCGGTTCCCAGCCCCGGCCCCCCCGGCACAGCAGCTCACCCCGGGGAGCGCCCAGCCACCAGCTCCCCCCAAAGCCAGGCCCAGAGCCGGGACGGGGGCCACGGGGGCCGCCTCGGCGGGTGCCCTGGAGGCTGCCCCGGCCCAGCACAGCTCCCTTTCCCCCCCACAGGGCTGCAGATGGCCCCCTGCGGCTGCTGCTTCCATCCCCGCTTTTTCCACCTCCACTGGACCCTCACCAACCAGCCTCCGCCGGCCACCCCCACGCTCGCCCACGGCGCCGCTGCTCCCCCGGGCCCTGCCCTGTGGGGCCTCGGGGGCTCTGAGACCCTCCCGGCCTGGGCAGCCCCCGGCAGCCTCCAGGGACAACCCACACAGCCCCTGCTGACACAGCTGCCAGCCTACGGCCTCCAGGGCAGAGCAGTGGCCGCAGCCCCCCCGGAGCTGCTGCTGACCTCCATCCCCGGCCTCCAGCACGTCCAGGGACCCCCTGCATGGAGCAACATCTCCAGCATGGCCATCCCCGCGGGGGCACCCCTGGGCAGCCATGTCCTCCCACGCAGCCATGTGCCCCCCAGACCCTCTGCTGCCCCCCACAAACCAGCTCCTGGGGACCCAGCCAGCACTGTGGAAGAGGCCGAGGAGATGCTCCTCCACGAGGCCCTCAGGCTCTTTGGGTCCTCCACGGACACGGTGGGGTCTGGCCAGGACAGCACCAGCACCATCCGCAGTCCTGGCGACCCTGGTGCCACCGGCAGAGAGGGGAGAGCGGTGACCCCAGCACCCACCACGCTGGCAATCTCCAGCCCTGGCCATGAGAACATCGACGAATGGTCTGCAGAGGCCCCCAGCTCCAGCACGGCCACCCCCGTGGAGGCACGCCCGCACAGCAACCTCCCCCCCTACACTGACAGCTCCTGGGACAGCATCCTGTCCCTGGACAGCTCTGCCGCTGTCCACCAGAAGCAGGCCTTTGGGGGCCTCGCAGTGCGCCAGGAGGTGCCTCTTGAGGAGGACCTGAGGGTCTACGACTGGTGTGGCGAGGTGGCAGGGGTCAGCCAGGACAGCATTGGCAGCAGCCCCAGGCCTGGGGACCCTGGGGACACCAGCCCAGCCATCCCCCACTGCGACTTCGAATCCCTCAAGGTCCCCGAGCAGCTGCTGAGCCCCAACTACAGCCAACTAGCTGCACTTCCAGGAGGAACACCTCTTCGGGAAGAAGCCCCAGGAGCCCTGGGGGGATGTGGGGACGGAGCTGCCACCGGAGTCCCAGGAGCCTCGGAGGGATGGGGGGACGGAGCTGCCACAGGAGTCCCAGGAGCCTTGGAGGGATGGGGGGACGGAGCTGCCACAGGAGTCCCAGGAGCCCTGGGGGGGCACATGGGGAGGGGGCCGTCACCAGAGTCCCTGGAGCCCTGGTGGTATGTACGGCCAGAGCCATCGCCAGAGTCCCAGGAGCCCTGGGGGGACATGGGGATGGAGCCATCTCCAGAGTCCCAGGAGCCCTGGGGGGACATGAGGATGGAGCCATCTCCAGAGTCCCAGGAGCCCTGGGGGGACATGGGGATGGAGCCATCTCCAGAGTCCCAGGAGCCCTGGGGGGACGTAGGGGCAGAGCCATCACCAGAGTCCCTGGAGCCCAGGGGGGACGTAGGGCCAGAGCCATCGCCAGAGTCCCAGGAGCCCTGTGGGGACTTGGTCAGGGAGCCATCGCCAGAGTCCCAGGAGCCCTGGGGGGATGTGGGGACGGAGCTGCTTCCGGCCATGCCCACCCTGGGGCAGAGGAGGGGGACAAAGCGGGGGACCAGCCCCCCATCAACACCACCCAGCAAGCGCAGGGCTCTTGCAAGGGGGCCGGGGACGGAGGGGGGTGTGAGTCCCACCACAAGGAAGAGACAGAGATGATGGGGGGGGGGCGGGATTTGTGTGTATTTGAAGGAGGGTGTTATTGTCTTTTAGACAATTATTCCGTCACCCGATGACCCCTCTCCACCCAGAAAGGGGAACTGGGAAACACAAAGAAACACAAGGGTTGTAATAAAAATCGATTTAATAGACTGCGACTAAATAATTACCAATAATTCTAAAGAACCAGTATTAATCCCAACACTGATGTAAGATATACAAGAATTATACTCAGCCCATTCTCTCAGCAGGAAGCCGTGCACTCCCAGCAGGGACAGCAAATGGCGGACACTGCCAACGCGAGGGCTTCAGGAGAAAGGGAAGGGCTCAGGGCTCCGGCACTGGGGCAAGGAGTTGTCTGGACCCGCCGCCATCAAGGGAGAGAGAGCTCTGCAGCAAACTTTTCCAATTTATATGGAATGTGATGTCCATGCGAAGAAATAATCCTGTTGGCCAGCCTGGGTCAGGCCTTGCTCCCCCTTCTCCCTGCACCTGGCAAGGCTCGAAAACACTAAAACCTTGAATCGCACAGAGCCTGGCTGGCTATAAAGCAAATATTTTTGCAAATTCAGACACTGGAGTCTTCTAAAAGGGCAATTTTCCCCAGCATTAGAAGAAAAGTTAGACCCGTGTCTCTCAACCCAGGACAGGCATCTGGAGTGGGGCTGCTGCAGCAGGGCCCCCAGAGACCCCCCGCTCTGCCCCAGCCGCTGCTGCAGGGGCTCTCGGGGCTGGAGCAGAGGCCGTAGCAGCCGCCGGTGCCCACGCCTGTCCCCAGTGGACCAAAGACTTTGCTGGTGAGGAGTGATCCGGTGGAAGTGTTGCCCAAGTCGATGGGCTTGAAGTTACCGCTGGAGCACGTGGCTCCCGAGGGCTCCTTGTTCCGGAGGAGGGATGACAACTCCAGGGCACCGTGCGGCTCCAGGGAGCTGCGGAGCAGGCAGTGCCCGATGCCGTAGGGGGATGTCCCTGCCGCCTGCGCCTTCCAACCCAGCTGGTCCACCAGCTCCTGTGCCGCCTCCCTCTCGGCCCCGGCTTTCTTCTTGGAGCTCTTCCCCCCTGCTGCTCTCGCCGCCTGGGCGGCTCTGGCGGCCGAGCCCCTCCAAGGCCCTGCGGGCGCTCTCCAGGCTCTCGTACTCCCCCAGCACGCAGCACTTGCTCAGCAGCTCGGGGGAGCGCCAGGTGGATTTCCGCACAGCCGAGGGCAGCTTGCGGCCCGGCCGCAGGATGCGGATGGAGGCGATGGCGTCCAAGGGGCTGAACATCCTCAGGATGGTCTCCAGGAAGTTCTTCTGGAGCGGCGGCAGCACCCCCTGGCCCTGGGGCAGCATCTGCCAGACCAGCAGCAGTTTGCTGGGGGGGATGCTCGGCAGGGACGCGGGGACGGGGACGTGCTGCCAGACTTTGGTGCCCTCATTGTTCACCTCCAGCAGCTCCGAGGACTGCAGGGCGCAGAGTGTCAGCCGCCAGTCGCGCGTCAGGTAGTTCACCTGCGGGAGAGAGGGGGTCACTGCGTCCCTGTGAGTCTCCCCAGGCAGGGACCAGCCTAAAGCTGTCCTCCAGGCAGGCTGCAGCCCCATCAACATGGGGTCATGGCACGGCAGCATCCCCCTTTCGCATGGTCCCCCGTGCCTCCTGGGCGACAGCAACCAGCAGGAGCGAGAGGCCTCTGCTCCTACCGGGGTGTCCTTGGTGGTGCCAAATCCTCCCCAGTACGAGGAGGGGCTGTACTAATGCGGTCCCTGGGGTTCCGCAGAGCACAAACAGACCCAGCATCTCGTCATCCCAGGGTGTGCAGGCCTTCTTTGGGAGCGTGCAGCTGCGGGTACCGTCTCCAGGTACCCTCTCCTCCCGGGTGTCACACACCCAGGGAAAGCACAGCCCCCTCTGAGGGGGACCCAGAGCTGCTTGTTTCCCCATCAGGAGACTAAAGGACCCGAGGGCACAACTTGAGGGAGGGCTGGGGGGAAGCGTGACACCGAGTGACGCCGACCTTAACCTCACACCCTCGAGGTCCTTTGCCCTGGTCTCTGGTTCACTACAGTCAATGCAGAAGCACAGGGGACGGTCACAAAGGCATTTGGTGAGTGACACAAGGAGGCTGTGGCTGCACCTTGGTCCTCATACACCTTGGCTGAATCCACTTGTTCTTCCTCCCCCCACTGAAAAATACTGTTTAAAGCAAAAAGCACTTGCACCCCCAGCCCCAAGGTAGGGGCCGATAGGCGCCAGGGGCACCTAGACTCCCCCTTAGACCCTTCCCTCCCCAAAAAGAGCTGGGGAGGCTGCTAAGAAGCAGGGGTGGGGTGGCGTGGGGGGGTTGCCACAGGGAGCCCCAACATTCCATCCCCAGTGACCAAAGAGTCCTTAGCAGTGGAGAGGGCGAGAGGACCCACCATGGCGCTGCCACCACTGTGGCTCCCACCAAACGGCCCCTGGGCCCTTGCAGCGCCCCGGATGCTTCCGACTTTTGTGTTCCCCCAAACCATCTACCCGCAAGGTAGGGACCGACCCCAACCCACAGCCCGGGGACGCTCTTGGGGCCAAGAGCGCAGGAGGTGACCGCGGCCATCGCTCCTGACTCTCTTCCAGGCTCAGCCACCCTGGCTCCACTGCCCGGGCAGGAGCAGCCCTTCCCCGCAGCCTGGGCACCCCCCGTGGGGGCAGCCCCATGGGCCCCCCAGGCCCCACCACCAGGTATGGTCCCCTGCCCCCTCTGCCACCATCCAGGCCTAAGGACCCTGGTCACCTTCCCCATCCCACCTCCCCTGTCCCCCCACAGCAGTTTTGGCACCAGGGCAGGGGGGGTTCAGCAAGCCCGGCTGAGGGAAGGACATGCCTTCCAGCCCTGTCACCAGCTTGGTTGCCCTCCTCTGGAGGCATTCGAGGACCTTCCCGTCCTTCTCCAACGGTGGGGCCCAGCCCCGCACCCAGTGCTCCAGGGGAGACCGAACCAACGCCAAGCACAGCGGGACAAGCCCCGCTCCTGGCCGCCTGCTTCGACTGTGTGTGATGCCCCCCAGGATGGGGGGGTTGCCCTCTTGGTGCCAGGGAACACCGCTGGCTCCTCCTCAGCTGCTGCCCCCAGCACCCCCAGAGCCCTTTCCGCAGGGCTGCTCTCCAGCCACCCCTCTCCCCACTTACACTCCTGCCCAGAGTTACTCCCTCTCAGTGCAGAATCCGGCACTTTCACTGCTTCAACTTCATGCCACTGGGGATTGCCCAGTGCTCCAACCTCTCTAGAGCCTTCTGCAAGGCCTCTTGTCCCTCAGGAGGGCGCACAGCACCTCCTGCTTTGGCATCATCAATCAGCTTGTTAATGGGGCATTCACCACTCAAAATCCAGGGGAGCAACTCTTCCCACTTTTCTCTCAATCCACTGACAATTTTAAACTCAACCATTTCATGATGACTAGGGGCAAGACCATCCCATCTCCCACCAGTCCTCCAGCAGGAGATGGGGAGGCTGCTGGAAGGGACTGGGGGGGCACAGGGAGCCCCAGCATTCCATCCCAGGCGACCAAAGAGTCCTTAGCAGCGGGAGAGAGCGAGAGGACCAACGATGGCGCTGCCACCGCTGTGGCTCCCACTGAACGGCCCCTGGGCTCCCCCAGCACCCCAGATGCTTCAGACCTTTGTGCTCCCCCAAACCTTCTACCGCCAAGGCAGGGACCGACCCCAACCCGCAACTCAGGGATGCTTTCGGGAGCCAAAGGCACAGGAGGTGAGCGCGGCCATCGCTTCTGTCTCTCTTCTAGGCTCAGCCACCCTGGTTCCAGTGCCCGGGCAGGAGCAGCCCTTCCCTGCAGCCTGGGCACCCCCTGTGGGGGCAGCCCCATGGGCCCCCCATGCCCCACCACCAGGTATGGCCCCCCTGTACCCTCTGCCACCTTCAGCCCCAGAGGGCCCTGGTCACCTTCACCATCCCACCCCGCCTCTCCCTGGTCACCTTCCCCATCCCACCTCCCCTGGTCCCCCACAGCACTTTTGGCACCGGGGGGGAGGGTTCAGCAAGCCCAGGGGAGTGTCCCTGCCCTCGCCTGCCCAGGAAATCCCATTTCCAGAGACTTTCCCAACCCCTCGGGGCCATCTCTCCCACTTCCCCCAAGAAGCACGTCCCCTCCCCGGTTCCCAGCCCCGGCCCCCCCGGCACAGCAGCTCACCCCGGGGAGCGCCCAGCCACCAGCTCCCCCCAAAGCCAGGCCCAGAGCCGGGACGGGGGCCACGGGGGCCGCCTCGGCGGGTGCCCTGGAGGCTGCCCCGGCCCAGCACAGCTCCCTTTCCCCCCCACAGGGCTGCAGATGGCCCCCTGCGGCTGCTGCTTCCATCCCCGCTTTTTCCACCTCCACTGGACCCTCACCAACCAGCCTCCGCCGGCCACCCCCACGCTCGCCCACGGCGCCGCTGCTCCCCCGGGCCCTGCCCTGTGGGGCCTCGGGGGCTCTGAGACCCTCCCGGCCTGGGCAGCCCCCGGCAGCCTCCAGGGACAACCCACACAGCCCCTGCTGACACAGCTGCCAGCCTACGGCCTCCAGGGCAGAGCAGTGGCCGCAGCCCCCCCGGAGCTGCTGCTGACCTCCATCCCCGGCCTCCAGCACGTCCAGGGACCCCCTGCATGGAGCAACATCTCCAGCATGGCCATCCCCGCGGGGGCACCCCTGGGCAGCCATGTCCTCCCACGCAGCCATGTGCCCCCCAGACCCTCTGCTGCCCCCCACAAACCAGCTCCTGGGGACCCAGCCAGCACTGTGGAAGAGGCCGAGGAGATGCTCCTCCACGAGGCCCTCAGGCTCTTTGGGTCCTCCACGGACACGGTGGGGTCTGGCCAGGACAGCACCAGCACCATCCGCAGTCCTGGCGACCCTGGTGCCACCGGCAGAGAGGGGAGAGCGGTGACCCCAGCACCCACCACGCTGGCAATCTCCAGCCCTGGCCATGAGAACATCGACGAATGGTCTGCAGAGGCCCCCAGCTCCAGCACGGCCACCCCCGTGGAGGCACGCCCGCACAGCAACCTCCCCCCCTACACTGACAGCTCCTGGGACAGCATCCTGTCCCTGGACAGCTCTGCCGCTGTCCACCAGAAGCAGGCCTTTGGGGGCCTCGCAGTGCGCCAGGAGGTGCCTCTTGAGGAGGACCTGAGGGTCTACGACTGGTGTGGCGAGGTGGCAGGGGTCAGCCAGGACAGCATTGGCAGCAGCCCCAGGCCTGGGGACCCTGGGGACACCAGCCCAGCCATCCCCCACTGCGACTTCGAATCCCTCAAGGTCCCCGAGCAGCTGCTGAGCCCCAACTACAGCCAACTAGCTGCACTTCCAGGAGGAACACCTCTTCGGGAAGAAGCCCCAGGAGCCCTGGGGGGATGTGGGGACGGAGCTGCCACCGGAGTCCCAGGAGCCTCGGAGGGATGGGGGGACGGAGCTGCCACAGGAGTCCCAGGAGCCTTGGAGGGATGGGGGGACGGAGCTGCCACAGGAGTCCCAGGAGCCCTGGGGGGGCACATGGGGAGGGGGCCGTCACCAGAGTCCCTGGAGCCCTGGTGGTATGTACGGCCAGAGCCATCGCCAGAGTCCCAGGAGCCCTGGGGGGACATGGGGATGGAGCCATCTCCAGAGTCCCAGGAGCCCTGGGGGGACATGAGGATGGAGCCATCTCCAGAGTCCCAGGAGCCCTGGGGGGACATGGGGATGGAGCCATCTCCAGAGTCCCAGGAGCCCTGGGGGGACGTAGGGGCAGAGCCATCACCAGAGTCCCTGGAGCCCAGGGGGGACGTAGGGCCAGAGCCATCGCCAGAGTCCCAGGAGCCCTGTGGGGACTTGGTCAGGGAGCCATCGCCAGAGTCCCAGGAGCCCTGGGGGGATGTGGGGACGGAGCTGCTTCCGGCCATGCCCACCCTGGGGCAGAGGAGGGGGACAAAGCGGGGGACCAGCCCCCCATCAACACCACCCAGCAAGCGCAGGGCTCTTGCAAGGGGGCCGGGGACGGAGGGGGGTGTGAGTCCCACCACAAGGAAGAGACAGAGATGATGGGGGGGGGGCGGGATTTGTGTGTATTTGAAGGAGGGTGTTTATTTGGGGAGGGGCTGTTTGTACTCAGGGTGCAGGGCACCATCTTTAAGGGAGGGGGGCATCGTATTTAGGGGAGGGGGGTGTGCAGTTGTGGAGAGGGTTGTATTTGGGGGGTGGTATTTGGGCAGAGAAGTGGATTTGAGGGAGGGGGGTTTAGAGTAGCTTCGGTGGGAGCTTTTCTCTTGTGTTACAAAGTTTAAAAGTTGCTTCAATTAAAAGTTGTTTCTCCAGAACCGGTCTGTGCCTTTTTGGGGGGAGGAGGGGGAAAGGGAGGGAGGGAGCGCAGGGGGCACCAGGAATCAGCACCACGCAAGTGCCACAGCCCCGATGAGCCCCAGATTGGAGCCCGCGAGCCCCAAAGGGCAACGAGCTGCCCCCAGAGACGAGCCACCACCAGCCGGCTGGCAGTGGCCAGGGGGGGACTCCCCTGTCCCCTTCCCCAGGGGCAGCCAGGACAGAGGGGTCCCTGCAGGACCCACGCACACGGCCCCACGCAGAAAGCAGCACGGAGCCCCCGCCACCGGAGTCCCAGGAGCCTCGGAGGGATGGGGGGACGGAGCTGCCACAGGAGTCCCAGGAGCCTTGGAGGGATGGGGGGACGGAGCTGCCACAGGAGTCCCAGGAGCCCTGGGGGGGCACATGGGGAGGGGGCCGTCACCAGAGTCCCTGGAGCCCTGGTGGTATGTACGGCCAGAGCCATCGCCAGAGTCCCAGGAGCCCTGGGGGGACATGGGGATGGAGCCATCGCCAGTGTCCCAGGAGCCCTGGGGGGACATGAGGATGGAGCCATCTCCAGAGTCCCAGGAGCCCTGGGGGGACGTAGGGGCAGAGCCATCACCAGAGTCCCTGGAGCCCAGGGGGGACGTAGGGCCAGAGCCATCGCCAGAGTCCCAGGAGCCCTGGGGGGATGTGGGGACGGAGCTGCTTCCGGCCATGCCCACCCTGGGGCCCCTGGGGGGACGTAGGGGCAGAGCCATCACCAGAGTCCCTGGAGCCCAGGGGGGACGTAGGGCCAGAGCCATCACCAGAGTCCCAGGAGCCCTGTGGGGACTTGGTCAGGGAGCCATCGCCAGAGTCCCAGGAGCCCTGGGGGGATGTGGGGACGGAGCTGCTTCCGGCCATGCCCACCCTGGGGCAGAGGAGGGGGACAAAGCGGGGGACCAGCCCCCCATCAACACCACCCAGCAAGCGCAGGGCTCTTGCAAGGGGGCCGGGGACGGAGGGGGGTGTGAGTCCCACCACAAGGAAGAGACAGAGATGATGGGGGGGGGGCGGGATTTGTGTGTATTTGAAGGAGGGTGTTTATTTGGGGAGGGGCTGTTTGTACTCAGGGTGCAGGGCACCATCTTTAAGGGAGGGGGGCATCGTATTTAGGGGAGGGGGGTGTGCAGTTGTGGAGAGGGTTGTATTTGGGGGGAGGTATTTGGGCAGAGAAGAGTATTTGAGGGAGGGGGGTT